>NC_056726.1:1173304027-1173631527 GCF_019279795.1 Protopterus annectens | reverse complement strand
AGGGGGCACAAAGAGGGAAAGACAGTAGGGAAATCAGCTCGGGATGTGCAGGATGGGTGTCGGGAAGGTCCATAGCCGCCCATTTCTTTACTAGCAACAGCTGTGCATATGTATGAAATTTGGTGTGAAATTTGAAACCTTCCACCCCTGAGAGAGGGGTGAGGACAACAAAATATGTTGTACTGCAAATTAGAATTATCAGTTTACATGTCCAGTGGACATGTGTGCGAATTGGGCAGCTATGTATGGGGTGTAATTTTTTTGTGGGAACAGATTGCCCTTTTTTTATTTTTATTTTTCAGGTGAGAGTGGAATGTGAGGTAGAGGAAGTAGATATATTTGGGGAGGTAGGTTGGGGGAGGTAAACAGACAAGACGCATACAGGGGTGGAGTTTGACACATTGGGTGGGTAAACACAATTGACGGGGAAGGATGTTTGGAAATCGCAAGCCCATGAGCCCACAGATGGTAACAGTGGAACTGAGATCCCCACCCATGGGCAGTCACCACTGCACCTTCACAGCCCCAAGGGTGACTGTGCTGGGGGCTGAGTAGGACGGGCAAGCTCACCCGAGAGACGCACCACTCTTGCCTCAAGCTGGCGTGGGGGATCAGCGACTGAACGCTGGATCTCCCTACGCACCACAGCCCAGACCCTTCGAAGGGTGACGGGTGGCCATTTTCTGCCCATGCTTGCACGGGGGGGACGAGCCCCATCCCCTGCAGCGCTTCCACCCGAAGGTGGCACAGGACCAATGGAGGAGGGGAGTCCGGGCTGGGCACCGGAGCTGCTGGTGCCAGGTGCACTCGCCAACTGAGGAGGGACAGGTGGATCCGCTGGGACCGGCCTTCCCATATGTTCTGTGATTAGGTATGTTTAATTACAACATAAAGAACAGCATTCCAGATTAGTTGTAACAGCATGCAGTAATATTCCCATTAATCCAACACACCAAGGGTCCAACAGTTGAACAGCAAGCATAACACATGCATATATTGAACGACAGTGGATATTCCAACAGCATGCAGGATGTTTGGTAGCAACAGGCCACCATGAACATGGTGTTTGAACAGGGCACATGCATCAACATCAATGCAAATATTTATAAAACAATAGGACATATGTCCCAACAAATATTTAAGGTTACACATACCCATTGAGGTGTGGAATTGCATGGTTTATGCACATACGGTAGGGTGTAGAAAAAAACTCAGTTATCAGCCCCCTGCTATAAAACACGCTAAACTGTACTGCTGATCTAACCAGCATATCCTATAACTGAAAAGTTCATCTCTACTTGATTCCCAAGTAGACTATTCTCTATCTGTAAAGCCTAGCACTTACTCCTACAGTACTTGCACCTTGATAAAGCACTCTTATTATAGATAGTACCCCACCAGCCCAAAACCCACTTCCCCCGGAGTCCTTTGAAAGTTCTTTATCTACTACTTCTAGTATGTCGAGGGATCAGTTGCTAGTGTCCTCTCCAGCTCAACTGGTGAACCTGGGAATATTGAGGCAATGTTACAATTGCCTCATGTACACAGACAATCCTCTCCTTCTCCCACAAAACACAAATACATGCGAGAGATGCAACTATACGGCCAAACTGGAGGCTGAGCTCTCTCAACATAGGATTGGCAAGACCAGACAGGAGGAGAAGGCAACCACACACAATACATACCCAGTCACACATGGTACCATCACATCTTCAAATCATACACATACTCACACAAAGACATACTCGGAGGCTCTGGTCAAAAATTTACCAAAACAGCAGAGGCCACCAAAGCAGACACCCAAACAACTACCACCTCACGACCCAACACATGCAACACATAGACCACACAGTCAGAGTGTCAAACAGTCACAGCCCTTAAGGCCAAACAAAATGCCAGACACACTTGTCATTGGTGATTCCATAGTCAGACACACTGATGTCCCGCTCACCAGACTGAGTAAGGAGAAGGTCACAGTAAGCTGCCTGTCGGGCGCTAGAATCCGCCACATAATGCAAGCACTCAGGTCTCTCAACAGCAGGTACAAGTCGACTCAGTCATTGTCCACGCTGGTGTCAACGACCTGAGACGTACCTCCTTGGACTACATGAAAAGGGACGTCGAGGAGCTCTCTGATTATGTAGCCCAGGCAGGTATGACCCTGACCTTGAGCAGTATCCTACCTTCACCTAGAATGATGCCACAATACAGTGATAAGATGATCAGCTTTAATAATTGGCTTAAATTCTGGTGTCATTCAAAGGGGATCCAATGTCTGTCTGCCTGGGATGACATGCTGGACAAGCCACGCTGCTTCGCAAGGGACGGCTTGCACCTGTCACCCTGGGCTTCCGGATATTGGCAAAGGCTCTTGCCACCCCATAGTGCCTTTTTAGGCAAGGCTCAAATTCTAAACCTACCAGCCTAGAACACCAAAAAGGAAAAAACTAAGGGTAATGCTGCTCAATGCCAGAAGTCTCAATCTCAAGATGCACGACTCGAGGCCCTTCTCAATATGGAGAACATCGATGTCTGTGCTGTGACAGAAACCTGGTTCAAGGCTCCTGAGAGCACCCCAGCACTAACAGGTTTCACCTCATATCATACGCTCCGGCCCCAAAATCCGGACAACACCAAGAAAGGAGGGTGTCCATATTCATAAAGGACACCCACACCTAAAGGTTGGTGGCAACGCACGATGCATCGGAGACCATCCAGGTGCAATTAACCATAGGCAAGACTGCTCTGCAATTTGTAGCATGTTACAGGCCACCCTCTCAAACTCAGGAACCTCACATGGCCTTCCTGAAAACATTGAGGGATAAATGTATCTCCAAACACCATCATACTAGGTGACTTCAACTACCCTAATATAGACTGGGAACACTACTCAAGCCCGAACACTCTAACCCAAAGATTCCTGGAGTTCATAAACTCAAATGCCATGGAACAACTAGTCACCATCCCCACAAGAGGTGAAAACATACTTGATCTCATCATCACGAACATGGGATCAAAATGTTCAACACCGAAGTATACCCTCACTGGTGAGATCAGATCATAAACTAATCTCGCTGGAGGTCCTCATCCCGCCCCACCTGAAACAAAAGACCACAGTGAAAAACTTCTCAAAAGCCGATTTCACACTTCTAAAACTAGTATGGTCTCCTTTAAGGCCCCTGAGCCAGTGGTAAACATTACTCAAACCGCTGAATCACTTACAAATGCCTTCTACCAGCACCTACAGGACTGCATGGATCAGGCAATCCCAAACAAAACTAAGACTCTCTGTACCAAAGGCAAGCGTCCAGTCTGGTGGACCCCAGCCATAAACAAGCTCTACAACAAAAGGAGGAAGCTACTACAAGATAGAGCAAAATCCTTGAAAGGTAAGACACCTTTGATCATTATAAGTAAAAACTAAGAGCTCTCATAAAATCATCCAAGGCAAATTTTGAGAGAAAAATCGCCAAGGACTCTAAAGACAATCATAAGGCCTTCTTTAGCTATGTTAGAAACCTAGGAGGAAACTCCCAGATATGCTCAGAATTAGTTCAAAATGATGTGAAAATTACTGAACCTACACACATTGCTAACATACTGGCTGACAGGTTCAGTGCAAACTTCTCCCAAAAGGAGAGATATCTATTCCAGAGGATTGTAGCCCCCAAACATCTCCAACGCCCAGGTGAGAACTGCCCTCACTAAGGCAAAAACACAGCATCCATGGGACCGGATGGTGTCCCCGGCTGTGTGCTTCATGAACTCAACGAGGAATTAAACCCACAGTTAGGACAGCTGTTTAATCTTAGCCTCACCTCAGGATACGCACCAAGGAGTGGCGCACGGCGACTGTGGTCCCACTTCATAAGGGCGGTGCCTCCACAGACCCTGGAAATTACCGCCCATTAGCTTGACAAGCCTTATCTGCAAAGCCATGGAGAGGATCATAATGGAACTCATAAATAAAGACATAGGGAACTTGCAGACTTTGGATCCAACCCAGTTTGGCTTTGTCAAAGGCAGATCCTGCCTCTTAAACTTGGTTGACTTTTTCGAGACAGTCACCAAGGCCATTGATGAGGAAAGGCAGTCCATACAGCCTACCTCGACCTGGCAAAGGCCTTCACACAATACCCCACTCAGGTATCATCGAAAAACTCATCAGCTTGAATGTAAACCCATACATCACAAGATGGGTTGCAAACTGGCTGCGACAGAACCCACAGGGTCAGAGTTGCTGGAGCCATGTCAGACTCAAAGCCTGTCACAAGTGGTGTCCCACAGGGCTCAGTCCTGGGTCCACTCTTGTTCGGCATCTACTTTTCTGAAGTACAAGCAAACACAGGAGGGTTATGGCTGACAAAGTTTGCAGATGACTGCAAACTGGGCGCCATAGTCGAAAACACATCTGACACAGATATCCTCCAGAAGGGCCTCACAGAAACGGATAACTGGTGCCAGAGCCATGGCCTGAAGTTAAACGCCAAAAAATGCATAGTAATACCCTTCGGGAAAAACAAGGTTACCCCTAGCTACCATATAGGTGACAATCCACTGAGCACAGAAAAAGTCATCAGGGATCTGGGGACCCAAGTTGACAGTAGTCTTTCGTTTGACACTCATGTTGCTAAAGTAGTTAGGAAAACCTTCTATATCGCCCACCTGATCATGAAGGGATTCACATCTAGATCAAAGGAGGTCATCGTCCCCTGTACTCATCACTCATTAGACCTATGATTGAGTACAATGCCCGCTCGAATGTATCTGACCAGACACCTGATGCAGCTTGAAAGGCCCCAAAAGTTCCTCACCAAAAGGATAAAGGGTCTCAAAATATGTCTTATGCTGCCCGACTGAAAGAACTCCAGCTTTATTCAGTCTCATACCGCTTGCTCAGAGGTGACCTGTGCCTGACATATAAGGCCATGTCAAACCCAGATTTGATGAATATGCTTCACCTCAAAAATCTAGATCCCTCAGAACCACAAGGGCGGAGACTTAAACCTTGACACGGTTATAAATAGAACGTGCTGGAGGGACAGATTCATCACCCAGAGACTCCTATGCTGTGGAACAAAATCCCGGTACATGTGAGGCAGAGCACTCTGGCCTTGTTCAAGAGGAATCTTGACCAATGGATGGGAGATCGCAGATATACCCCAGGGATTACTTCAGTGTCACTGCTTGACAGAGGCACAGAAAAATGATAGGCATAGTTTTTATTCAAACTAAAGGGGTGGCGAAAGCCACATAACTATGGGCTAGGCTTATAAATGCCCTTGGGCAGATAGCCTAGTATGAACCTATGAACCTATGAACCTATGAACATCTTATAATGATCTTTTAGTCTACACTACATTCCCAGTGACTGCAGTTGTATATCCCCTACCTGTATTATTACACTTGCCGCCATACATTAGGTTGTGTCATGGGTTTGGCTAGTTCAATATATGCTTGACCCATATCTGACATACTAACTGTCCGGGGATCAGGTGTTACTGCTACATATTTCTTGTTTGCATTTATATGTCTTTATCTACATATCTGGGATGTTTTCAGATGACATTTTCACTTCGATTTGTACAGAACCCTGCATTTCTTAACACACTCACATTTCTGGTGAATAATTACATGCTACATGTGTGCCAGGTTTACTTATTCATGCCAGCCAGTAACTGACTATTGTGGACTGTATATATATTTCACAGCTGCTAGCACTTCCATCACCCACTTTATATGGGTCTGCATAACTCTCGGTTGTCAGCACATTTTCAAACAGTACTGTTTGTATAATGCAAGGGTACTACAACATTTCAGACTCTGTGACACAGACACACTCTGGGTTTTAGACCTTTATTAATGAAATTGCACACTTTTCCACAGGCTCACTCCTTTATTTGTTTTAACGGTGTTTATGGCAGACATGTTCAAGACATATTATACCTTTATTAATAGGTTAGAACAATCTTTGTTCAGGCTCACTCACTTATGTTATATGAAAGTGCCTGCAGAGATATTATTCCAGACATATGTTACCTTTCTTAATGGGTTACTACACTCTTTTTCTGCCTCTCTGAAGTTTTATCTGGCAGTACATACAGAGGACTTATTCAGGCAATTCTATGGCTGTTTTATTGGACTACAACACATTCTTTCATGCTCTCAAAACATATTTTATATAACAGTACATGCAGAATAATCATTAACCTGCCTGGTGGCGCAACCTTAGCAGCCTATCAGCATAGGCTTGCTGATTCGTAACACGGTCACCTGCAGCTGTAAAATAAATGAAGGGATATTGAAACATACCTATCCGTTATACATACTCCATTATCAATTCTTACATACTGCATTCCATGGCTACATACTCAGTTGTGGGGCATCCTGCATCCCATGGGCCTCCTTTATCCACTGGTTCAGGCGGTCCTGCATTCGTCTCTTCAGGTCTGCATGGTGGTGACGGACCTGCTCACCAGTCCGGGGAATGCCTGTGGCACTGGTGAGGTCACGAGCTAACCGGTTCCAAGCCTCTGCCTTGTACTCCGTCCCTTGGAACTGGCCCTGCAGGAGTCGTGACTCGTGACAGTGGACAAGGAGCCAAACCATGTATTTGGACTCCTCGATGCCCCAACGTTGCGCTCGGAAGCTTGAACCCTCTCCTACACCTGCCATTCTGACTGCAAATAAGTGCTACAATCAGTTATGGCGAGTATTCCTGCCTATGGGGCTTAAATATGCCACATTGGTCATTTTGTAAAATTCTCGGCTGACTGCAGACCTGCTTAGTAATGGTTAAACTACCATTCGTAAGTATATGAATGTTAATAGTGGCTGCTTCCTCTATGTTGTCATGGCGTAGTGGTTCTGTACTTTGATTATGATGCACAGGGTTCTGGGTTCGAACCTTGTCATTCTTTTATTTTATTACTGTTTAGACAGGCTAGGGGGTGTGGCTGCGTTTAAGCAACTTAGCTGTACGTTGCTGCCCGGTGCACTACAGTGCCCTGGTTGGTGCAGCGCGCACGTCCGCGCAAACACATTGCGCTGGGTAAAGCACTATTAAACTATGGGCAACTCTGTTTAGCTGGGTAAAGCGCTATTAAACAATGGGCAACACTGTTTAGCTGGGTAAAGCGCTATTAAACTATGGGCACCTCTCTTTAGCTGGGTAAAGCGCTATTAAACTATGGGCACCTCTGTTTTGATGGGTAAAGTGCTGCTTAAGAGCAGGCTATCATATATCTGGATCCTTTAAAAATATATATTTTGTTCACTGATAAATTAGCCATTTCACTGCTTTTAATAATATTTTAATCATATATGTCTGGTATTATTTCAAATACTGATTTAAAACATAAGAAGGGGGAGTGGTGGGAATCGAACCATGAATGCCTCAGCTTTGTGCATACACTCTACCATTATGCTATTGCTATTTGGATTAATTTGCATAAGTAGTTCTTATATGCTCTTCAATGTCACAATTGCTAACTGTGGTTAAGCAATGGGCACACCCGCGCAAACAAATGCAAATACGGGCAGCTATGTCGTGGATGTAAAAAAAATAAAATTTATTTGTTACGTTTTATAACTGTGATGGGGGTTTACAGTGTCAGGGAGTGTGGTGTTGGGTGCAAGTACATTTGAGCGAACTCGCTCTTGTCTGTTGACACTATGCTTTTTAAAACCTTGCAGGGGCGTGGACTTTTAGACTGCTCGGCAGTCGGACACGCCCCCTGCTTTCCTACTCAGTCCGTGTAAGAGTTCCGGATGAGTCAGCATGCCCTCATGAATATTCATGGCACACTGACTTCAGTCTGTTCAACTGCAGCCTCCGAGTAAGACTTATTAAGTCTTACACGGAGGATTATTAAATCCGGGGGTACATCTTTACTTTAGTTACTCAGTTTTATTTTCATCTTTTTACAGGAAAACATTGTATTGTTTAGCATTTACACACTGTTTATTATATGTATGGCTGTGCTCCATGCATTTGTAACATTGAATTGTGATTTTACCTTGAATTAAGTTATTTGAATGTACTGTGGAGATTTCACTCTCTCTGACAGAAAAGTATTGTTTAAAGTGCTGTTAACCTTCATTTTATAGCAGTTTAACATGGTTAAAGTGCATGGAGCTAATTTTAAACATTAGTCTGGCACATCGGTTGCTTTGGTGTTTGAACTTAGTATACTGGAAATTCTTTCTGTCGTAAAAAAATTCTGAGCACATTTCAGTCATTTTTTTTGTGATTTTAGGTTAGTTTGGTGGTGTTTAGTTGGGTGGGGACATACTCATTACTAGAAACTTTAAGGGCTTTTGTGATACATTATCCAGTACTGTCAGCTTATTATTTAGTTGTTTTTCTGTCCCCTGACTTAATGGGTCTTATCTCTGGTACCCACCTCCCAACAAATCCGTCTGAACCTAAAAAGAAAAAACAAAATAAAAATATGCCTCAGCCTATGTTTAGTGATTCTGTCGGGGCCACTGCTTGGCCTGCAGACCACTTAACTTTTGCCCCACCTCCCTCTATTGCAACTTTGTTGGCCTCTTTCGAATGGGGGTTACACACATCCTCCAGGACAGTTCTATTACCTCGCACAGGTAGGAAATAACCAAACCCTTTAAATGCAGGATTAGTCCAGGGTAAGAGACCCCTTGCCAGACAAAATATTCTGTTAGATATTTTGTCTAATAGTGAGGTTCACAAGAAAAAGAAACAGAAACGTCTTACAGTGATAATCAGATTATAGCTGTTTGTCAGGCTTATATGGTTTCCTTGGCTGAGAGTGTTCTGCAGACAACTAATTCTGGTGGTTATGTTCCCATACGTAGCTCTTGTGCTAGTTAGCGTAGAGCATTTTCTGCTGTCTCAGTGAGGAATCAGATGAGGAAAATGGTGATTTCCTAGTTGACAATGAGTCCAATCACTCTGATTCTTTGGAAGGCAATCCTGAGATGAAGTCCAAACAGGTGTTCACTTTTCCTCAGATGATTGCTAGATTTATGTTTTTCATTCGGGAGCAGTAGGAAACTACCCCAGAGCTAAGCAGGGTGTATGAGCTTATAGAAAATGAGATTCCCAATTCTGTGGCTATCCCACCTCTCTTATCAGCCTTGGAAGATGTTTATAAAGCTGCCTGCAAGACAGCAGTATGTATTTCAATAGTCTCTAAAAAGACTCGGGCGAAAATGTAGGGTCTCCTTAGACAGAACATGTCTCATTTCTCATTTGACTGCTGACCCAGCTGTGGTCTCATCAGCTGCCTGCTGAAATAAAAAGTCCTTGGCTTCATCTAATCAGACGCCCACTAATAAAGATGGAAAATGGGTAGATCTTCAAGGCAAAAGGATGCCTGTTTCTAGTAACCTAATCTTTAGAATGTTAAATTATCAAGGCTTTATGCTGAATTTATTTTACAGTGTTAATACGGTTTGGATGATTTTGCTGCATCTTTACTTGCAGAGCAAAGGTCTTGCATAAATGAAATTGTTTCTAATTTGATTCAGGTTTCAAAACACACTTTAAGAAGTGTGCTTGAATGTGCAGATACAGTCTCAAGAAATGCTGCTTCTTATGTTGTATTAAGACAATATGCTTGGTTACATAATCAGAACTTCTCTGGTGATTTAAAAGCCAAATTTTTCAGTTCAGTTTTAAATTCTGAGTTGGTGCTTGGGCCCTCTGTTACACAGATTCTCAAAAAGTGTCATGACAGAGGCAAATTAAGGCATGGGGTTATTTAGGATGTTTCATGTACCCAAGTTCTTCCCAAACAAGGCATATTCCTTCAGAGGGCAGAACAAACAAACAAAAATCCCAGCCAAACAAAAGTCAGGGATCTAAAAGGAAATGGCAGAAGGATAATTCTTCAAAACCAAAAAAGAGGGGCTCCTTTCCAAAAAAGAATCAACCCCCAAAAAGGAGCACTCCTGCAAACACATCAGAGATTTGTTCTTTCTAAATATCTTCTCAAAAGTTCAACGATTCAAAATGCTTACCTTACAGTCGGTCCTAGAGTTGTTTCCAAACCACTGTTTCATCATGACTGTACATCTCAAGGATGATTATCATATTCCTGTTGCTCCCAGTTTCAGGAAATGTTTGAGATTTGCTGTGTTTGGCTTAGTTTATCAATTGTGTGCATTACCCATATGGGCTGTCTACTGCACCTCGTCTATTTACAAGGTGTCTGGCCAGGGCATCCACATTTTTCCTTATTTAGATGACTTGCTGATTTGTGCAGATTCTGTATTTAGGTACTTGGAGTCCTTAGAAAAGGTTGCATCTCTGCTGTCCTTTACCGTCTGAGCTTAACATTGGACCTTTAAAAGTCCTTCATCACAGTCTGTCAACAAATTGTTTTCCTGGGGTGTTTAGTATACACAGTAAATAGGATGGTCTTCCTGACAGAAGACAAAGTTCGGATTTTTCAAGGTATTTTCTTGGATGGCCTAATGATACCACTAGCCTAACTACTCATGAGAAAAATTAAATGGTACTTGAATAATTGTTTCATACAGCATCTTCATCCCTTGGATTATCATGTGCCGGTACTGGGATTTGTGAAACAGGAACTGCAGTGGTGGATGGATCAACTCTCTCTGAAGCAGTGACTCTCTGTCTCCCTTCAGACCCTGGTCCAATCTGTCCAGACAGATTCTTCAGATTTTGCACGGGGAACAAGGCTTGTGAGGACCTCAGGACATGCCAAACCACCTAAATGTAAAAAATATATTGTCAGTGATTCTCTTGAACAAGCAAGAGATACGGGGTCATATCCTCTTTGCCAGTTGGCAGTAATGGCCTGGGGGCTGGCTGTACAGCATTCTTTGACCCTTCAGGCCTCATAATTCCATCAGAACAAAACACAGTGGTAAACAGATTACACAGATCCTGGACAGACCCTCACGAGTGGAAGCTCCATGTAGAGGCCTTCCTGGACTTGATCCAAGTGTGGGGAATTCCTCAAGTAGTTCTGTTTGCCCTCTTTCAAAACAGACAACTGAAGAAAATTTGTTCAAGGCCATTATTGAAAGCCAGACACTCTGTCATTCCTATGGTTGGGAATGCTGATTGTATGCATTTCCACACTTTCTAATGATTCATGGTGTATCTAAAGACTCATAAAGAATTATCAAAGATCATTGTGATAGCCCCCCCCCCCCCCCTTTTGGCTCAGGCAGAGTTGGTTCTCCCTTTTAAAGGAATTGGCCAAGGGCAATTACCACAAGCTTCCTCATAGACTGGATCTGCTTACATAGCATCATGGGTGAATGGTACTTTGAACATTTGCATCTGACAACCTTTTAGGCACTTGTGTCATGAGGATGTGCATCAGGTATTTAAAGGGGCAAGAAAATCTGCAAGTAGAAATTCTTCCTTCAGAAATAGAAGAACTTTTCTTGATGGTGCCTGGCAGTAACAGATATTTCAAACAAGTTTCAGACCTCTGAATTTTGAAATATTTCTGTGAGCTACTTCGATATGGTTTGTCATATGCTTTTATTAAAGTGCGTCTTGCGGCTGTATAAAATTGTCTTCCATCTCTTTTTGTGGTCAAACAGGTTAGGAAAGAAGTTTTGGGAAAAAGCTTTGGGAAAAAACATGTACCAGTGAATTATCACATAGGTGGCAATACACTAAAGACTGAAAGTGTGATAAGAGACTTAGGGACACAGGTGGACAGTGGTCTCACCTTCAATAACCACATTGCCACAACAGTCAGGAAATCCTTCTATGTGGCACACCTCATCACTAAGGGCTTTTCATCCTGAAAAAAGGAGGTCATTGTCCCACTGTACTCATCCCTCATTAGACCCATTATAGAATACAACGCCCCATTTGGTATGTACCTCTCAAGACATCTGCAACAACTGGAAAGGCCGCAGAAATACCTCACTAAAAGAATCACAGGCCTAAAGCAGATGCCCTATGCTGACTGCCTTAAAAAACTCCAGCTATACTCTGTCACATATTGTCTACTCCAAGGCGATCTCTGCTTAATATACAAGGCCATGTCAAACCCAGAGCTGTTGGACATGCTACACTTAAAGAAATCCCAATCCCTCAGAGCCACATGCTCCAGGGATCTAAATCTTGTCATCACAATAAACAAAACATGCTGGAGGGATAGGTTCCTGACCCAGAGACTCCCCAGACTCTGGAATAGACTGCCCATACGTGTCAAGCAGAGCACCTCTTTGGCCTTCTTCAAAAGGAACATTGATGATTGGATGAGAGAAAGGAAATTCACCCCGGGGATCACGTCAATCGCCCTACTAGACAGGGGTCCAGGGAAATAAATAGTGTGGGAAGAAATAGCCAGGGAATTGTTATGGCTAGGCTTGTATAGGCCCTAGGGCCGATAGCCAAGTACCAACCTATGAACCTAAGACCCCCTTGAAAGCAAACTCTTTCTCCCTGAGATCTCAGCTGTGATCTTGAGAAATTAACCTTATCGCCTTTTGAACCTGCCTCTCAGGCTGATTTACAGTTCGTTACTTGAAAGATTGTTTTACTCTTTATTCTGAAATCTGCAGGACAAGTTTCTGAGCTGCAAGCTCTAATGGTGTCCCAACCCTATCTGTTTTTCATAAGGGCAGGGTTGTGTTATGACCAATTTTTCATTTATGCCTAAAGTTGTATCTGAATTTACCTTAAATCAAGCCATCAATCTCCCAGTGCTCTCTCCCAATCCAACAATCAAAAAAGAAAAGATGCTGTGTACCTTGGATGCACACAGGTTGGTCAGGTAGTACCTTGACAGAACAAAGCTTTTTAGTGTTAATGAACAGCTGCCTGTCTCTTATATGGGGGCTATGAAAGGTTAACCTGTCTTTAAGGAAACTATTGCACAGTGGTTGTCCTCTGCTGTTGTTTTCTGTTACCCCCACCATGGTAAATCTTTTCCAGGCAAGGTTAAGGCTTACTTGACTAGGGCTTTATCCTCTTCGATAGCATATTGGAAAAGAGTAGACTCTAGAAGCATCCTAGAGGCAGCAACCTGGTCCTTTGTTCATATCTTCACAAAGCACTACAAACTGGATTCCTTTTCAAGGTCCAGAGCAGACTTTGCTAGGACCATTCTCCAGGACCTCCTGGTTCCTTATCCTTCCACTCACACTTAAGGTAAGCTTTGGGAATCTAGTCAAAATACCACAGAGGCAGTGAGAATGCTGAACATATTATAGTTGCATAAGTCCTGCTAACCTGTAACAATAGATATTTGAATTTCTCACTGCATCAGTGACAGCGCTGGCATGCCTTCACCTAGACTGTATATAGATGGAGTGGGTTCCAGCCTCTGTGATTTGTTTGTTGTTGGGTTTAGTTTTTATATGGTATTGTGATTGACTGCAGCTTTACTCTTGCTAGATGATTCTGGCTTCATGTACTTTACTCTCCATCTTTGTGGAAATAAAAAAACCTGAATACTCTCATCCTGTGACAGCTGAAGATTGCCCTCTCAAGATATCCTCAGCCATTCAGCTGTCAGAGGAAGAGAGAGGGAGAAGAGTTTGAGCTTTTGAAATTGGCCAGTACTGGTTTTCCTTGACAGATAACCCAAAATGCTACTGAGACAATGAGGAATTTGAACATCTACTGTTGTAGTTAAGTAGGACTTCAGCAACTGTACTTTTCTTGTCTGCAGCTTGAAACACCTGTGCTTATAGACCAGATATGGTAACATCCCTGCAGAAACTACTGTCATACTTCTGTATTTTTAATATTTTGTTTAACTTCATTGACCTGATTTCACTTCTAAAACTAGTTGTTATTTATCTTACTAAAGCCACTTTTTTCCTCTCTTTTCTTGTTTGAAATTTTCTAGGATTTCTATGCATCCACTAAGGAGAAAGAAGCCTTTGAATACTTTATTAAGAATGTGGATTCTTCCCTGTCTCTGGAATATCATAGCATCCTTGAAAATCTTAAGGTAAAATTTTCCCTACAGTATAACAGATGATGACTTAATCAGCACATATTAAAATGTATCATGGCTAATACTGGAAACCCTCCTTTGGGATCGATGAGTGGTAATATCCCTCCATGTAAGTTTGACAACCATCTGTCCAAGCCCCCATTTCACAACCTCAACAGCAGTATTAATAACACAAATGCGAAAACTAGAACTTTCATCAAAACCAAATGAAAAATAAAAAAGAAAAGCACCGCCCATTTTTAATGTACAGTATCCTGTCCTGCTTCCATCATAAAAAAATAAGTAACTAATAGTACCTATAAACAAACAACTCGGGTCCATGAACTTTCAGTCAGCAATCGGAAACCGACAATGTGAGAGTGTTCAATTTCGCCGTTTGTTCTTACACCTGGGTTCGGAGCTGATCCTCGGCTCCGTGTCGGCCGCTTGGCAAGCTCTGCATCGAGAAGAAGCTCGAGACCAACCTAACTCCCACAATCCCCCTCTGCCTTTACCTCAGATCTAGTTTGCCGCTGCAACGTTCGCATCAGATTTGATGAGCTCGGGCCAACTCAAGCTAAGATTGATTATTTTCTTATATTTCTTATATATTTTTCTAAAAAAAGTTGTTTCTAAGTGACCGTGTGTGTGTGTGACTAGTGTATCGAGGGTTCTCGGTTCCGTATATAAATTTTATATACTTTATTAGAGTTTTCCCTCGGGGCCTACTCCACCCATTTAACTTGGATTGACTACTGGCTTGGACTATTTTACTGGATTTGACAAATTGTTTCTGGAATTGACAAATTTACTGGACTAGACATATTACTGGCTTTTTCACTAGTTACTGTACCTAATTTGACATGTCTGAGAAGGCTAAATCTGGTTTTAAACGCTGGCAATGTGGGCAGAAGATGTCTGTGACTGATAATCATAGTTCCTACGTCTACTGTCTTGGCCCTCTCCATCTGCAAGAAGACTGCTCAATATGTCATTCTTTCAGTGGGAGGGTCATGACAGATAGGCGCAGGAAACTTATGGACAGGGGGCTTTTGAAGCCTGCCTTTCAAGAGGCTTTGGATGCTTCAGACCAGACATCCAAATCCTCGAAGGAATCGAAGACGTCGGAGCCCAGGTCATCGGCTCCGAGCTCTTCAGTCAAAGTTCGATCACTGGTTCCACAGACTTCGGGGCCGAGTGTTGAACTGTTGTCAGTTTCCGAGCCTCGAGTCTTGGAACTGGTGACGGAGCTCCCTCCCCCGGCACTGTTGAGGTCGGCTCCGTCTTCGATTCCTTCGACGCGTTCTTCCAGGCCCCTCTCCGACACCGATGTAGACCGCGTGGTGCAGAAATTAATGGAGAATACGGCCTTATCCAAATTCATCTCTGTCTCCTCCCAGTTGGTGTCGAGACTCGAAGGCCTTCCCTTATCTCCACCTGTTCCTCCTCCGATGCCTATCCAGTCTTTGGAGCTGGAAGAAGCTGATCTGCTGATTGTGGAGCCCTCGGTGCCAGAACCGTCTTTCTCTCGGTCGGCTCCGTTCACCTCGACTCCGTCGGATCCGTACCGAGTCTCGGAGCCGAAGATCCATCCTTGGATCCGGGACTGAGAGTCGGACCGATGTTTCGGTTCCGACGCTCCCTCTCGGGGCCTCGGCTCGGATCGACTCGGCTCCGTCCTCGGGGTCGATGCCTTCGGTGCCTGTCTCGGGGATTCTTCCGATTTCTTCGGAAATGGGAGATACCTCGACTCGGGACCCGGGGGCCTTCGACCTCATGAGGAAGGTGTTGTCTACCCAGACAACCACATCAGCAGAGACGGCTTCTCCTTCCCATAAAGGACCGTTATCCTCCTCTGCACCCACGGCTACATCTAAGCGTCGAGCACCTGTGTCTCAGCCACCCCTGGAGGGTGCCCCCTCTTCCTCGGAGGCTTCTTCGGATGCCCCCCCCCGAGGAAGTTCCGAGGAAAAGATTGTGTAAGAAGAGACACTTAGATTCTCCACAAGAATCATTGACATCGGACACTGACTTGGATGAGTCAGAAGGGTCCCCAAAATCACCCTCAGAGGATGTCTCCTTTTCTGACATCCTGGAGATCCTAAAGCAGAGAGGTGATTGGCAAGCCCTCCCCCCTTCTGAGGATGAGTCAGTCTTGCTGAAGGCATTCGGTGCTCGCCCTTCCTCCTCCTGGGTCACTCCGCCCTTCGATGAGTTGATGGAGCTGATTGCTCGAAGGGCGTGGGAGACTCCTGACACTGTGGAGCCAGTCCCTAGAAAGCCTAACAAATATATTACTGCCCCTCAGGATAAGGCTTATCTGACAAAGGGAGTGCCAGTGGACGCTATGGTGGTGGCAGCGGCCACGAAAAAGGAGATGTCTGAATCTTCCTCATCTGTCCATCTGCCTAACAGAGATTCTAGGACTATGGACAGGTATGGGAAGCGCATTTTTAGTTCAGCGGCTTTTTCTATGCGATCCCTGAACTATTTGACCCACTTCACACGGCTACAGAGGGATCTAATCAAAGAGTTGGGAGATACCCTCCAGGGTACTACAGATGCTGCTGTTTCAGAAAAGGTTACAGCACATCTCAATATCCTTACATCTATTGCAAACTCGTCCATGAGGCTGATCTCATACGCAGCCGAAGGATCGAGTAGGGCAGCAGCTTCAGCGATTGCTCTTCGTAGACAATCCTGGATGCACTTATGTTCATTTGTGGAAGCCTTCAAGTCTTCCTTTACTAACGCCGCATTTGATGGTGCCACGCTCTTTGGCCCCAAAGTAAAGGAGACCCTTACCCGGTGTGAGCAAGAGGGAAAGACTCTGTCTGCTGTCGGAGTCCGTTTTTCCACCCCATCCAGACCGTACCCCAAAGGGCAACGTGGTGGAAAAATGTGGTTTCGAAAACCCCAAGGATCTTTCCCAGGCACACAGGGTGATGCCCCCTCTAGAGGCAGAGGAGGGGGCAGAGGTGGAAGACGCCGCCCTGGCGGCAGAGGGGGTCCGCAAAACCAAGGTGACAGGGATACACCCCCTGGGAAACCTTTCCAGCACTCCTGAGAGGAGGCCCGACTGTCCTGCTCTGGAGGCAGTCGGGGGTCGCTTAGCTTTATACCCTCAGGCCTGGCAAAATCTTACATCAGACAATTGGGTAAAAAGCGTTGTTACCAGAGGTTACAGAATACCCTTCCTATTGCCCCCAATTCCGAAGAAAAGACTCCCAGATGTGCCGCCCCATCTGCGAGACCCTGCAGCTATAGAAATTTCAAAGCTGCTAGAAAAAAGAGTAATCCAATCAGTCCCAGCGGACCAAAGAGGATTCGGAACTTATTCAAGGTTCTTTTTAGTTCCAAAAAAGACAGGGGACTGGAGGCCGATTCTGGACCTAAGCAATCTCAATACCTTCATCAAGAAAGAAAAGTTCCGGATGGTCACGCTTCAATCGATCCTTCCATTTTTACAGAAGGACGACTGGATGTGCTCAATAGATCTGAAGGACGCATACTACCACATCAAAATGGCCAGGGCGTCCAGGGATCACTTGCGCTTCCGGCTGGGAGCCAGTCACTTTCAGTTTCGAGCCCTGCCCTTTGGTCTGACCTCAGCCCCCAGGGTTTTCACCAAATGCATGGCAGTGGTAGCGTCTCACTTGAGACGCCTGGGATTCCAGGTGTTTCCGTATCTGGACGACTGGCTCCTTTCTGCCACCACCCAGCATCAACTGATTCAGGCCAGGGATTACACACTACAGCTTTGTGTTCATCTCGGAATTTCCGTAAATTTCGAAAAATCTTTACTACAGCCATCACAGCATATCTCATTCATAGGAGCAGAATTGGATACGCATCGTTTAATTCTAAGACTTCCTCCAGAAAGGATAGCCTCACTACAAAGCCACATATCTCTTCTTCTGTCATCCAGAAAATCCCCAGCAAAACTGGTTCTGAAGGTTTTGGGTCTCATGGCAGCTTCTCTCATTGCGATACCATTGGGAAGACTGCACATGAGAGTTCTACAATGGCTACTGTTTGCACAATGGTCGCTCCAACAGCTACCTCTGACACACGAAATTCTGATCACAAACACATGCAAATCACACCTAGCCTGGTGGCTCCGGACTTGCAATCTTTCCAGCGGAAGACCATTTGTGCTACCCACGCCGACAGCTACGGTGACCACGGACGCTTCCCTGATAGGGTGGGGGGGCATCTTTCAGGGACAGACAGTCCAAGGCGAATGGACCAATTTAGAGTACAATCTGCACATCAATGTTCTAGAGTTGAGGGCAGTGTTTCTAGCGTTGCAACACTTTGCTCCCCTTCTTCCTCTAGGGACTATTACAGTTCAGACGGACAACATGTCCGTAGTCTGGTACATAAACAAACAAGGGGGAACCAAGTCTTATCAGCTATGCAGAGAGGCCATGAGAATCTGGCAATGGGCGGAGTCCACGGGTCGCTTTCTGATTGCAACGCACATCCCGGGGTCATCCAACGTCATAGCCGACAGGTTGAGCAGAGCAATCCTGTTGCCTCACGAGTGGTCCCTCAAACAGTCAGTTGCGAAGGAGATTTTTCGCAAATGGGGCCAGCCTTCCTGCGATCTTTTTGCGTCTCCAATGAACGCCAAATGCAGAAGCTATTTTGTCCTATTACCCCCTCCAGGGGAAGTCCCCAGGGACGCTCTGGTTCATGATTGGCCCCCGGGTCTCCTGTACGCTTTTCCTCCCTTTCCCCTGATTGCAAAGTTTCTGCAGAAAGCCAACAACCTGCAAAGGACGATCATCCTCATTGCCCCATTCTGGCCTCGTCAAATCTGGTTTCCCTTTCTTCTGGCACACCGCATTCGGGAACCCTGGATCCTGGACCCGGAGCCGGATCTACTGACCCATTCGTCAGGGGCTCCCCACCCCTCGCTACTATCACTCCAACTAGCAGCTTGGCTGCTCCACTTCCCTACTTAGCCAGGTCTGATCTTCTTTCACCTGCAGTTCAGAATATACTAGTGGCTTCTCATAAAGCTTCCACTACAAAGACTTACACTAGTAAATGGAAGCGTTTTGTTTACTGGGCAAATACACAGCAATTGGACCCTGTTATAGCTCCCTTAAATAAGATTTTGGAGTTTTTAACCAAATTGTTCCACCAAGGAGCTTCTCCTGCCACTTTGAGAGTGCAATTGGCTGCCATTTCCAACTTTCATGTGGAAGAATGTGGGGCTCCTATTATGGCTCACAGACTTTGTAAGGCCTTTCTGAAAGGATCTTTCCATATTAGACCACCAGTTAGAACTCCTACATCACCTTGGAATCTGAACCTTTTATTATCTAAATTGATGCTACCTCCGTTTGAACCAGCCTCTTCTTGTCCATTGACGTATTTGTCGTGGAAGACCCTCTTTTTGGTGGCCATTACATCGGCTAGACGGGTGTCAGAGCTTCAGGCTCTTTCTATTAAACACCCTTATTTGATCTTTCACTCTGACAGAGTATCTCTTCGCACTAATCCGTCCTTTCTCCCCAAAGTTTGCTCCGTTAATAACATTAATCAATCCATTGAGCTCCCTACCTTTTTCAAAAACCACTCCAATAAGTTGGAGTATATGTTACACAAGTTGGATGTTCATAGACAACTTAGATTTTACCTGGATAGAACAAAGGATCACAGGAAGACAGATCAACTTTTTGTAGCCTTTGCAGACAGCAGGAAGGGTATAGCAGTTACTAAACAAACCCTTTCCAAATGGCTAACTGATTGCATTATATTTGTTTATGCTACTTCGGAACAAACTTTACCTGTCAAACCCAAGGGGCACTCTACAAGATCAGTGTCTACATCCCTGGCTCATGCAGCTCGCTTACCATTAGACACTATTTGTGCAGCTGCCACTTGGTCTAAACCACATACATTCATTTCTCATTACAAGGTAGACAGGGTTTCTAGGGACAGGGCAACCTTTGGTTCCACTGTGCTCAAGAACGTTCTCCTGTGAGTTCCTCAGGAACATGGAGCTAGGGACGCTACCCAGGTGTAAGAACAAACGGCGAGATTGAACACTCTCACATTTAGAAGTTATGTCCTTACCATAACGTTCCATGTGGAGTGTTCATCTCGCCTTTGTTCTTACATTCCCACCCTCCCACCCTCAGGAAGAACGTCCAGTTTGGTGTCTGGTTTGGTTTCTTCTGCTTCTGCATTACGCAGTTGTTGTGTATATATGTATATATATATATATATATATATATATATATATATATATGTATAGGTGTTTCTCTCAGTTATGTTGTGTTTTTGGCATGAATGTGTTATTCTCTCTGTTGACTTCTGGTTTGCTTGCAAACTAGATCTGAGGTAAAGGCAGAGGGGGATTGTGGGAGTTAGGTTGGTCTCGAGCTTCTTCTCGATGCAGAGCTTGCCAAGCGGCCGACACGGAGCCGAGGATCGGCTCCGAACCCAGGTGTAAGAACAAAGGCAAGATGAACACTCCACATGGAACGTTATGGTAAGGACATAACTTCTAATTATTTTACTTTGACTCTTAACATTTAAAGTCAAAGCCTTAAACATAATAATTTACCATTTGCCATACTTAAATTTCCTTTTCTTCCTCCCATTACCTAACAAGTAAGCACCTTCACCAGACCTAGCTGTAGCAGAACTAACCTCCTCACCTTTCTCAGAAACATCCCCACTATCGTAATGTACAACAGAAACTGTTTTTTTTCTGTAAAAAGCAAGATAGAAGAGGAATTAAGCTGCTATTTTAGTGGGACAGCCTTGACCTTGAGGACAGAGCTGGACATGCTGTGCCATAACCCAGAGCTGTTGGACATGCTCCACTTAAAGAAATCCCAATCTCTCCAAACCACACTCTCCAGGGACCTAAACCTTGTCACCACAATAAACAGAATAGATTCCTGTCCCAGAGACTTCCCATACTCTGGAACAAACTACCCATTCATGTCAAGCAAAGTTTCTCATTGGCCTTCTTTAAGAAACATCTTGATGACTGGATGGGAAATAGAAAATTCACCCCGGGGATCACTTCTGCGGCACTTCTTGACAGGGGCACAGAAAAATAATTTTCTTGGGTGGCAAAAGCCAGGGAACCTTTTTAGCTAGGCTTATATAGGCCCCAGGGCCGATAGCCTAGTACCTACCTATGAACCTATAACCATTCACTGGCTGTGTAATAGCTGAAATTTACCACTTTTACTTCAAGGGTTTGTTCCTCCTCATATGGCCTTTTAAAGGGGGGTGGGGCAAGACTGTGTGGCCTGAAGTGACCTACAGCCTCACACCTACTTCTGGAATGCTCACATTTCAAGGAAAGGTAACTTTTTTTCCTATACCAAGTGAAACTGTCTAGGTTTTCCCTGGCTAAATACTGATGTCCTTTGTGTTTCACTGTTGCAGTCTTCACATTTGGGTTATCCCTGCCAGGGTAGTCCTCCACTGGCCCGAATACCAGAGTCTTAGTATTTCTGCGTCGGTTGCTGTCACTTCAGGACTGACGTCAGGTCGTGAGTAGTATAAAGCAAGGCAGCCAACGCCATTACATCCATCTTTCTTGCTGTGGAGCCCAAAGCAGAAGTAGTTTGCACGAGTGCCAGTCGGCCGCTACCTGAGTTTCGTCTACCGAATTGAAGATGAAGTTTTCTAAAGCTAAGTACCCCATTGGGGATCCGTTTTTCTTAACTGATGTCAGAAAAAGTTAATAATTGTCTCACCTGTGGAAAGCAAATACCACACCGAGACTTCCATTCTTACTGTGTCACTTGTTTGGGCCCAGTCCACAATGTCCCCCATTGTCGCTTCTGTGCTTTGTTCAATGCCAGAACTATCTATCATCAGGCCCTTATTGTAGCCAGATATTTTCGCTTACAGTCCTCGAATTCCGATATGGCTTTGGTAAGCCATCCGACAGCAGATCTTCCGAAAAAACTTAAAGATAAAGACAGAGACAGGCCACACAGGTCCAAACCTACCTACGACGCTTCCGTTAAGCTAGTTGTCAGTTCTCCGGTCCTCAGTGAGGCGCTTTCGCAGCCCCTGATGCCCACTTCTGTGGATTTGCAGGCTACTACCGGGACCCTTTCGGAGTCCGGTATGCCGCATAACTCTTCTTCGACTAAGGATCCTGCGGTCGTCTCTACCATGGATGGATCCGGAGCCCCTGAGCAGGCACCAGCTTCCGAGGAAGTCCTTCGCACTACCGATTCTCAACACAAACCGACGTCTTCTTTTGTGACTACCTTTCTTTCGAAAACGACCAAGTTTCTTAGGCCCAGGGTATGAACCACACCCAAGAAACAGACAACCCACTCTCAGGCACCTGCTTCCTTGTCTCAGTCTCAAATGCTTAAAATGGCAGAAGACCTTATCATACTGGTCAGGGGAAGTCAGGCTACCCCCTCCAAAAGGAAAAGAGATTTATCCCCTGTAGTTTTGCCTGAACAAGAGTCTGATGACTCTGATGCACCTGAATATGAAGACATGCAACCCCTCTCTACTTATGATGATTCTCATGCAGAGGATTCCATCCCTTCAGCGTCTCCCCCAGAGGATTTTTCATTTAGGGAAACCCTGCAAACCTTAAGGGAGCATTTCCAGTGGGAGAGTCAAGACTACCCTTAGTCTAAAAAGAGACTCAGGGAATTCCTAGATCTTCAACAGCACAGACCCTTGGCCATCCTCCCAGCCCTGGATCTTGTGGAGGATGTTTTCCTGTAATCCAGCTTGACTCCTGACACCCTCCCTCCTGCGCCCAGAAAACCAGACAGGTACTGTAAAGTCCCTGACTCACACAAATTTCTTTTTAAAAATCCTACTGCTGACACTGAGGTAATTTCTCAAGGTCCTAAAGGGATTAAAGCAACCTGTGCTAAGAATCCCACCCCCTCAGATAGGGATTCCTGAGCACTAGACAGATGGGGTAAAAAAAGTATACACCTCAGCTACTCTTGCTACCAGAGCACTAAATTGTCAGTTTCATATGCTAAAATTTCAACAACATACACTGGAACTCCTCAAACAAAAAATGTCTTCCTTTCCTGCTTGAGCAGAATCTAAAGAATTACAAAAGTTAATGCATTCTGCAAGTCAAGTAACTAAACACACCTTGCACTATGGTTTTGACGCCCTAGAAGCTTCTTGCAGGGCAGCAGTCACTGGATCTGTCATTAGAAGGCATGCATGGCTTAAGGAACAGCCCCTGTCAGACCATATAAAATCTAAATTGTTGGATGCCCCCTTACACAAAGACAACTTATTTGGCACTAAGGCAGAAGAGGTCTTAAAAAAGATGGAAGTAAAAGTAAAAGCTATGCAAACAGTTAAGGAATACTTGCAAGTCCAGCCACCCAGGTTCAGCAGGCATTGTCCCACCAAACACTGGTCCCTTCTGCTCCCACCAAGCCAGTCCAGCCTAGGCCCCGGGGAACCAGACACCCCAGACAGCAGCCACAAGGAATGCAGAGATCTAAGCAGTGGACTACCTCCACTTCAAAACCAGGGAGTTCTAAGCCACCCCCTTATGGTAAGAACTCACAATGACTCACCTCCCCCACTCCCTCCCTCTGCCCACCTTCACTTACCCCTAGGGGGAAAACTCTCCTTTCACACAAGCACCTGGGCCACCATTAACAACAGCCACTGGGTTCTGAACATAGTGTCTCAGGGATACAAATTTTCCTTCCACATCCTTCCAACCCCAAATAGGTTCCCAGGTCTGCCTCCAAACCAGTGGGCAAAGGCTCAAAAGCAAATCCTTTCCCTGCTTTCTATGAGGGCAGTAGAGCACGTTTCTGCAGAACAGATCGGCTAAGGTTTCTACTCGAGACTTTTTCTGGTGCCCAGAAAAGAGGGCACCTGGAACCCCATCCTTGATCTATCCATTCTAAACACCGTCCTGGTGATCCCAAAATTCAAAATGCTCACCCTCCAGCAGCTGCTACCCATGCTGTCCAAGGATGCTTGGCAAGCCACCCTAGATCTAAAAGAGGCCTACTTCCACATTCCTGTCAGGGAATTATGCTGGAAATATCACCATTTCAGGGCAGGATCTCAGCACTTTCAGTTCTCTGTACTTCCCTTTGGCTTATCTACTGCTCCCACAGTTTTCCCAAATGTCTTGGTCCAATTATTGCCTTTTGCAGACAAAGAAATATCCAGATTTACCCATACTTAGATGACTGTCTTATTCAGGCAGACAGCCAGAAAAAGCTACTCAGGCACCTGGCCTTTGTAAAGACCCTACTAACCTGCCTAGGGTACACAATCAACGAAATTAATTTCCAAACAGGTGCCCACCCAAAGGATTATCTTCCTGGGAGCAAACCTGGACACAGCATCACAGATGGCATTCCTTACACCAGAAAAACAAATTTTCCTGACAGCCTACTTGTCTCAACTAGCCACCAGCCCCCAGTTATCTGCAAGGAAGATCCTGCAAGCTCTGGGGTTTATGGCATCTTGCATACTACTCATTCCATATGCCAGACTGCGTATTAGGAAACTTCAGTGGCACCTAAAAAGCCTTTGGTGTCAACACTCAGAAGATCTAGAAACTCTTTTACCTATAATTCCTTAACTCAGAAAAGATTTTCTTTGATGGGCAACAGCATACTTCCACAACAAGGGGCTTCCTTTGTTACCACCCCCTGCCTCCCAGACCCTCACCACAGATGCATCAGACAGTGCTTGGGTGCACACTTGGACAGCAGGTGCATACAGGGCCTATGGAGCCTGCAGCAAATCCATTTGCACATCAGCCAAAAAGAGGTGATGGCTGTCCAGCACGCCTTGATAGATTTCAAACCCCTTCTCTCCCCAGGGGCTCTCCTGATCAGAACAGATAACACCAGTGCGTTGTGGTATATCAACAAGCAGGGAGGGACTCACTTCTACCCTGTATGCAGGCTGGCCATGACCCTTTGGCACACAACCCCTGCCATGCAACTGCACCTGTTAGTGCAATTCCTACTAGGCTCTCTCAACTCTCTGGCAGACCAATTAAGCAGAAATCTTCTGGACCCACATGAGTGACAGCTCAATATAAGAACCTTCACCCTGATAAATCAGAAATGGGGCACCCCGAAGGTTGACCTCTTTGCCTCCCACACCAGCCATCAGCTCAGCAAATTCTGCACCAGGGAGCATCACTGAATGGCTTGGAAAGTGGATGCCCTGTCCTTCCCCTGTGTCAATCTGTCGGTCTATGCCTTTCCTCCACTACCTCTCATGCACAGGGTACTGCTCAAAATAAAGGAAGAAAAATCAGGGACAATTCTTATAGCTCCGGACTGGCCTCACCAGCACTGGTACCCCTTGCTGTGCAGCCTGTCCCCACTGCCACCATGGCATCTTCCTCAGATTCCAAACCTCCTGAACCAGTGGGAAGGGTAATTCATGCATCCCCAGTTGCAGACACCCAATTTGGCATCTTGGCTTATTCCCTAACCCCGGATCAATCTGCCAACCTCAGTAAACAGGTTCTAGATGTTATCCGTGAGGCCAGAAGCCCTAGCACTAGAACATCTTATGCTGACAAATGGAAACGGTTCTGCACCTGGATCCAAGCTAAGGGAAGTCAAAACAGCACATACATACCTCCCTCCCTCTCATCCTGGAATACCTAGCTGACCTACTACATACTGGCCTCTCTTTCTCCTCTGTAAAAATTCATGCCTCTGCTACTTCTGCTAATTTTCCCACTGACTAGCCCCTTTTCTCCCATCCTTTAATCAAACAGTTCCTAAGAGGGGCTAGCAACGTGAGGCCACCCAGAAGGGCACCATCCTCATCTTGGGACCTTAACTTTGTATTGGAAAAGCTCACCCTGCCCCCTTTCGAACCAGCTTCTTCTGCATAGCTAAAATTTCTCTTCTGGAAGACAGCATTCCTTCTGGCCATCACTTCAGCCAGAAGAGTCTCCGAGATGCAAGTGCTAATGGCTGTGGAACCCTTCATCATCTTCCATGCTGACAGGGTATCCCTCAGAATGAACCCATCCTTCATGCCCAATGTGGTGTCCAGTGTGGCTCTCAACCAATCCCTTCATTTGCCCACCTTTTTCCTAATCCCCAGAACAAGGGGGAAAGGACTCTGCACTCTCTAGATGTGCACAGACAGCTCAGATTCTATCTAGACAGGACTAAATCCTTCAGAATGTCTGATCAATTGCTGGTTAGCTTTGCTACACGGGCCTTCTGCTCTC
Organism: Protopterus annectens; assembly: GCF_019279795.1. NCBI lineage: Eukaryota > Metazoa > Chordata > Ceratodontiformes > Protopteridae > Protopterus > Protopterus annectens. The sequence continues at coordinate 1,173,605,376 of NC_056726.1, read as the reverse complement.
TTCAGCCATCTCCAAACAAACGATTTCCAGATGGATAGCACACTGCATCCATTTTTTGCTACAAACAACATGGAAAGCCTTCCCGAAGGGGGTCAGGACTCACCCCACCAGAGCAGCTTCCATCTCTGCAGCTTTCCTCAGAGGAGTTCCCACCAGGGACATCCTTGAGGCTGCACCTGGGCATCTGTTCACATTTTTACTAAACATTATCACCTGCCTCTATTCTCCAAATCCAGGGCAGGGTTTGCCTCTGCAGTCTTGCAGGGCATCCTAACCAGCCCCTAGTTTCTTTGACTGCCTCCACCCATTTCCTCAGCTTTGGGAATCAACCCAAATGTGATGACTGCAACAGTAAAACACGAAGAACATAGTACAGTTGCGTACACTTACCATAAATGTAGATGTTCGAGTGTATTCACTGTTGCATTCCTGGTTTCCCTCCCTCCATCACCCTTCTTCTCTTTCCTTACAAAGAGACATATTGGTATTTACTTTCTACTGGTGGGATTCTTCCACCAGATCCAGGCTCCTACATAGGGGCTGCTGACAGGTTAGGGCAAGAAAAACTGATGTAATGGCGTCAGCTGCCTTACTTTATACTACTGACGAACTGACTCAGTCCTGAAGCGACAGCAACCAATGCAGAAATACTAAGCCTCTGGTATTCAGGCCGGCCGAGGGCTACCCTGGCAGGGATAACCCAAACGTGATGACTGCAACAGTGAATACACTCGAATATCTACATTTATGGTAAGTGTACATAACTGTACTTTCAGCATGACAAATGTAATATTTTGTAGGTTGACCCTTATAATGAAACATGCCCTTCTAACCTGTAGAAGTGAACAGACTCAGTAAACAATACAATCAGTTATTAAGTACTTTTAAATCAACAGCCAGTTCCCAACCCACAGCCCATAAAAACATTTTATTAAAAAGTTTGCAAACATAATGCACTTTAGCATACAAAGATTCAAAAGCAAGATGACCTTCTGATTTAGTCAAACTTTTAGTGTTAAAAATACTTGCAACAGTTTTCTAGAGTTAGCAGTCAAAGCTTGATAAGTTCTTCTGGGGAACTAACAGTGCAAGAAAAATGTAAATTTTGCAAACACAAGTAAACATTCAAAGTACTTTCAAAGGAAATATCATTAACAGGTGCTTAGAAACATGAATGAAAGTTATAATGTACTGTACCTTAAAATCCTGTAGTAAAATCAGATGTTACCCAAAAAAGTAGTTTGGTGGTGCAATAGTAACCAAAAAAAGAAAACAAATGACATTCTTATCTTCCTGAAGTACAGGAACTGAAGTTTTGCAGTACTGGCGTCAGCTGCAAGAGAAGAAACTCTTTGAAGTTGTAGACTTTGTCTTAGCGACTAACTTGAGGAATTCTGCTTATGGTAGTTGCGCACTGAGTCCATTGCAAAAACAGGGCCCTGTGGCAACATTAACTGCCAGGAGAGTTCCTATCAGTGCCATAAACTGCTAAACGCTGCTTCCAATCCAAACTTTATCTTCTTTCAGCCCACAGTGATTAAAAATTGTGTTTTATGAATGAAACATTTCAAAGTCTCATCTCCAAACCAACTTAAAACAACTTCCTCATCTTCCATCTGCACAGTATTAAAACTTCATTTATGAAGACATTAGCTTCAGAAAGAATGAAGTAGGACCCTACCACTCCTTCTTCTGTGAGATTCCCCATCAACATCTGTGAATAACTTTCCAGCTCTCCTTGTTACATAGTAGGGGAGTTTCACTGGTGCCCTGGCCAAATTTCCCCTAACCAGTATGAATACAGCTTCAAGTATCTCTGGAGAAGAGGCCATAGACCTAGTGGGACTAAGCCAGTCAACAAAACATAAGTAAAATAAACATGTAAAAATAAAAAGTGTCTGCAGTATTATTAGTCAGGGCAATCTGTTTGAACTTTCTGAGCTAATCACAAACACGGCTATGATGAATCCCAGAATAGCATTAAGTGAGTGAGAAGAGTGAAGTGCATATGATGACAGAAGTTGTGGAATGAAGTCAGTGCATTTGTGTGGCTTCAAATTGGTAGAGTTACATGAATGTTTAAAAGACAGCTGAAAAGCATATTTGCTGTAATGCAAATTATTAAGTTTCTTAAAATATTTCATGAAGAAAAAAGCATATTTGTTGTAATGTAATACAAACTGTTATGTTTCTTAAAATATTTCATGGACAAAATGTTTAATCTGTACTTGCAAACCCAAATTAAAAAAAAAAACATAATGAAAAGAAAAGATAGTATGGCAACTAAAAATGCAATGCATGCTATATTGAATCTTTTTGTAACTTATGCTAGTGATCTTGAATTGTAGCAAACTTTAATAAATAAATGCCATACGGAGGACATCTTTATCATTGTTTATTGTATTTTGCAAGTCTTGCTGTGGATCACATTCTGAAAATAAATTTGATGGAAATATATATTTTTTATTTACTGTGAGGAAGTGGAAGGAGGCTCAGTTAATGACAGAGAAGATAGAGCCATGTCTCTACCAGTTTTATATGTAGAATTTGCTGCAGTATTTTGTGGTTTGTGGAATCCAAATGCATGCCTTTTGTGGTTGATACCAAATACTTGTAAGGCACAATTAAAAGCGATATGTAGCAGTTTTCAGGAATACATTTGGGCTTTGCACAATAACATGTGGTTTGGTATGTAATTATGTTGCTGTAACTTTTATTTATTTATTTATTTATTTATTTATTGCATCTATTCAGTTATTCACTCCTGCTGTAATTACTTCATAAAGTTCTTCATTTGATCACTGTTGCAGGAGCCTTAGATATATAGGTTGTATCCTGAACAGGATGCAACAGCCAGACAGCTTTCAAAGTGCCTTCCACATGGCCAAACCATTAGTCAGGTCTAGCTGTGCTGAATAAAAGCCAGGTTTGTGTCCCAAGCTCTTCAGAGCTTTCCTGACACCAAAGAGAGTGCTCCTTTGTGGGCTTTTGAGGATCAGCAATCAGCTAACGCTGTTCCATTGCTGGACAGATATGTTTCCTTTGAGGGTTAAATCCTTCCACTTTACTTTTATGACAGAAAACTTTTTTTTACAGCAAAACATATTAATTTTAGATAGGAGAAACTATTTTAGTGACTGTAGCATGACTTTTGTACTGTTTTATAGAGGAGCATTAGATCTGATGTTGTCTGTTCAATTTTTATCAAATCTGTAGGTCTTCATTCCAAGGTCAGAACTGACTCGCTGTCAGCAAGCTTAAGATTCCAAGCTAGAGCTCCTCCCAACCTATCCGTACAGCCTAGCTCCTCTCAGATACCCCAGATCTCATTTTCCATGCTCAGTGAAAGCATGGTGATCCTGTTAGAGCTCCTCCTCGGGTGTTTCTAAAGTACTTTAGTCAGCCATAAGTGGTCTTTTAACCTTTTTTCTTTATTTTCCTACCCTTTCTTCCTTCTCTGTTTAAAAAAAAGTTAGTTGTATATTTCTGTAGTTTAGTGTATTGTTTTATTTTCTGAGCATGGTTGTGTTTTCTCTCTCTCTCTTTCTGTCTCTTACCCTTTTTCCTTCTGTATCATGTCAGAGGAATCTGACAAACCCATTGGGTTTATAAAATGCACTTCCTGTGGGCACAAGATCCTTGTATCTGACACCCCCAGGGAGTGCATTTACTGTTTGGGTCTTGCCCACCTTTAGGTGGCTTGTTCTATTTGCAAGGCCTTTCTTCCCCAGGCCTTTGCTTCTCCTGCCATTGCTTCTGTTTCAGGTGCTCAAAACCCCACCAGAAAATCTAAGGAGGCCAGGGACCAGACCTCTCCATGCCTGTTGAGTCAGAGCCTCCAAAGAAGGCCCCAAGACCTTTGGAGCAGAGTTCCCCGGCTCCGATACTAGTGTCTTCCTCTCCTCCCCATGCCCCTGCTCCAACAGTGGGGCCAGAGCCTTTGGCATCAAGCTTGACTCCGAGGGTTGCTTCACCCAGGCATCATTCCAGATCCTCTTGGAGCCTGTCTGAGAGCAAGGTGGACAGATTGATGAGGAAGTTTCTCTGTATGCAGATTCAGATGGGGGGGTCCTCCTAGCTCCTTCCCCTGCAGGATCTGCAAGCAGAACTTCTCCCTGTAGGATTATCTCTCTTTCTCTGATCTGGCCTTCTGTTTCAGAGCTCTGGGAATCGTTGGCCATGGTGCCAGTCTGTCGGACCCAATAGTCCTTACTACTTCGAGCCTGACTGCTTCCTTGACTCGGTCTGTTCCAACCGCATAGGGGCCAAGTGTTCTCAGAGTCAAAGCCTCGATGTTGAGTCTGGGGGAATGACTTTGACTCCAAAGTTGTCGGAGTTGTTGCTTCCCCTTGGCGTCTCTGCTTTCTACAGCTCAGTGTAAATTCCCCCCCTTGTAGGGCTGCTGATGACAGGGGACGGTCTGTTCTTGATCCCTCGGGGCAGACCAGATTTCCTCGAGACTCTGGTGTTCCTTCTGGCTTCCAGGTGGTGGAGAGGGTCCTGTCCGCTCCTAGGAGACTGCAGTCCCCTACTGTTTTGGATCCACCCCTTCCCCTCCTGGACTCTGCTTTGGAGACCTCTGATGTTCTTTGTCTTTCACTGTTGCAGTCATCACACTTGGGTTATCCTGCCAGGGGTAGCTCTCAGTTGGCCCGAATACCAGAGGCTTAGTATTTCTGTGTTGGCTGCTGTTGCTCCAGGACTGACGTCAGGTCATCAGTGGTATAAAAACAGGCAGCAGACGCCATTACATCAGTCTTTCTTGCCATGGAGCCCGAAGTAGAAGCAGTTTGCACGAGTGCCGGTTGGCTGCTACCTGAGTTTTGTTTCCGAATTGAAGTTGAAGTCTTCTGAAGTGAAGTACCCTGTTGGGGGTCCTTTTTTCTTGCTCTAACCAATGTCAGAAAAAGTTAACAATTGTCTCACCTGTGGAAAGCAAATACCACACTGAGACTTCCATTCTTACTGCGTCACCTGTTTAGGCCCAGACCACTATGTACCTCACTGTCGCTTTTGTGTTTTGTTCAACACCAGAACTATACATCGTCGGGCCCTTATTGTAGTTAAATATTTTCGTTGTCGATCTCCATATTCAGAAATGGCTTTGGTAAGCCATCCGACTACCGATCTTTTGAAAAAACGTAAGGATAAAGACAGAGACAGACCGCACAGGTCCAAAACTGCCAACGACGCTTCCATCAAGCTAGTCAGCAGTTCGCTGGAACTCAGTGAGGCACTTTCCCAGCCCGTGATGCCCGCTTCTGTGGATTCGCAGGCCGTTACCGAGACCCGTTCGGAGTCCAATATGCCATGAGATTCTTCTTTGACTAAGGAGCCTGTGGCTGTCTCTACCTTGGATGGGTCCAGAGCCGCTGAGCAGGCATCAGCTTCCGAGGAATTCTTCGCAGTACTGATACTCGACACAAACCAACAAATTCTTTTGAGTCGTCAGTTCTTTCTAAAACTACCAAGTTTCTAAGGCCCAGGGTACAAACTGCGCTTAAAAAATGACCACCCTAGCTCAGGCACCTGCTTCCATGCCTCAATCTCAAATGCTTAAAATGGCAGAAGACCTTATCATGCTTATTAGGGGAAGCTAGCCTAGCCCTTCCAAAGCAAAAAGAGACTTGTCCCCAGCAGTTTTATCTGACTAGGAGACTGGTGACTCTGAGGTTTCTGAATATGTAGACATCCAACCCTTGTCTGCTTATGAGGATTCAGATGCAGAAGAATCCATTCCTTCTGCCTCTCCTCCAGAGGATTTTTCATTTGGTGAAACCCTACATACTTTAAAGGAACATTTCCAGTGGGAATGTCAGGATTATCCTCAGTTCAAAAAGAAACTCAGGGAATTCTTAGATTTGCCACAGCACAGACCTTTAGCTATTCCTCCTGTTTTGGATGTTGTGGATGATGTCTTTATGGAATCCAATTTAACTCCTGACATCTTTCCTCCTGCTCCCAGGAAATTTGACAGGTATTACAAGAGTCCCATACTCACACAAATTTCTGTTCAAAAATCCTACTGCTGACCCAGAGGTCATCTCCCAAGGACCAAAAGGAATAAAAGCAACCACAGCTAAGAATCCCACCCCCGCGGACAGGGATTCCCGAGCTTTAGTCAGATGGGGTAAAAAAGTATACACCTCTGCAACTCTTGCCATTAGAGCACTAAATTGTCAGTTCCACATGCTGAAATACCAGCAACATACCATGGAACTCCTCAAACAAAAAATATCTACCTTTCCTGCTTGTGCAGAAAATAAAGAATTACAGGGGCTTATGCATTCTGCAAGCCAAATTACTAGATACACCTTGCAATGTGGCTTTGACGCCCTAGAAGCATCTTGCAGGGCAGCAGCTACAGGTTCTGTACTTAGAAGGCATGCTTGGCTTAAGGAACAGACCTTGCCAGATCATGTCAAATCAAAACTATTGGATGCACCATTGAACAGAGACAATTTGTTTGGCACCAAGGCAGAAGTCTTAAAAAAGATGGAAGAAAAAGCAAAATCTATGCAGACAGTTAAAGACTACTTCCAGGTCCAGGCTCTGAGGTTCAGTAGGCATTACCCCACCAAGCACTGGTCCTTTCCGGCACCCTCCAGGCCAGCTCTTGCAGGAAATATATACACTTCAGGGCAGGATCTATGCACTTTCAGTTCTCTGCGCTTCCCTTTTGCTTATCCACTGCTCCCAGAGTTTTCACAAAATGCCTGGCTCCAGCCATAGCTTTTTGCAGACAAAAGAATATCCAAATTTACCCCTACTTGGACAACTGCCTGATTTAGGCAGACAGTCAGGAAAAGCTGTTACAGCATCTGACCTTTGTAAAGGACCTACTGACCTCCATGGGGCATACTATAAATAAAAAGAAATCCAAACTATTCCCCACTCAAAAAATTGTATTTCTGGGAACAAGCCTGGACACAGCATCTCATATGGCATTCCTTACTCCAGAAAAACAAGCCTACCTGACAGGCTACTTCTTTCAACTAACCACCAGAACCCGGTTATCCACAAGAAAAATCCTGCAAGCTCTAGGGTTCATGGCATCCTGCATTCTACTCATTCCATATGCCAGACTGCATATGAGGAAACTACAGTGGTACCTAAAAAGCCTTTGGTGTCAACACCCTCAGGCCCTGTAAGCTATTATACCTTTATTACCCTGTCTAAGGAAAGATTTTCTTTGGTGGGCAGCAGCATGCAACCACAACAAGGGTCTTACCTTCCCACAACCCCACGTTGCCCAGACCCTAACCACAGATGCATCAGATTATGCCTGGGGTGCACACCTGGACGGCAAGTGCATTCAGGGCCATTGGAGCCCAAATCAAATACATCTGTACATCAACCAAAAAGAGATGCTAGCTGTTCAGCATGCTCTGACAGCTTCAAGACCCCCTACTCTCCCCGGGGCCTCTAGTGATCAAAACAGACAACACCACAGTGATGTGGTATATCAACAAGCAGGGAGGAACTCACTCATATCCTCTATGCAGGCTCGCCATGACCCTTTGGCACACGGCTTCAGCCATGCAAATTCACCTGCTAGCACAAGTCCTGCCAGAATCCAAAAACTCTCTGGCAGAGAGCTTAAGCAGAAATCTCCTAGACCCACATGAGTGGCAGCTAGACCACAGCACCTTCAGCCTTGTAACCCAGAAATGGGGCACCCCGAAAGTGGACCTGTTTGCCTCCCACAACAATCACCAGCTCTGCAAATTCTGCTAGGGAACCTCACAGCAAGGCCTGGAAAGTGGGTGCTCTATCCTTCCAATGGGTCAACCTCTCAATCTATGCATTTCCCCCTCTACCACTAATTTCAAGGGTACTGCTCAAAATAAGGGAGGAAAAACCAAGGGTAATCTTGATTGCCGCAGACTGGCCATACCAGCACTGGTACCCACTGCTGCGCAGACTGTCACCCCTGCCACCATTGCACCTACCCCAGATCTCAACTCTCCTGACTCAGAAGAATGGAGAATTCATGCATCCACAATTACAGATTCCGAACCTGGCAGCCTGGCTTATTCCCTGACCTCTCCTTCAGTTGCCAGCCTAAGCAAACAAGTCCTGGATGTTATACGTGAGGCCAGGCGACCCAGCACTAGAAAATCCTATGCTGACAAGTGGAAAAGCCTGAATCCAGGCTAATTGAGCTGAAACAGCACATCCCTCCCTACCTCTGATCCTGGATTACCTAGCAGACCTGCTACACAGGGGCCTATCCTTCTCTTCTATTAAAATTCATGCCTCTGCCATCTCTGCTCATTACAGCACAGAGATACCTCTCTTTTCTCACCCTCTCATCAAGCAGTTCCTAAGAGGGGCTAACAATTTAAGGCCACCCAGAAGAATATGACTTCTTTTGGTTCTGCAGTGCTCCGGAATATCATTCCATGAGGCTGCCCAGATCTATTTAGCTGGGGACTCTGTCCCACAGGTGTGATAAAGACTGAACAGACAACATCAGGTAAAGAAGTTATGTACTCACCATAACATTCCATCTGTGTTGCCTGCTTCAGTCTTCATCAGCCTTCCCTCTCTCCTTCCTCCTTCCTTATCTCTGAAGGGTCTGATGGATTATACTAGGAACCTTTGTTCCTTTTTTGAGCTCCTGAGCATCTTTTATGCTCTTATTGTTTTTTGTGTTTTGAATGTATTTTTCTGTTTTGAGAATATTGCAGCAAACTCGATCTGAGGTATCTGAGAGGAGCTAGGCAGTACGGATTGGGTGGGAGGAGCTGTAGCTTGGAATCCTAAGTTTGCTGATGGCTGAGTTAGTTCAGAGCTCAGAACCGAGACCTATAGTTTGATGAAGACTGAAGCAGACAACACAGATGGAACGTCATGATGAGTATGTAACTTCTTTTGTTTTACTAAAAAGTTGTTAAAACTAGGTTTAACATTTTTTTATGTAGTTAAAGTTATGATCTGAAGTAGTTACTTCATTTGATCTGCAACCTGTGGTTAGTCGGATCCGACCTCGGATCCGAACCGGCAGCTTTCCAAGCTTCAAGATCCGAGCTCCTAGCTCCTCCCCCTACCCATAATCCCTTACTACCAACCACATTACCTCAGATCATTTTTTGCCGCGGCTAAAGACAGTTGCTTCCTAGTGAAGAGCTCCAGGCCTGGTGAGATTGTTCCTTTTTCTAATAGCTAATCTCTAGTTTAAATTGTGTGTGTGTTGTTTTAGCGTCGAACCCTATCAAACCCACTTAAAAAAAAAAAAAAAAAAACACTTTTTTCTCCTTAGTTTAATTTTGTCTCTCCCCCTCCCCCCCTTAGTGTTTGGGTGTGTGTGTGAGAGAATTATGGCTGAGTCTAAGGCTATATTTTCGAAGTGTACTGAGTGTGGCCACAAGCTTTCCCCAGCTGATGGCCACACTCAGTGCGTTTTATGTCTTGGGGCAGTACATTTGTCGGAGGCCTGCCAGATTTGTGCGGCCTTCAACCCTCGGGCACTCAGGGACAGGAAGAACAAGCTGATCCTGGCGGGAAAATTCCCTCAGGAATCTGCTTCTTCTTCCTCTCCCAGTCGGGTCCAAGCTACTCCTGTAGCTTCGGCGCCGGCTACTCCCTTAGCTGTACCCGGGACTCAACCTCCCTTATTGGGTACTAGCTCTGTGGAGTCTGGTTCTTCTTCCCACAGGGAGAAGAAGAAACATAGGGAGAGAGAGGGCCATACTTCTAAAAGGCGGGCCGAGTCTCATCCCTCAGCTCCGCCTGAAAAAATATTGAAGTCCCCTGAGAGGGTCTCCGGATCCTTGTCCTCTCGGCTCCGTTCAACTTCCTTTTCTCTGGAGCCGGAGGAGGAGGATAGGTCTCCCTCGAGGTCTTCGAGGGGGCCTTCCCGGCCTGCCTCGACTACCTCTTCGCGATCCACTAGAAGCATCTCCGAAGCAGACATGGATCGGATGATGCGAAGATTTTTACAGACCCAGATGCATATGGGGATGTTCCTGCCTCCCCCCCTTTGGGAGGGAGTGCAGCCCCCATTTTTGCCCTGATCGCTCCTTCTCCGACCCGTTATCGGGCCTCGGAGTTGTCGGATCCAGGCCCTTTCAGATCCAGGGATACATCGGCGCCGACAGGGATAGTGTCTTCGATGCTGACTATACCTTCGAGCTTGTCGGATCCAAGCTCTCGGGGCCGAGGGTTGATCATCGGATCCGAGGGAGTGGTTGTGTCTTCGGCGCCGATTGGGGTGGAGCACACCACTACCTCGGGTCCGATTGCTTCGGCTCCGACCCCGATCCTATCCTCGGAGCCGAGGAGGTTGCTTTCTCAGGCTGGTGATAGTGAAGCTCCCTCGGCTTTTGAGGTGGTGGAGAGGGTACTGTCGAGGTCATCCAGGTCCCCGACCGGGCCTTCGGATCCACCCGTGCCCCCACTGTATCAGGGTCTGTCTTCGATCATCCGTCCATCTGGACAGCCTGCCCAAAGCCTCCAGTTAGTTCCTAGGGAGGAACACCACCCAGTGGACGAGCCCTCTTTGGACAGCCCCGCCGAAGAGGTGCCGCGGAAGCACCAGTGCAAAAGGAGGCACCTGGACTCCCCCGAGTCCATTACCATGGATACGGATTTGGAGGATACGGAGGGTTCCCCAAGGTCACCCCCTGAAGATGTCTCATTTGGAGACAGCATGGAAATGTTGCGTATAAGAGGGGGGCGGTCTGCCCAAAAGCCCTCCCTGGACGAGTCCATATTTCTGGAGGCCTTTGAGGCAGGCCCATCTACCTCCTGGGTGTCCCCCCCAGCCGACCCCTTGGTGGACCTAATTACCACCAGGGCTTGGAAGGAGCCCAACACCGTGGAGCCTATCCCTAGATGCCCGGATAAGGTCCTCAGCCCTCCCTCTGATAGACCTTCTTGTTCCAAAGGCGCACCAGTTGATGCTATGTTGGTGGCGGTGGCCACTAAGAAAGAACTTGCCCAAGAAAGTTCTTCGGTCCATCCGCCGGACAAGGAGTCCCGGGCTTTGGACCGTATTGGGAAGCGGATGTTTGCTTCAGCAACCTTTGCCATAAGATCGCTGAACTACATGGCACACACTATCAGGCTACAGCGTGACTTAATTAAAGAATACGCTGCAGCCCCTCCGGAGTCCATGTCAGTCCCAGACAAAAAGGTTTTTGAGACTCGAATGGCCACTCTAAAGTCCATATCAAATACATCTATGCGGCTTCTTTCCCATGCCACGGAAGGAGCCGCTAGAGCTATCGGAGCGGGAGTAGTCTTGCGACGGCACTCCTGGCTCTGCCTTTGCGACTTCATGGATCCCTTTAAGGCGTCCTTCGTGAACGCCCCTTACGATGGTTCTATCTTATTTGGCTCATCGGTTCGCGACACGCTAGTCCAAAGCGAGAAGGATGGGAAGACGCTGTCGGCCGTCGGAGTCCTCTTCTCTAACCCCCAAAGATCCTTCTCCAGGAATCAGAGGGGGCAAAAGAAGCTGTGGTTCCGTAAATCTCAGCAATCCCGTCCTGCTGCGGACAACTCGTCCTCTAGAGGCAGAGGAGGACAAGGTGGACGCCGGCCCAGAGGCAGAGGGGGCCCGCGTAACTTCGGGTCCAGAGAACCTTTCTCGGAGGGACCCGCGCAACAGCCCTGAGGGCTTGCCCGACTGTCCCTCTCTGGAGGCAGTCGGGGGGCGACTATTGGAGCACCTATCAAATTGGGAGTCCATTACAAACGACCGATGGGTGCTCAGGATAATATCCAGAGGTTACACGATACCGTTCTTGCAAACCCCCCCCCCCAAACCCAAACATCTCCCCGATGTTCCACCCCATCAAAGGGAGTCCGCAACTCAAGAAATTTCGGAGTTGCTAAGAAAAAGAACCATCCAGCCCATTCCTCCAGATCAGTCCGGAACGGGTTATTACTCCAGGTTCTTCTTGGTGCCAAAGAAAACGGGGGACCTCAGACCCATTCTAGACCTTTCGTCCCTGAACCTGTTCATACCCAAGGAAAAGTTCCGGATGGTCACCCTCCAATCTATTCTCCCCCTTCTGCAGGAGAACGACTGGATGTGCTTGTTGGACCTCAAAGATACGTACTACCATATACTAATGGACAGACGATCCAGGAGGTTCCTCCGCTTCCGGCTAGGAGCCAGTCATTATCAGTTCAGGGTTCTTCCATTTGGCCTAACCTCAGCCCCCAGAGTGTTTACCAAAGTCATGGCAGTGGTTGCAGTCCACCTGAGACTCCAGGGCATTCAGGTGTTCTTTTACCTGGACGACTGGCTCCTCACCGCCCCCAACAAGCATCTACTGGTTACGGCGAGAGATTACGCCCTATCTCTGTTTGGTCATTTGGGCATTTCAGTGAATCTAAAGAAATCCTGCCTGTGCCCCACTCAAGCCCTAGAATTCATAGGGGCCAGGTTGGATACTCAAATCTCCAGAGTGGTTCTGACATCGGTCAGGCTAAGCAGTTTGTCTCGCCAAGTCTTGGACATTCTTCAGAGCCCCGCTCCTCCAGCAGAATTAGTCCTGAGGGGGTTAGGATCTATGCCGGCAGCGATCGGCCTTTCTCTCCATGCCCGTCTGCGAATGCGGGTGTTACAATGGACTCTCCAGGTCCAATGGCTTCTATCGGTCCATCCCTTGGACATGCCGATTCCTCTGAGCAGGGCATGCAGGGACTCCCTACTTTGGTGGTTACAGGCTCAGGAACTCAAAGAAGGGAGACCCTTTCTGATTCCCCCAGTCAAAGCCACGTTGACCACGGACGCTTCCTGCCTAGGGTGGGGCAGGCATTACGCAGGCAAGTCCGTCCAAGGCACGTGGACTTCTCAAGAGACTGCATTGCATATCAACGTCCTAGAGATGAGGGCAGTGCTGTTGGTGTTGCAAGCTCTCCATCACCTTCTACCTCTGGGGACTATTGCAATCCAGACGGACAACTTGTCCGTTGTCTGGTACATAAACAAACAGGGAGGGACCAGGTCTTACCCCCTGTGTCGAGAAGCCATGAGAGTGTGGGAATGGGCTATTTTCACCAACCGCTTTCTGATAGCAATGCACATTCTGGGGCGGGCCAACATATTAGCGGACAACTTAAGTCGGGTATTTCTCAGCCCTTACGAGTGGTCTCTGAATCCCTCTGTCGCGAAGCAGATATTCCTCAAATGGGGTCAACCTCGCTGCGACCTTTTTGCCTCGCCCCTAAACTCAGAATGCAGCGATTACTTCGTGATAGTTCCCCCCAGAGGGGAATCCCCCAGGGACGCTCTGGTTCATGCTTGGCCGCCCGGTCTCCTTTATGCGTATCCTCCTCTTCCTCTGATGACGAAATTCATCCAGAAAGCCTGTTGGTTGGGGAGCAGAGTGATTCTCATTGCCCCATTCTGGCCTCGACAAGTCTGGTTCCCCTTTCTGCAGTCTCACAGTGTGGCCCCCCCCATGGATTCTGGATCCCAGACCAGACATAATCTCGCATCCGACGAGATGCCACACTCCGAACCTGGTCAACCTCAGGCTCACGGCCTGGTTGATCCAGTTCCGTTAATGGCTAGGACTCCCGGTATCTCGTCCCCGGTTAAGGCCATTCTGGTGGCAGCTCATAAGCCATCCACCAGAAAGCTCTACAACAGTAAATGGAAACGTTTTTCCATCTGGGCAAAGGATAAGGAATTAGATCCCTTTACGGTTCCTATTCCCACTATCCTGGACTTCCTATCCCTCTTTTTTAGGCAGGGAGCTAGTGTGAACGCACCATTAAAGTCCAACTTGCAGCCATCTCTCATTATCATGTGGGGGATGGCGTAAATTCTTTGGCGTCAGCAAAGATATGCAAAGCCTTCCTAAAAGGCGTGTTTCTCTTAAAGCCTCCCATTAAGCCGGCTATGCCTCCATGAGATCTTACCTTGGTCTTACAAGCAGTAACAGGACCACCTTTCGAACCGGCGGCCTCAGTGCCTTTAAAATTCTTATCTTGGAAAACGGCCTTCTTGGTTACTATTACCTCGGCCAAGCAGGTATCAGAGTTGCAAGCTTTGTGCATTAAGTATCCATACCTTATTTTTCACAAAGATAGGGTGGCCCTCAGGAGTAATCCTTCGTTTCTACCTAAGGTAGCCACAGAGACTAACATTAATCAATCTATTAACCTCCCTGTTTTCTTTCCTAGTTTCCAACACAAAGCTGAATACATATTGCACAAATTGGATGTGCACAGACAACTACGTTTTTACTTGCATAGGACTAAAGATTTTCGCAAGGCAGACCAGTTGTTTGTTTCTTATGCTAAATCAGCCATGGGCAAACCAATTTCTAAGGTGACAGTAGCAAATTGGATCTCTCAATGTATCAGACAAGCATACATTTCAGCTGGGAAGCCAGCTCCGGTTGTCGTTCGGGCACATTCTACTAGATCTGTGGCTACCTCAACAGCTTTTTGGTCTAGAGTTCCAGTAGACGATATCTGTTCAGCAGCTACCTGATCTTCTTCCCATACGTTCATTTCTCATTACAAGCTGGACATGATCTCCAGAAGTAGGGCTTCCTGTGGCTCCACGGTGCTTCGGAATATCCTTCCGTGGGGACCACCCAGGGCCTTTAGGTAAGCTGGGGACTCTGTCCCACAGGTTGCAGATCAAATGAAGTAACTACTTCAGATAAAGAAGTAATGTACTCACCATAACGTTCCATCTGAGTAGATACTTCATTTGTCTGCAACTGACCCCCCCTGCCATCCCCCGAACCTCGGTAAGGTATTGTCCTTGGAGAATTTCTTCTCCGTCTTTAGCTTATAGGGCAAAATAACCTATCTGAGGTAATGTGGTTGGTAGAAAGGGATTATGAGTTGGGGGGAGGAGCTAGGAGCTTGGATCTTGAAGCTTGGAAAGCTGCCGGTTCGGATCCGAGGTCGGATCCGACTACCCACAGGTTGCAGACAAATGAAGTATCTACTCAGATGGAACGTTATAACTTCTTTTTATTTCATTTTTGGGGGGCTGAAATATGTATTTAATGTGCTTTTTACTGCGTTTTTATGGTGAAAAACCAAATTTTTTATAGCATACCCTTTTTAACGACTATTACTACCAGGCTTCCCCAGCAATTAGGCACTTTTTGTGGCTTAACTAAGGAACAACCTCCTAGTTCCTAAGTTCTACCTTCTTCCATCCATGAAAAGAAAAAGAAGTCTTAACCACCACAGCAGTCTGAAAAAATGTCTCAGCTACAGAAGAGTAACTCAGCTGTGGTCAAAGATTATTCCTTGGACTTCTCATCTTTATCCTGGGGTCCCACTGATGTAGTCCCTGCAGCCACCATGGGCTGGGGGTTAGACACATCATCTGTGGCTGTTGGAATGCCTTTGGTGGCCAAGGGATAACCACTGTTGTTGGTCTGGAAGAAGGGATATAGAATGCCATGCTACTTAACTAAAAACTTGCGATCATTCCTAGGGAGTTTTTTTCTAGCAAAAATGGGTCAGTGTCTTGAGATTTTCCAGTCAAAAACAAACAAAAACTTAAAACATATATCTTCTCCTGTCTTGAGTTATAGTGGGCAAGAATAATTTATTGGGCTTAACTTAGGGTTTAGTACAGGTTCTTGACCATTCCTGTATGGCTGTGTCTCCTAACAAGGACAGGAAGGTTTTTATATATATGGGAAAATTGTATTCTTCTGCAACACTTATTTTTAGAATTCTCAGCATTCGGGCTTAAATGTTGAAGTTTATGCTTGCCTCTTGTGAGAATATGAGGAATACTGCGGTATCAGTTTCCTCTTGTGGGGAGAAACCTGCTTTATATAACTTGGTGTCTGGTGTGTCAAGTGACTACCCACTGTTTGAAATGTGCCTAAGATTCTGCTGATGCCACTTCCAAGCCTACTGTTCTTGGAACTGTTATAAGGAGGTTTGCCTGGCTGTATTTGCAACACCTCCCAGATGTCAAAAATGGAATTCTGAATTCTCCTTTAGGTAGAGAAATCATTTTTGGACCCTGTTTTGCAAATGTTTTTAAAAGCTGTGATTAGACAAGAAAGCTGATTCAGTGGATTGCTGATTTTTCAACTCTCCTTCTCCAAGTTTGCTAAATGAGTCAATGCCTCCTCCACAACTGTATTTAAAAAACAAAATACATAGACTCAGCAAGCTACTGGCAAGCATATGTTTGAATAGCAATGGCAGGGAGGTTCCAAAAAGAAAGCAAGAACTCCTTAGAACAAAGGACAGTCTAATCAGTCTGAATAACTGTATGTTCTGGCAGTCCTCCAGTCCTTCCAATAACTCTGAATCTTCATTTCTGTTGGGCAACAGATTGCTTCAGACAGATAGAGCCTGAGAGTAATCCATCAAGGTTGCAGATGCCAGTGGGAATCTCTCCCTCCCTTTCAGGGGATTCTTCTTCACCTACTAGACGAGACTCATCTTTTACCTCCTGTCATTTACCCCAGGCATTCATGGTCAATTTAGATCTAAAAGATGCTTGCTTCCACATTTCCATAGCAAAGCATACAGGAGGTGCCTGTGCTTCAGAACAGGTGAGAAGCAGCATCACTTTTCTCATCTGCCCTTTGTCATGTGTAGTGAACCCAGCGATTTTACAAGTTGTTTGGTTTAGCTGATTTACTTCTGCAGGGCAAAGGGCATTCAGTTTTACCCATCTGTATGATCACCTGATCCAGGCAGATCTTGTGAAGGATCTGCTCCCCTCTCTTCATCAGATTATAACCATTTTCTTAAAACTGGGGTTCACTGTCAATTTTAAGAAGTCCAATCTGACTCCCTCACACAAGTTAATATTCCTAAGAGTCCTGCTAGACACAGATTTGCAGATGACTTTTCTTTCAGAGGAAAATTGTCCTTCTTACCACAGTATTTTCAATCCCTCCTTCCTCAGACAACCGTAGATAGCAGCAAGAGAAATACTGAGAGTTTTGTGTATCCTGATAATGCAGTTGGTAAAAATATAAATGAGAAAGATTCAGTGCACTTCCAGAATGTTTGGTGCCAGCACATACACGCCCTCATTCACAAGATTCAGTTCCACCCTTGTTTATAAAGGAGTTAAAATACTGAATTGTAGACTGCAGCCAAAACAAAGATGTTCCGTAAAGGATACAGCCAAAAATCAAACCCTAACCACTGATGCCTCAGACTTGGCTTGGGGTGCATATTCCAAAGTTCTCCAAGTACAGCGAAAATAGGAAAAAATCTTCTTTAAAGTCACATAAACCAAAAAGCGACAATGGCAGTTTTAAAAGGCATGTTAGCATTCAAAGATCTAGTGAAATCAGTCACTCTCCTAGTGAAGATAGACAACAGTTAGGCATGCACTTGTGGGACACAGCTCGTCAGTGTTGCTACACTTAATGGCCTAGTACCTCCAGGGGGAAAACAACCTCTTAGCAGATCTTCTCAGCAGATCATAAGCAGATGCCCACAGGTGGAATCTAAACACAGACATGCCCGACTGAAAGAACTCCAGCTCTATTCAGTCTCATACCGCTTGCTCAGAGGTGACCTGTGCCTGACATATAAGTCCATGTCAAACCCTGATTTGATGAGTATGCTTCACCTCAAAAAATCTAGATCCCTCAGAACCACAAGGGCGGGAGACTTAAACCTTGACACGGTTATTAATAGAACGTGCTGGAGGGACAGATTCATCACCCAGAGACTCCCTATGCTGTGGAACAAAATCCCGGTACATGTGAGGCCAGAGCACCTCTGGCCTTGTTCAAGAGAGGAATCCACCAATGGATGGGGGATTGCAGATATACCCCAGGGATTACTTCAGTGTCACTGCTTGACAGAGGCACAGCAAAATAATAGGCATAGTTTTATTCAAACTAAAGGGGTGGCGAAAGCCAAATAACTATGGGCTAGGCTTATAAATGCCCTTGGGCAGATAGCCTAGTATGAACCTATGAACCTATGAACCAAGATACTTCAAGAATGGGGTGTTCCAGAAATAGACCATCTGATGTCAGTCTTCACTTAATCCTTGATAGTGGGTTTGGTTCTGAAACTCGGAACTGACTCAGCCGTTTTTCTCAGCCCGCACCCTCCAAAAACTCTCGAGCTAATTTCTACGCATAATGCTCTTCACAAGTATACCTCAGATCTCGTTTGCTGCTTCCAAGTGCCAGATGCGTTCTCTTCTTATAGCTCTTGCGTGACAGCTTTTATTCAAAAAACTGTATGCTTCTAATAACCTTCAACCTTTTTTTCTGTGAGACTTTCTTATTCCAGTACTCAATTCCTGTTTAGTGTCTGTCATTAGAATGTAGTCCAAAAGTGAGGAGTGCACCAGGCTGCAAATAAATCTCACCAAATCTTCCACAGACTGTCCTTTATTAAGACAAACAGGTATAAAAATAGACAGGTAAGCGCTTTCGCGTTGGTGTAACGCTTCTTCAGACCTTTAAAGATGTATGAATAATGCATCCCTTTATATACCATAGTACATTGCACCTTAATTGATTAAAGACCACAAGGTGTAATTGATGTAGTTAATGATGCTTACAAATTCAAACAAGTCTGAGTATAAATGTCTTACTAAATTCTACAAAGCTTATGAAAGCACATATAGTAAACTTGTGAAAACACACATAAATAGACTCATGAGTTAAAAACACATGTTAAAACATATATTAAAACATATATTAAAAACATGAATATTGAATACATAATATAAATGTGTAGAATTCAGTGGTTCAAGGGTCTACTGGCTAGAAAGGGCTTGAGGGATATCTTATCATTGAGCCCATAAAAATGGGCTTGTAGCCTAAGAATCCATTTGTTCTCTATCCCTTCTGTGTGGCTTTTAATGTTACCTAGCCTATTAGTTCTTGTTAAAGTCTCAAGGACCATGAATTTAAAACAATGTGAAGATCCTTTATCTAAAACATGTCGTGCTAGGGCATTTGTTGTATTCTGTTTATCAATTGCATAGATGTGTTCTCTTATTCGCTCACGTAATGTCCTATTGGTTTTACCAACATAAAACAGTGTACATTGTTGGCATTGAGCGAGGTATATAACATCTCTAGTTTTACAACATGCATATCCCTTGAACGAATATTCACGTCCTGTGTGTGGATGTATGAATTTATCAGTTGCAGCTATATATTTGCATTGCTTACAACTTAAACATGCAAAGGTTCCTGTCTTATGTGGAAAAGTATTGACCTTATTAAGATTTTCATAACATAGTCTCCTATCTAGGGACTTCATGTTTCTATAAGATATTGTTGGTCTAGTATCAACTAAGTCTTTTATTTTCTCATCCATCAAGAGTAATTTCCAATTGTCTCCTATAACCTGCCTTACTTGGTTATTGATATTAGTATAAGGAATAATCAGTCTGTTTACTGCTGGGGGATTGGTTTTGATGTTCAACCCATCATTATCATCTACTCTCCTTAAAAACGGAGTGCCCTTACCTACTCTGTGAATATCCCCATGAATTAGTGCTTCATGTACTTCTGTCTCTTTATAGCCCCTTTCTAGAAAATTCTTTTTAAGTATAGTCTTCTGTTTATTAAAGGTAGACTCTTGAGTGGTTAATCTAGAGGCCCGTAACATTTGATTCTTGGGAATGTTTTTGTGTATATGTTTGGGATGCATGCTGCTGCGGTGCAGTAAGTTGTTTTTCCAACATGTCTTCCTAAATAACTCAGTGTCTATGCCATGAGTTCCCTTGGTTAGCTTAACATCCAAAAATACAATCTCCAAAACAGAGTAACTGCATTCAAAATTCAGAAAATCAGTAGTGGCATTCAAGTATCTAACAAAGTCTGTTAGTAATGTAACTGATCCCCCCCATACAATACACACATCGTCAACAAATCTACTATAATGCTTTAAATGTTGACAGTATAAAGCATGATTAAATACATAAGTGTCTTCCCATTGTGCCAACACCAAATTGGCATAGGTGTTGGCACAAGGGGTCCCCATGGCTACCGCCTTGGTTCGCAAAAAATACTTATTGTCATAGAGCAGAACATTGTTCTCAAGAACTAATTCTAGGAGGCTCATCCATTTCATAACATCTATATTAGCTATGTCATGTGCCAAAAGGAACTGGCACATATTCAATACCAACATCATTTGGTATTGATGTAAATAATGATGTCACATCAAGTGTTACAAGAATGTCATCACTTGAAAGCAACTGTAATCTGTTTAAGTCAGATAATTTCTCTAAAAACTGTTGCGTGTCCCTTAAAATATAATTAGTGTTGGTCACAATCGGTTTGAACATCTTGTCCAAATAGATGGAAAGTGGTTCTGTGAGCCATCCTTTGCTAGATACAATGGGTCTCAAAGGGGGATTATCTCTGTTTTTATGCACTTTAGGGAGACCCCTAAAAGTGGGAACCAAAGGATTCTCTACCGTAAAATAAACATAGAGTTCCTTGTCTATAGTTTTACATAATAACATATCATATAGCGTACTATGTACTTCCCTAATTAAATTATTGAGTGCATTCCAGTCAAGGGGAGTGTATGTGTCTTTGTCCATCAACATTTCTTGCATTTTATTGGTGTATATGTTCTTATCCATAATGACAATGGCGCCCCCTATGCCTATTTGGTGTTGGCATGCATCCCAAACATATACACAAAAACATTCCCAAGAATCAAATGTTACGGGCCTCTAGATTAACCACTCAAGAGTCTACCTTTAATAAACAGAAGACTATACTTAAAAAGAATTTTTTAGAAAGGGGCTATAAAGAGACAGAAGTACATGAAGCACTAATTCATGGGGATATTCACAGAGTAGGTAAGGGCACTCCGTTTTTAAGGAGAGTAGATGATAATGATGGGTTGAACATCAAAACCAATCCCCCAGCAGTAAACAGACTGATTATTCCTTATACTAATATCAATAACCAAGTAAGGCAGGTTATAGGAGACAATTGGAAATTACTCTTGATGGATGAGAAAATAAAAGACTTAGTTGATACTAGACCAACAATATCTTATAGAAACATGAAGTCCCTAGATAGGAGACTATGTTATGAAAATCTTAATAAGGTCAATACTTTTCCACATAAGACAGGAACCTTTGCATGTTTAAGTTGTAAGCAATGCAAATATATAGCTGCAACTGATAAATTCATACATCCACACACAGGACGTGAATATTCGGTCAAGAGATGTGCAAGTTGTAAAACTAGAGATTTTATTTACCGCGCTCATTGCCAACAATGTACACTTTTGTATGTTGGTAAAACCAATAGGACATTACGTGAGCGAATAAGAGAACACATCTATGCAATTGATAAACAGAATACAACAAATGCCCTAGCACGACATGTTTTAGATAAAGGATCTTCACATTGTTTTAAATTCATGGTCCTTGAGACTTTAACAAGAACTAATAGGCTAGGTAACATTAAAAGCCACACAGAAGGGATAGAGAACAAATGGATTCTTAGGCTACAAGCCCATTTTTATGGGCTCAATGATAAGATATCCCTCAAGCCCTTTCTAGCCAGTAGACCCTTGAACCACTGAATTCTACACATTTATATTATGTATTCAATATTCATGTTTTTAATATATGTTTTAATATATGTTTTTACACATGTGTTTTTAACTCATGAGTCTATTTATGTGTGTTTTCACAAGTTTACTATATGTGCTTTCATAAGCTTTGTAGAATTTAGTAAGACATTTATACTCAGACTTGTTTGAATTTGTAAGCATCATTAACTACATCAATTACACCTTGTGGTCTTTAATCAATTAAGGTGCAATGTACTATGGTATATAAAGGGATGCATTATTCATACATCTTTAAAGGTCTGAAGAAGCGTTACACCAACGCGAAAGCGCTTACCTGTCTATTTTTATACCTGTTTGTCTTAATAAAGGACAGTCTGTGGAAGATTTGGTGAGATTTATTTGCAGCCTGGTGCACTCCTCACTTTTGGACTACATTTTGATATTTTTTCGTTTTGAGGGTGCTTTGCTTGTCAGGTAACTTTGTTTTTACCTGTCTGTCATTAGAGTTTTATCTTCTTTCCCTTTCTTCCAAATCGGTAAACCTAACGTAACATTGCTGGTAATTCTTTCCCTTTACCTTGACCGGTATTTCTTAAATACCATTGTTGGTACATTTTTCCTGCCCTTGTTTCTAGCTATATATATATATATCTTGTATACTATATAATATATATGTATTTTTAAAGGCACTTCTGGTTTCAAAAGATGCCAGAAGTGCAACAGAAAACTCCCAAATTCAGGCAGATGCTTTCCTTGCGTCTACTGTTTGGGTGCTATGCACCTTCAGGAAAATTGTTCGATTTGCCACAGTTTTAGTCCTTGGGCTGTAGTAGATTGTAAAACTAATCTTGTTTTAAAAGGACTACTAATGTCTGACTTTGGCAAGGCCTTATCTACATCAAAATCTAAGACAGATGTCAGTTCTCCTTCCTCCTCTTCCTCTTCCAATAAACTTGAAAAATCTGAGAGGAGACATTCGCTTCCGTCAGTCTCGTCAGAACCGCCTTCTAAAATGTCAAAAATTTCCATGGTTCCAACAGTTTCCTCAGATCCGGTGAGAAAAACAAATGGAAGCTTCGGTGCCATCAGTGTCATTCTCTGCACTGTCTACATTTGTGCCTACTACTGTTTTAGACTCCCCCATTTCGGTGCCTGATAAACCCTTGTTTCCCTGTGCCACGGAACAAAAGGAGTTTTTCTTCAAGGACAGGCCCCGAACGAGGTATTCACCATCCATAGACCCCTTTTTTGACTGTCCTCCTAGTCCCTTTCTAGATAGACCTTCTCCCAGTTCTCCTTCAGTTTCCTTGCTCCGATCCACCAAGAGTTTAACAGAATCTGATATCATGAGACTGGTGGACCAGCTCCTAATGGCGAGGGGATTACCTTCTTCTTCACTTCTTAGCATTCGTAGCTCTGGAATCTTACCATTTCCCACACCAGGTTTTGTTCCTCCTCTGACTCTAGCTGAGCCTACGGAGTCCCTGGTACCGACCCTTCTGGCCTCGACTGTTGCAGTGATGCTCAAAGCTTCTTGTCTGGCACTGATAACTGCCTTGAGTTCTTTGACGTTGTCAGACCTGGAGACCTTCCGGGGTCGATGCTTCGTTGCCAGCTTTATCAGAGCCGTCCATGCCCCCTGGTGTATTGGCACATGAAAATTCAATGCTAGCTTTGGCTTTGGAGGTGGCTTCCTCGGTGCAGGGTGGGACCATGGTTCCAAAGGAGTCTGTTTTGGTTCCGGGCTCCCATCCCTCTATGCGAGGGCCTCGTCCATTGTGGGTAATCAGTCTTTGCCTCCCTTGTTGGATCAGACATCTTTTCCTTCCCCTAGACTGGAGCTTCCTTCTGTCTCTGCCCTGGGACAGCAGGCACAGAAGACTCAGGATTTAACCAGAGTGGTTATGTCCTCTTCAGATACCTCCCCGGCCCATCCCGCCAAGGAGGTATGCATAAAGAGAAAATACAAGCGGAAGTACTTAGACTCCTCTGCAGAGTCTTACAATAAATATACTGATTTTAATGAAGGGGAAGGTTCCCCAAAGTCACCAGTGGAAGATGTCTCCTTTGGAGACATCCTGGAAATCCTAAAACAGAGGGGTAGCTGGACTTTCCTCCAACCTTCCTCAGAGGAACCACTATACCTGGAAGCTTTTCATGCACGACCGTCTTCCTCTTGGATCTCTTCACCCCCTGATGATCTCATTAACTTGATTGCTCAGCAGGCATGGAAAATACCAGACTCCATCGAGCCAATTCTAAAGAGACCAGACCGGATCTTATCAGCCCCTCAGGATCAGCAACATTGGGTGAAGGAAATACCAGTAGATGCCATGGTGATAGCGGCAGCCACTAAGAAGGAACTTGCTGACGAAAGTCCTACTATCCATCCTCCTAATAAGGAGTCCAGGATGATGGATAAATTTGGGAAGCACATATACACTTCATCAACCTTCGCACTAAGGTCCTTGAATTACATGGCACATTTCACAAGACTTAAATGGGATCTGATAAAAGAGCTATCAGGTACTGTCAAAGGAGCAGTAGCTGAAGACATCTGAGACAAAGTAACTTCTCAGTTAACAACCCTAGAGTCCATTTCTAATATGTCCATGAGGCTAATTTTGCATGTTGCCTAAGGGACGATAAGGGCATTGGGTTTAGGCATAGCCATTAGACGTCATGCCTGGATGCACTTATCTAAGTTTGAGGAGCCATTTAAGTCTTCTTTCTTCACACTCCTTTGATGGAATATCCCTTTTTGGTGCCAAACTTAAAGATACTGCAGCCAGATGAGAGAAAGATGGAAAGACTTTTTCTGCTGTGGGCGTACACTTCTCCACTCCTCAATGGCCTTACTCCAGGAAACAGAGAAGTGGGAGGCTGTGGTTCAAGAAGTCCCAGGGACCTTTCCAGGACTCATGTGGCATTGACTTCCCCTGAGGCAGAGGGGTAAGTAATGATGGAAGACGCTGTTCAGGAGTCAGATGTGGCCTGCAGAATCAGGGTTCCAAGGATTCCTTTCGTGGTATCTCCCCTCAGCACTCCTGAAAAGAGGCCCGATTGCAGTCCTCTAGAGGCAATCAGGGGATGATTATCCCTGCACCAAACTGCCTAGCTACAGATGACATTGAACAGTTGGGTGCAGAAGATTATAACCAGAGGTTACAATATCCTTTTCTCAAAAGAGCCCAAGAAATTGAAAATAATCCCAGACATCCCACCCAGTCACAGGGATGCAGCAGTCTTAGAAATTAAAAAAACTGCTCATCAAAAGAGTCATCCAGGCAGTTCCACCAGACCAGATAGGATCCTTTTTAGTGCCAAAGAAAATGGGACTAGAACCAATTTTGGATCTCAGCCTACTGAACAAATTTGTTCAACAATCCAATTTCTGGATGTTCCCGGTACAGTCTGTACTTCCTCTTTTAGAGAAAGATGATTGGATGTACTCAGTAGATCTTCAGGACTTATATTATCACATAAAGATGGACAAGAAATCTAGAAGATTTCTGCTGGGAGCCAATCATTACCAATTAAAATTCCTGCACTCTGGTCTCACCACAGCCCCCAGGGTGTTCACCAAATGCATGGCAGTTGTTGCAGCTCACTTCAGACTGTGAGGATTCCATGTGTTTCCATATCTAGATGACTGGCTCCTCACCACTCCCACCAGGCATCTATTATTACAGGCAAGAGACTATGTCACTCAAACTTGCTGCTCACTAGGAATCACTATAAACTATGAAAAATCACACCTACAGCCAACCCAACAATTAGAATTCATAGGAGAGATGCTGAATACACACACAAACATTGTGTCCCTTCCTTTGGAAAGACTGCAGAGAATAAGATTGCAAGGTCAGTCAAATTATTCAAATTAAAAAGTTCCGGCAAGGCTGTTGTTACAAGCACTAGGGTCTATGGCAGCTTCCATCACTTTGGTTCTGCTTGCCAGGTATCACATGAGGATTTTTCAGTGGCTTCTGACGTCCCAATGGTCCTTACTAAATCAACCACTGTCCTGCTCCATAATGATCACCAATTTATGCAAGAGATATCTGAGTTGGTGGCTTCATTCCGAAGAAATTTTGGCAGGCAGACTTTTTCTTCTCCCTCAACCCCAGGACATAGTGACCACAGATGCGTCTCAGATAGGGTGGAGGGGCATTATCTGTGAAAGACAGTCCAAGGCACTTGGTCCCACTTGGAGGCCAACGTGCATATCAGTGTTCGAGATGAGGGCGGTGCTCCTAGCATTGCAAGCATTCCAAAAATTCCCCCTGCTTAGCAACGATTGCATTTTAAACAGACAACATGTCAGTAGTCTGGTACATCAACAAGCTGGAACCAGATCTTATCCTTTCTGTCGAAAAGTTGTCAGAATTTGGCAATGGGCAATTTCATCTAACCGCTTTTTGATAGTGATGCAACTCCGGAGCTCCAACGTAATTGCGGACAAACTGTGCAGATGTGTTGTAATGCCTCACGAGTGGTGTCGCAACCCATCGGTAGTGGAAAGATATTCTGTCATTGGGGCCAGCCTTGTTGCGACCTATTTGCATCACCTCTGAACAAGTGTATCAGCTACTTTGCCCTGATCCCCCTCCATGGGATTCACCAAAGAGATGCTCTCCTACACAATTGACTCTCCAGTCTATTCTATGCATTTCCCCTGATTTTCCTAATATCCCAATTTCTGAGGAAACCCAGTAGGTTGAACAACAGAGTAATTTTCATTGCCCCATTCTGGCCTCAGCAGGTATGGTTTCCTTTTCTTTGGCATCATCTAATTCAGAAATCTTAGACTCTGGACCCAGCTCCAGACATGTTGTCCTATCCAGACAGACTGGTTCATCCTTATCTTCAAAACCTCAAGCTGACTGCATGGCTTCTCCAGTTCTCATGATTGTCAGGCATTCCTTTTTCACTTCCTAGTTCAATGAATTGGTCTGGCCTGGCACAAACCTGCAACTAGGAAACTGTACTTTAACAAATGGCACAAATTTTCTAAATGGGCATCAGAGACTAACACTGACCCTTACTCGGCTCTCCTCAGTAAAGTCTTGGAGTTCTTGTCATTGCTTTTTGAAGCAGGAGCTTCAGCCTCTGCAATTTGAGTGCATCTAGCTACAATCTCTTACTTTCATTTTGGTTTAAATGGCACATCCCTAATGTCCCACAAGTTTTGCAAAGCCTTTCTGAAAGGATCCTTAATGCTCAGACCTCTATACCCTCTGTGCCTTGGGACTTGAATCTGGTACTCCAGTTTCTAATTTATCCCCATTTGAACCGTCCACAAATGGCGATCTAAAATTCTTGTCCTGGAAAACTTTAGTCCTGAGTCCTGATAGCTGTTACTTCTGCATGGAGGATCTCTGAGGTACAAGCCTTATCTTGCAACCATCTAATTTTTCATTAAGACAGGGTCTCCTTGCATACAAATCCTTCCTTTTTACCAACGATAGTATCCGAAACCAACCTTAACCAAACTGTACAACTCCCAGTTTTCTTTCCCAACTTTTCAAATAAAGGTGAATATTGTCTACATTTACTAGATGAGCATAGACAGTTGCATTTTTACCTTTACAGGACAAAAGAATTCAGAAGATCAGATCAGTTATTCATTTCCTTTTCTTTAGTTGTTTTGGGGAAACCATTTTCTAAAGAAACTTTGGCTAGATGGCTAAGGGACTGTATTACCATCGTGTATGACAAAAAGAATCTGCTACTGCAAAGGTCTGTTAAAGCACATTCTACTAGAGTGGTAACCGTGGCTGCAGTTTTCTGTTCTCAAGCTTCTGTAGATGACATTTGTGCAGCGGCTACATGGCCATCTTCACATACGTACAAACTGGATCTGATCTCTAGGACATGAGCATCCTTTGACTCGACAGTCCTCAGGAATAGTCTTCTGTGAGACCTCCCAAGATTTAGGTAGCTGGGGACTCTGTCCTACTGTCAAGGATTCGGTGAAGATTGACAATATCAGATAAAGAAGTTATGTCTTACCATAACATTCCATCTGTGTTGTCAATCTTCACTTATCCTTGACATACCCACCCTCCTTTCCCCTGCCCTTCAGTTTCTTGGTGGATCAGATCCTGTGTTGAGATTGGATTTCAATTACTGATGCAGATTTGGTTTTGGTCTCTTCTGCTATTTCATGTCTGTCACTATTGTATGCAAACTCGATCTGAGGTATTCTTGTGGGGAGCATTATGTGTAGAGCTGAGCTCAAGAGTTTTTGAGGACACGAGCTGAGAAAAATGGGCAAGTAAGTTAAAGTAAGCAGTTGGAAAACTTTGCACAAGGACAGACACCTTCTTCTTTCAATGGACAAGCTTGTTTCTGTACACCTTCCCTCCCCTGCCACTTACCCCCGGGCTATTACTCAAGATCAGGGAAGAAGAAGAATCAGGGTTGATCCTAATAGTTCCTTGTTGGCTGAGGCAACATTTTTTCCTCTGCTCCAGAGTCTGAACAAGTAAGAACTGTGGTTGCTACCTTAAGGGGTGAAACTGTTAATCCAGATCAAGAGAAGTGCTATAATCCCCAGTCTGAACACCTTGCCGTTGACAGTAATGATGATTTAGTACTCTCCCCTAAAGGAATTTCTTTTGACAAGGACATCTTAACTACCTTGAGGGAAGTCAGAAATCCAAGTACTAGTAAATCCTACATATCCAAATGGAAAAGGTTTCCTGTTTGGTGCTATTCCAAAGGAAAACTACCACTTACTGCTAAGCTTCCCCAGGTGTTACGTCCTAGTTAGCTGTATTGTTTAATGCTGGCCTTTCCTATTCTTCCATTAAGATACAAGCTCTGCCATGTCTTCCTGCCTACCTGTGCAGGCTCTTGTTTTTCTGACCCTGTTTGCAAACAGTTTCTGAAGGGCATCTTTCACCTCAGGCTTCCCAGGCTAGTACTTTCTCCTGCTTTAGATTTCAATTTTATTTTATGAAAAACTTACTCTGTCCGCTTTTGAGCCTGCAGCCTCTACTGACATCAGAGTTCTCTCCTGGAAAACTGTGTTTCTTGTAGCCATTACCTCAGTTAGGAGGGTCTTGGAATTGCAAACCCTAATGTGCACCATGCCCTTATTAATCTTTCACCTGGACAGGTTCACTGTCCAGACAAATCTCAACTTTATGCCAAAAGTTGTCTCTGAAATATCTTTGAATCAGTCTGTTCACCTGCCTGCCTTCTTTCCACATCCTCAAAATGGGAGAGAGCATATCCATTATTCCCTTGATATCCATAGACAGCTCAGGTATTACCTTGAAAAAACAAACAGTATTAGAAGACAAATTGTGTATTTAAATGGTGATCTGAAGTAGTTACTTCATTTGTTCTGCAACCTGTAGGTCTCGGATCCGACCTCGCATCCGACCGGCAGCTTTCCAAGCTTCAAGATCCGAGCTCCTAGCTCCTCCCCTCTACCCACAATCCCCTGTCACCACCTCACTACCTCAGATCGTTTTTGCCGCGGCTTGAATCACAAGCATCTTGAGAAGAGCTCCTGAGCTTAGTAGCAGGGAAGTTCATTTTTTTCAAGAAATTTTCTTAAAACTTTGACAAGTTAAAAAGAAGAGTGTTGAGAGTGTTTCTCTGCCCTTTTTTATTTTTGGGATTGCGTTTTATTCAGTTAACCCTCCCCTAGGTGTTTGGGAGTGTGAGTGTGTGTGTCAGGAAAATGGCCGAAGGCCATAAGGCTAAGTGCACTGGGTGTGGCCATAACTTTCCCCAGCTGATGGCCACACTCAGTGCGTTATATGCCTGGGGGTTGCCCATTTGTCTTCAGACTGCCAGGTTTGCGCAGCCTTCAACCCCCGGGCTGTGAGGGAAAGGAGGAACAGGATTATTCTGGCGGGATTGCTTCCCCCGGAGGAGGCCTCTTCCTCCTCTCCCTCCAAGGTGCAGGCTGCCCAGGTAGCTTCGGCACCCCTGACTCCCTCGACTCAGGCTGGGACTCAACCTCCCACTACTGCCTTGAGTACGAGGGAAGTTCAGTCTTCTCCTTCTAGGGAAAAGCACAGGGAGAAGCACAGACACAAGAGGCGAGCCGAGCCTCATCCCTCGGCTCCGCCTTCGAAGACTGTTAAATCGCCTCCGAGGGTGTCCGGACCTTCTCCTTCTCGGCTCCGATCTCCTTCCTTCTCACCGGAGCCAGAGGAGGAGCTCCTATCACCCTCGAGGTCATCAAGGCGGCCTTCCAGGCCCGCCTCTACGACCTCCTCTAGATCTACTAGGTCTCTCTCCGACGCTGATATGGACAGGATGATGCGTCGGTTTTTGCAGACCCAAATGCAGATGGGGGTGTTCCTGCCCCCCCCCCCACAGGGGGGGGGGGAGTGCAGCTTCAATATTTGCCCAGATTTCTCCTTCTTCAACCCGGATCCGGGTTTTGGAGTCTTCGGATCCAGGCCCTTTCGGAGCCGAGGTTTTGTCGGCGCCGGTGGCCCAAGCCTTCTCGACACCGACCATACCCTCGAGTATCTCGGATCCGAGCTCTCGGGGCCGTGGGCCAGGCATCGGATCCGTGGGAGCGGGTGCATCTTCGGCGCCGCCTATGTCGGAGAGCACCTCCCTTTCGGATCCGATGGCTTCGGCTCCGACCCTGATCCCTATCTCGGAGCCGAGGAGACTGCTATCGGGGCCGGAAGAGAGTAGTTCTCCCTCGGCGTTCGAGGTAGTGGAGAGGGTACTGTCGAGGTCTTCCAGGTCCCCGACTCGGGTTTTGGATCCTTCCGCTCCCTCACTGCATACGGGTCTACCTTCCATTATCCTTCCATCGGGACAGCCTGCTCAGACCCTCCAGTTGGTTCCCTCGGAGGAACAAGAGGCCGTTGACGAGCCCTCTTCTGATAGTCCCACAGAGGAGGTGCCTCGTAAACGGACGTGTAAAAGGAGGCACATGGACTCCCCCGAGTCTGTCACCACAGATACGGACTTAGAAGAAAGGGAAGGTTCCCCAAGGTCACCCTTCGAGGATGTCTCCTTTGGAGACATCATGGAAATGTTGCGTATTGGTGGGGGGGGGGGGGTCTGCCCAAAAATCTTCCTCGGATGAGTCCGTATTTCTGGAGGCGTTTGAAGCGGGCCCATCTACCTCCTGGGTGTCCCCACCGGCAGATCCCCTGGTAGATCTCCTGACTACCAGGGCTTGGCAGGAACCCGACACCGTGGAGCCTATCCCACACCGGCTGGATAAAATCCTTAGCCCCTCTTCAGATAGGCAGGCTTGGGCCAAAGGGTCTCCAGTTGATGCCATGTTGGTGGCTGCTGCCACTAAGAGAGAACTCTCCCATGAGAGCTCCACGATCCACCTGCTGGACAAGGAGTCCCGGGCGCTGGACCGTATAGGGAAGCGGACCTTTGCTTCAGCAACCTTCTCTGTGAGGGCTCTGAATTATATGGCACATGTCATCAGGTTGCAACGGGATTTGATCAAGGAATACACTGCAGCTCCACCAGAGTCCATGTCGGTCGAGGACAAAACCGTGTTCTCGACACGTATGGCCACTCCCAAGTCCATTTCAAATACGTCCATGCGGCCACTGTCTTATGCTACGGAGGGAGCCACAAGGGCCAGTGGGGCAGGTGTTGTCTTGCGACACCACGCCTGGGTCCACCTTTGTAATTTCGTGGAATCTTTCAAGGCGTCCTTCGCGAACGCACCCTTTGACGGCTCTTTGCTTTTTGGCAAGACCGTACGCGATACACTAGTCCAAAGCGAGAAGGACGGGAAGATGCTGTCTGCCGTCAGAGTCCGCTTCTCGAGCCCCCAACGTTCCTTCTCAAGGAATCAGAGGGGGCAAAAGAAGCTGTGGTTCCGCAAGTCTCAGCAATCCTATCCAGCTTCGGACTCCGTGCCCTCCAGAGGCAGAGGAGGGCAGGGTGGACGCCGGCCCAGAGGCAGAGGGGGGCCGCGTAACTTTGGGTCTAGTGAGCCTTTCTCCGAGAGACCTGCGCAGCAGCCCTGAGGGCTTACCCGACTGTCCAGCTCTGGAGGCAGTCGGGGGGGCGTTTAACGAAGCACCTGTCAATGTGGGAGTCCATCATGAATGATCGATGGGTGCTCCGAATTATATCCAGAGGCTACAAAATTCCCTTCCTATTTTGCCCTCCCTCAGGTGGTCGCCTCCCCGATGTCCCACCCAATCAAAGAGAGGCGGCGACCGTAGAGATTTCAAATTTGTTAGGAAAAAGAGCCATCCAGCGGGTCCCCCCAGACCAATCCGGATTGGGCTACTACTCAAGGTTCTTTTTAGTGCCAAAAAAGACGGGGGACCTCAGGCCCATTCTAGACTTGTCCGCCCTGAACATGTTTGTCCCCAAAGAAAAGTTCCGGATGGTCACTCTACAATCTATTCTCCCCTTAATGCAGGAGAACGACTGGATGTGCTCTATAGACCTCAAGGACACGTACTACCACATTCTAATGGACAGACGGTCCAGGAGGTTCCTCCGCTTCCGGCTAGGGGCCAGTCATTACCAGTTCAGGGTCCTTCCATTCTGACTCACCTCAGCCCCCAGGGTGTTCACCAAAGTCATGGCAGTGGTTGCGGCCCACCTGAGGCTTCAGGGCATCAGGGTCTTTCCATACCTAGACGACTGGCTCCTCACAGCAACCAACAGGCATCAACTTTGTACCGCGAGGGACTATGTTCTGTCTCTTGCTGACAGCTTGGGCATTTCAGTCAACATACCGAAGTCTTTTCTTCATCCTGTGTAAGCATTAGATTGCATAGGAGACAGGCTAGATTCCCGATCTTCTCGGGCCTTCTTGACCTCGGACAGGCTGTCCAGCCTCTCACTCCAAGTTTTGGCTCTTCTTCGCACCAAAGCTCTGCCGGCGGAGTTAGTCCTGAGAGCACTAGGCTTGATGGCAGCGGCTATCGGCCTCTCTCTCTCCATGCTCGCCTAAGGATGCGTATATTACAGTGGACACTCCAAGTTCAATGGTCACTGTTACTCCACCCATTGGACATTCCCATCCCCCCCTGAGCAGGGTTTGCAGGGAATCCCTCCTTTGGTGGCTTCACTCCCCAGAACTCAGGCAAAGGAGACCCTTTGCGATTCCCCCTCCCCAGGCCACGTTAACCACGGATGCTTCTCGCCTAGGGTGGGGGGGGGCATTGTTTGGGCAGAAACGTCCAAGGTACGTGGACCTTGTCAGAGACCGCCTTGCACATAAATGTTCTGGAGATGAGGGCGATGCTTCTAGCGTTGCAGGCTCTCCAAGACCTTCTACGTCTAGGAACGATTGCAATACAGACAGACAATATGTCAGTGGTCTGGTATATAAACTAACAAGGGGGAACCAGATCCTACCCTCTTTGTCGAGAAGCCATGAGAGTTTGGGAATGGCCGATATCCACTAACCGCTTTCTGATAGCAACGCACATTCCGGGACGATCCAACATTCTGGCGGACAAATTGAGTCGAGTAATTCTCAGTCCTTACAAGTGGTCTCTCAATCCGAAAGTTGCGAAGGAAATTTTCCACAAGTGGGGTTGGCCTCGCTGCGATCTTTTTGCTACCCCCAAAACACAAAATGCAGCGAGTTCTTCGCAATTCTTCCCCCAGAAGGGGAGAGCCCCAGAGATGCTCTGATTCATGCTTGGCCTCCCAGTCTACTCTATGCTTACCCCCCCCCGCTTCCGCTCATGGCGAAGTTCATTCAGAAAGCCGCATGGTTGGGGAGCAAAATTATCCTCATAGCCCCATTCTGGCCTCGTCAAATCTGGTTTCCATACCTGCGGTCTCACAGTCTCTCCTCCCCTTTAATCCTGGATCCCATTCCAGATCTGATATCGCACCCAACTGGGTGCCCAACACCGAACCTGGTAAACCTCAAGCTCGCAGCTTGGTTGATCCAGTTCCACTAATGGCAAGGACTCCCGGTATCTCGTCACCAGTGAAAACTATTCTGATAGTGGCTCATAAACCGTCCACCAGGAAAATCTATAATAGCAAGTGGAAACGATTTTCTGTCTGGGCTAACAGCCAGGGTCTCAACCCTTTTACTGTTCCGATTCCTACAGTCTTGGATTTTTTGTCCATGATATTTGAACAAGGGGCCAGTGCATCAACGGTAAAAGTACAGTTGGCAGCAATATCCCTTTTTCATGTGGGAGACGGACTAGGATCTCTAGCGTCTACAAAATTGTGTAAGACATTCTTGCGTGGCGTTTTCCTTTAAAGCCACCGGTGAAATCTGTGACTCCCCCTTGGGACTTAACCTTTGTTCTGCAAGCCTTAACGAAACCTCCTTTTAAACCTGCAGCTTTTGTACCCCTTAATTTTCTGTCCTGGAAAACAGCATTCTTGGTAGCCATAACTTCTGCTAAAAGGGTTTCAGAACTCCAAGCTTTGTGCATGAAACCTCCCTATCTTATTTTTCACAATGACAGAGTGTCTCTCAGGACTAACCGTCTTTTTTACCAAAAGTGGCATCTGTGGCAAATATCAATCAGACCATCAATCTGCCAGTGTTTTTCAAAAATTTTCAAAATAAGGGAGAATACATGTTGCATACACTAGATGTACATAGCAGTTGCGTTTTTACCTGCACAGGACCAAAGACGTTCGTAAGGCTGATCAACTGTTTGTGTCATTTGCTCCTTCATCCATGAGAAAACCTATATCCAAAGTGACACCGGCTAATTGGATTTGTCATTGTATTTCTCAGGCTTATAAGGCATTGGGCAAAACAACCCCATTTAAAATTTGTGCACATTCCACAAGGTCCATCGCAACTTCTGCAGCCTTCTGGTCCAGGATGCCATTGGACGACATATGTTCAGCAGCCACTTGGTCTTCTGCTCATACGTTTATTTCTCATTATAAGCTGGACATGATATCTAGAAGCAGGGCGTCCTTTGGCTCCACGGTGCTTCGGAATATCCTTCCATAGACCACCCAGGTTTCTTTGTTTAGGTAGCTGGGGACTCTGTCCCACAGGTTGCAGAACAAATGAAGTAACTACTTCAGATTTAGAAGTTATGTACTCACCATAACATTCCATCTGAGTAGGTACTTCATTTGTCTGCAACCATCTCCCCTGCCATCCCCCTAACCTGTATCGGGTTTCTAGGATCTTTTATGATTCTTAAAAATATCTGAACCTGTTTATTACAGGTTTTTCAGGTGATACAGCAAAACCAATCTGAGGTAGTGTGGTGGTGACAGGGGATTGTGGGTAGAGGGGAGGAGCTAGGAGCTCGGATCTTGAAGCTTGGAAAGCTGCCGGTCGGATCCGAGACCCACAGGTTGCAGACAAATGAAGTACCTACTCAGATGGAACGTTATGGTGAATACATAACTTCTAATTTTATGATGTGTTTTTTTACTCTTTGTAGGCTGTTCCAGCCGAAGCGCTAAGTCAGTCTTTTAATAAATCTTTGGTAGTGTGAGCATTGTTGTTGTTTTGTATATTATTTTAATTTTTTTGGTTGTTCTATATTCTTGGTGTTATGGCCATGGTTCCTACTATTAATTTATTACGACCTTTTCGTGATGATGTTGATGATGCTGGTCAAACAACTATGGAATGTTATGTTTTGCAGCAAAATGAGAAAAGCTGTAAGCTTATGAATGCCACCATGGCCGCTATCATTCCACGGAATGTTGGTGTTGATGCTCAGGTACCAATTAATGTGTTGGATCGCTTTATGGGGGAACATGAATGGCGTTCTTATAATCCGTTTTTAACGGTGGGTTCCTCGAGTGCTAACCAGTTATCGGTAGAAGCCCTTAATCTTAGGGACAAACTGGAGAGTTTATTATCTAAAAGGCAAGTACACATATTAACATTTTGTGCCTCCAGCGATACGTTGAACTTAATATAACACCGAGAGGGCTACGAGCTTATAAAACACCCACTACACCTTTTGATTTACAGAATCCTGATGACCTAGCTTTTCGCAAAAGATGGATTGAGGCGGCACATCAGTGCTCTATGGAGTGGGTGCGCATTCTTATACATAGAGATGAACTTAAGCAATGGTGGCTAAAGGAAGAGATCAATCTGGTGAGTGCAGAGTTGCAGAGACTGCTTTCTATTACAAAATTGGACAGTATGCTTTGTGAACTTACAAGGTTTGTAGACTTGCAACGAGAGTTAGTAGAGTATAAAAGCCGCAAAATCAATAGATATATCAAGGATTACAGCCAAGACCAAGCATTTCAATGGAAATGCAGGAACCACAGGCAGTCGGCCAATGGTAAGAGGGACTGTAATCATATGAACAATGTTTTTGCCTCTACTTCTGTATCTTTTGCGACGTCAGATGAAGTAGATTCACAGTCAGGAGCAGAAGAAGGGCCTGAACATTTCCCCAGTTTACCGAAGGCACAAGATCCAACGGACTTAGAAAAACACTTTCAGAACCATGGCTCCAATTAATCTAATTTCATCAACAAAAAACGAGGTTGGAAGGACTGGGAACAACATAAAAATTATGACAGAAAACATTAGGGATAGTTTAAGAAGAGGAAACGCTGGAACTAAGAGGTGTGATGCCAATATTAGTTAATTCATTATTATTGTCTCTAGTTGTGAAATATCGGACACTGTTTTGTCCGTTTTAAATTTGGGACTTAAATTTATTCCAATTGCATTGCCTAGACTGTATAAACTCAAAAGTGAATTTTTTCTTTTAAGTAGAAAATTGCATATAGCACATTATTTTCAACAGGGCACACACCCTGTTGAGATGGAATGTAATGATAGATGTTATGTGATCCTATCTCGCCTACATTCTGACTGATGGGTTCGGAGCCGATCCCTCGGCTCCGACTCGGCACGCTTATGCCAAAGAGCGAAGTCTCTTATTGGCTGAGCTTACTATATCCCAGGATGCACCACTACCAGTCCCCCAGATCTCGTTTGCCGCTAATCTGCGAAGACGTGGTCTCGAGCTGGCTGAGCTAAGTAGTAATTTTACTAACTTTTTCTGTCAGGAATTTCTTGTTCTATTCACAAAAAGCTGTTTTAACGGCTATTCTTCACTTTTGTGTGTGTTTGGAGTTTGTTAAAGACTTGTTGTGTGATTGGGTTGAGTTTGGTAGGCCTCCTTCATCTTAGGGCCTTCCAGGTCAGTCAACCTCCCTTAAAAACTTACAGGGTTTCAAAATACCCTTGTTATTTGCAAAGCGATAACTGTAACCTATTATTAGGTAGTGTTAAACAGAAAGTCAGTTGTATTTTTTCTGTCAAAATCACTTGTTTTTTTTCCATAATGTCTCAAAATCCTAGGCCTTCGGGCTTCAAAAAATGCACCAAATGCAGTTTTAAAATGTCCATCACAGACGATCACTCGCTCTGTGTGTATTGTTTGGGTGCAAAACACTTACAGGAGTCATGCAGCGTGTGTCACGCTTTTTCCTCAAGGGTCCTCCAGGAGAGGAAAAATAAATTAATTCTTAAGGGGTTAATAAAACCTTCTTTTGAAGAAGCCTTGGCATCCTCTCCTTCTCCGGCTAAAAAGAAAAGGGCGTCGGTTCCGACCAGTCCGTCGGATCCGACCGCCAAGAGACATAGGCAGGCCTCTCCTTCGGCTCCAAGGACTTGGAGCCGAGGATGGAACGGTCTGCCTCGATGCCACCAGTCTCGACTCCTCTGGCTTCGGAGCCGATGGCTGGGGCATCGAGGCGGGTCACCGCCGGCTCCACTGGTCTCGGAGCCGACAAGGGTCCGCTCAGACACTTCCTCCTCGGCGCCGAAAGTCCACCTCGGCACCGATGGAATCTAGTGTGTGTATTCCTTCGGCGCCGATAGTCATCGAGTCGCCTCGGAGCCGGTCCCCTAGCCCTTTGGGGCCGTTGGAGAGGCCGTCTCGAACCCGTTCAGTTTCCTCTCGGTCTTCGAGGATGTCGGATTCAGATATAGACAGGGTGCTCCAAAGACTATTCCAGTCCCCAGTCTTCCAAAAATTTGTTTCGGTTCCGACCCAGTTGGCTTCGGAGCCGATAGCCCAAGCCCACCCTATTGCCATTCCTCCTCCGACTGCTTGGCTCCGTCGGAGCAGGTGCTGTTGGAGCCGGTGGAGATCTTAGGGTCGGCTCCGACCCTTACTCCAACCTGGGCCTTCGGGTCCGAGTTTGGTACACGGACTTCTTCGGCTGGACCCGGGGTGATGTTTCGGGACCGATGCTTTCGGTTCCGAGCCTCCCTCTCGGTGCTTGGCTGCGGGACTTCCGTCGGCTATCATGGCTACGGGACCGGACACTCCCAGGATTCTGGGGTCCGGCTTTCAGAGCCATGAGGAGTGCCTTGGCCAAGTCTTCTTCGGCCATCTCTCCGGCTTTACCGGCACCTTCCCTGGGCATGGAGACTGGGTCTTTGGCAGTTCCCCTGTCCGTAGGCAGCGGAGCCCCTGGGCCTGAGGTTACCCCCATTGGGGTTCCCCTCCTCCTGAGGGTTCTTCGGAGTTGTCTTCGGAGGAACCCCAAGGAAGAGATCGTGCAAGAGGAAGCACGTGGACTCCCCCGAGTCTATTACATCGGACACTGATCTTGATGATGCAGAGGGGTCCCCGAAGTCGTCCTCGGATGATGTCTCATTTGCAGACATCTTAGAGATCCTCAAACAACGAGGCTGGATATCCAAACCCCCCTGTGCTGATGAGTCAGTGCTCCTCAAGGCCTTCGGGGCTCAGCCCTCCGCCTCCTGGGTGTCTCCGCCCTTCGACGAGCTTCTGGATTTAGTTTGTCGGAGGGCATGGGAACATCCAGATACCGTGGAACCAGTCCCTTCTCGTCCAAATAAATTTTTGTCTGCTCCCCGAGAAGGAGTTCCTCACTAAAGGCGTGGCTGTAGATGCCATGGTGGTGGCATCTGCTACACAACAGGGCGTGGCAGAGGCTTCAACGTCCGTCCATCCTCCTAATAAGGCGCCTAGGAGCATGGACAGGTGCGGAAGCGCACCCTGACTTCAGCGGCCTTTACTTTAAGGTCTCTGAATTATTTGGCACATTTTACCAGGCTTCAGAGGGATCTGGTCAAGGAGTTGTCAGATTCCCTCTCGGGTAACCTACCTGAGCAGCTAGCCCAGTCGGTTAGCTCTCAGTTGGCTATCCTTACGTCAATTTCTAACTCGTCCATGAGGCTCATTTCCTATGCGGCCGAAGGGGCGGGTAGAGCGGCAGGCACAGGCGTGGCTCTACGGAGACAAGCCTGGCTCCGCTTGTGTCAGTTCTTGGAGGCCTTCAAGTCTTCCTTCGCCGACCCTCCCTTTGATGGGTCCTCCTTGTTTGGACCGAAGGTTAAAGACACCCTTACCCGCTGTGAGCAAGAGGGAAAAACTTTATCTGCCGTAGGTGCCCGTTATTCCACTCCCTTTCGGCCTTACCCCAAGGCTAAAGGAGGGGAAGATGTGGTTCCAAATCTCGCAAGTTTTCCCCCCAACAGCAGGAAGATTCCCCTTCCAGAGGCAGAGGACGGGGAAATTTTTCTGGGAGACGCCGTCCCAGAGGCGGCAGAGGGCCCGCAATTCTGGAGACCATGAGTCCTTTCGTGGCTCTTCAGCCTCCCACACATCATGAGGGATTGCCCGGCTGTGCTGCTCGAGCCAGTCGGGTGTCGTTTGCCAAGCACCTAAAAGCCTGGGAGTCAATCACTCAGGACAGATGGGTGCCGGATCATTGCCGGAGGTTACACCATCCCATTCACATACTCACCCCACCGTCCAAAAATCCCGGACCCACCACCCAGTCAAAGGGAAATGGCAGCCAGAAGCTTTAAAGCTGCTAGAAAAGGAGTCATCCAACCGGTCCCCACAGACCAGATCGGATCAGGAAATTACTCCAGGTTCTTTTAGTGCCAAAAGACAGGGGACCTGAGACCAATATTGGATCTCAGCAGACTGAACCAATCCGTCACGAAATCCAAATTCCGAATGGTCACGTTACAATCCATTCTCCCATTGTTGGAAAAGGATGTCTGGATGTGCTCCATAGACCTCAAGGACGCCTATTATCACATACCGATACATCAGGCGTCCAGGAGGTATCTGCGCTTCAGCCTGGGAGTCAGTCATTACCAATTTTGTGCTCTGCCCTTTGGTCTCACCACAGCCCCCAGGGTGTTCACCAAGTGTTTGGCAGTAGTGACGGCTCACCTGAGAAGTCTTGGATTCCAAGTGTTTCCCTATCTGGACGACTGGCTCCTGACTGCCACCACCAGGCATCTACTAATGGACAACCTCAAAGCCACCATCTCCCTGGGCACTACCCTGGGGATTACATTCAATTGGTCAAAGTCTGTCTTGCTGCCCTCTCAGCGCATAAGGTTCATAGGAGCAGAGATAGACTCAAAATTGATGCGCGTCTTTCTTCCTGCCGAAAGGATCCAAACTTTACAGGGCCAAGTTCAAGCTCTGATCTCGAGATCCAAAGCCCCAGCCAGGATGGTTCTACAAGTTTTAGGTTCAATGTCTGCCACGGTTCTTTTAGTTCCTCTGGCAAGATTGCACATGAGGATTCTTCAGTGGCTATTGTCAACTCAATGGTCCTTTCAGGATCTTCCCCTCAATCATCACATCATGATTACGGAAACATGCAAACGGGACCTTCGCTGGTGGCTTCAGACATCCAATCTAAATCAAGGAAGCCCCTTTGTTATTCCCTCTCCAGTGGTTACCCTGACGACAGATGCCTCCCAGATAGGGTGGGGGGGGCATTGTCTGGGCAGGTTGGTTCAGGGCTCCTGGCTCCCGGACGAAGCTCTTCTCCACATCAATGTGTTGGAGATGAGGGCTGTACTTCTATCCCTACAGGCCTTACACGAGTTTCTTCCTCAGGGCATCATCGCCATCCACACAGACAACATGTCGGTGGTCTGGTACCTGAACAAACAAGGAGGGACCAGATCTTACCCCCTTTGCAGAGAGGCCATGAGGGTGTGGGAATGGGCTGTAGCTACCAACCGCTTCTTGGTAGCGACCCACATTCCGGGGAAATCAAATATATTGGCGGACAAATTGAGCAGGACAATTCTCTCTCCTCACGAGTGGTCCCTAAACGAAACAGTAGCAGCTCAGGTTTTCAGGAGATGGGGGATGCCGTGCTGCGACCTTTTTGCAACTCCACTGAACACCAAGTGCAAAAGGTTTTTCTCCTTGACTCCACATCAGGGAGTACCAGCTGTGGATGCTCTAGCACAGCCTTGGCCAACAGGGCTACTTTATGCCTTTCCTCCGATTCCACTTCTCTCCAAAGTCATTCAAAAAGCTTCCCAATTGGGGTCCGCAATGATACTGATTGCCCCATACTGGCCTCGTCAGGTATGGTTTCCTTACCTGAAGAAACATGCGGTGGACGGTCCGTGGACTTTAGACCTAATTCCGGACCTGCTAATTCATCAGTCGGGACAACAGCATCAGTCCCTTCGATCTTTGAAGTTGACAGCTTGGCTCCTCCACTTCCGACTTTAGTCAGAAGTCACACATTAGACCCGGAAGTTGTTCACATTTTATCTTGACCCACAAACCCACCACTAACAAATTGTACCTCAGTAAGTGGAAGAGGTTTGCTATCTGGGCTCAACTCAAGGGCTTAGACCCTATCACTGCTCCTATCCCAGAGGTTTTGAGATTTTTAACATCCCTATTTAATCAGGGATCTTCTGTCTCTACTATTAAAGTCCAACTAGCGGCAATCTCTAAATTTCACGAGTCCATGGATCCTCCATTGATGAGCTGCAGACTGTGCAAAACATTCATTAAAGGTGCGGGTCTGTTGAGACCCCCAGTTTATCATCCTGCGCCTCCGTGGGATCTAGATTTAGTGCTTTGTGCATTGACATCTTCCCCGTTCGAACCGGCTGCTACTTGTGAGTTAAAATATCTGTCTTGGAAAACTGCTTTCTTAGTTGCAATTACTTCTGCAAGAAGAGTTTCAGAGCTTCAAGCCCTGTCCATTAAACCACCGTACTTGATTTTCCACAAGGACAGAGTATCTCTTAGGCCTAATCCATCCTTTGTCCCAAAGGTCTGTTCTAATCTTTGTCTCCAACAGTCTCTAGAGCTACCAGTTTTCTTCCCAAATTTCTCCAATGAAGCAGAATATACTTTCCATAAATTGGATGTTCACAGGCAATTACGCTTCTATTTAGACAGGACTCAGCAACCGTAAGTCAGACCAGTTGTTTGTGTCCTTCTCAGATAATAAATTGGGTCGAACCATCACAAAAGCTACTATTTCCAAATGGATTAGAGATTGCATAACTCAGGCTTATTCTTCTTGAATAAGCAACTTACAACATCTATTAAAGCTCATTCTACCAGAGCTATGGCTACTTCTATAGCTTTTCATTCCAAGCTCGCCATATCGGAGATTTGTGCTGCGGCTACTTGGTCCAATCCGCACACTTTCATTTCCCACTACAAATTGGATGTGGCATCTAAAGGGCGAGCATCATTTGGTTCCACGGTACTCAGGAGTGTTTTCCAGTGAGCCACCCAGGATTCAGGTGCTAGGGACGCTGTCCCATCAGTCAGAATGTAGGCGAGATAGGATCACATAACATCTTTTAGTTATGTACTCACCATAACTTCAGATGTTTGGGATCCATCTCCTACATTCCTAATACCCACCCTCCTTCCCCCTGCCTTGGAGATCAGAAGAGATTGAACGGTTTTGAGTTCTACTGTTTTATCTTGTTTCATCTGACGATGTTATATAAGCAGGGCGTGCATGTGTGCATGTATGCGGACAAACTAGATCTGGGGGACTGGTAGTGGTGCATCCTGGGATATAGTAAGCTCAGCCAATAAGAGACTTCGCTCTTTGGCATAAGCGTGCCGAGTCGGAGCCGAGGGATCGGCTCCGAACCCATCAGTCAGAATGTAGGCGAGATGGATCCCAAACATCTGAAGTTATGGTGAGTACATAACTAAAAGTTTTGATGTTTCCTTTTATTCTTGTTTTTCGTTACAAAATTATTGGCATGATGATGAAGTGAATGCTTATTGTAGATTTGATACAAGTGAAATTGTGGCTAAAAGTGATTTCATTCCCCCTTTTTCAAATGCTAGTATACAAAGTTATATCTCTACATTGAATTTTGAGATTGAGCAATTGTATTGGAAATGTATGAATAATAAATCTGAAGTGTGTTTTAATTTAACTAAGTAACAATGGTTGGCATTGATAGAATTTTGTAATGATAGAAAGATGGTGGTTAATACATCAGGTAAAGGTAACCAGACAGTAATAATGTATTTCACCCAGTATCTTGATATGTGCCATGCAGACTTGAATAATAGGGAAGTGTACGAAAAATGTGATGTATCTAATTATTTACAGGTGATTAAGGAGTATCAGGCTTTGTTAAATAAGGGCCAATGATTGGGTTATTTCACTAGTGAGGATGTGGATAAAAAATTTAAGGTAGATAATAGTATCCTAGTGGTATTTTATTGCCTACCGAAAACGCATAAGGGTCTTGAACAATTAAGTGGTAGGCCTATAGTGCCAGCCAAAAAATACTTTTTAAAGAACATTAGTGTTTTTTTACATCAGTATTTAAAAAATATGTTTTTAATACAGCTTTCTTTATTAAAGACAGTAAAGATTTTCTGTAAAAAATTAAAAATAAGGTTTGAGATGAAAGTATGTTTTGGTTGAGTATGGATGTTAAGAGTTTGTATACTAATATTAAACATCATATAGGCCTTCAAGCCCTACTTTATTATCTGTGAGACACTCCAATGTCACATTTTGTAGGGGAATTAGTTTCTTTTTGTCTCCAGAATAATTATTTTATGTTTAATGGTGAGATTTTTCACCAATTACAGGGCACGGCTGTGGGGGCAGCTTTTGCCCCCATGTATGCCAATTTAGTTATGGCCAAATTTGAAAATGAATGCATCTACACCCATCAGTTTTATAGATCACAAGTTGTATTATATTTCAGGTTTATGGATGACCTGATTTTTTTATGTAATGGAAATCAGGATGATGCAGTAAAATTTGTAGTTGATTTACAGCTTAACCAAATGGGCTTTCAGTTTGATGGCATACAATTAGGCCCTGAAGTGAATTTTTTGGACATTAACCTTAAGGGTTTTGTGACTAGTTTCCACAGAAAATTTAATCAATGGAATCAGTTCCTATATGGAACCAGTTGTCATCCTTCGCATTTAATGGTGGTGCTACCTTATAACGAATTTCTTAGGATTCATAGGTTATGTAGTGATGATGATATATTTTGTAAAGAAATAATGGAAACTGAAAACATGTTTTTAAAGAGGGGTTATAATAAAGTGGTGGTTTTGGATGCAAAACACGGAA
Source organism: Protopterus annectens (assembly GCF_019279795.1). Taxonomy (NCBI): domain Eukaryota; kingdom Metazoa; phylum Chordata; order Ceratodontiformes; family Protopteridae; genus Protopterus; species Protopterus annectens. The sequence goes on along the minus strand of NC_056726.1, from coordinate 1,173,561,576 downwards.
TAATGGATGCGAGATACCAATATGGCCCTTTAAATCAGAGATATACTAAGAAAGACAAAATAGTAGCTAATATTACATCCTATAATTAAGATAGTCAGAAGCAAAAAGCATTTTTTGTAACCACTTTTAACATTATTACTGATGAGATTGTTAAACATGTTTTGATGTTTTTGGCCCATGTTGTTGAGAGATGGAGTTTTAAAAACAGTATTGCCTAACTATGTTGACATTTCACACAAGAGAGCAAGAAATTTATATGATATGTTAGTACACAATTATTTTTCTTTGCCAGAAGTTAATATAAGTAATCATTGTAGTTTGGGTAATGGTACTTACGTTTGTAATAAGTGCTCTGTTTGTCAATATTTAGTTCATTATTTTTCTAATATTAATGGTTTTAAGTTTGATGTTAGGGATAAGGTTAGTTGTTAACACTGCTGGTGTTGTTTATGCTCTTAAATGTGGCTGTGATATGTTTTATATAGGGGAAATGTAGAACCATTAAGGTTCGCTTCCAAGAACATATTAGCAATATAAAAAATAATAAGTTAGATAGCCCCTTGGGTGGTCACTTTAGGGCAGTGCATGATTGTGATCCCGAATCTTTAAAAGGATGTGTACTAGAAAAAGTACAACTGAAATTGGGGGAATGTACTACTTTGAAAGAAAAGTTGTTAAAATGTGAAACTCTTTTTATATTAAAATTTGGTACTTTGGAGCCCTCTGGGCTGAATAAGGAATGCTATTGGAAATATTTAATTGAATGAGCTGTTAATTAAGTAATTATTTGAGTGGCTGTTTAGGCTTGTATATTGTGTATTTAAATGGTGTTTTATGATGTTTCTTTTACTCTTTGAAGGCTGTCCCAGCAGAGTCAGTCTTTTAATAAATCTTTGGAAGCGTGGGCATTGTCATTATTTTGTATATTATTTTTATTTATTTTTTATTTTTTGGTTGTTCTATAGCATATCCATTATTCCCTTGATGTCCAGAGACAGCTCAGGTATTACCTTGACAAAAACAGAATTAGAAGACAAACTAACTTTTTGGGCTTTTGTTAGCAGCAATATATAAAACCTATAAGCAAACAAACCATTTCCCAATGGACTTTGATCTGTATTTCTTTTTGTTATACACAGCATGGTAAACAGCCCCCAGGGACTCCCAAGACACATTCTGCCAGAGATACTGCTGATACTACAGCCTTCCTTAATGGAGTTTCCAAAACATTATGGATGCTGGTACATGGTCTTCTGTCCACACTTTACCAAACACTACAATGCACAGCCGGTTGTGGCTCTGCTGTCTTGCAGGGTATTGTGGCTTCTGTGTATTCTGTTTCCATCCACCCCCATTTTGTATGGAGTTCTTCCCAAATTGTTAGTACTGCAACAGTGAAACATAGTGAACATAGTACAGTTCTGTTTACTTACCATAAATGTAGATGTTCAAGTCTCTTCACTGTTGCAGTATGCTTTCCCATCCTTCTTCCTCTCTGTTGTTCCCAGTGATTGGGGTGGGCCCCCTCACCTTTCCATTTCTTCCACATGATCCCCCTCCCCATTTTCTCACTACCTCAGGTTTTTAGGCTTCTCTCTTCTCAGGCTCAGTGGGGCATTTTATGTGCCTTGTACTCCTGGTCTGGAGCTTAGTGTGTGTGACTTCTTTCTTGGGATCAAGAAAGGCCTAATAAAATGACACTGGCCTACAACTCTTGTACATAGGAGCCCTGTTGTCAGGTCCATAGTGTCCTTTGACCCAGGAGGAGGGGATAAAGTCTCTGGTATTTGAGTTGACAAAGGGGGTACCACAGCAAGGATATTCCATATTGTGATAACTCCAGCAATGAAAACATTCAACCACCTGCATTTATGGTAAGTAAACACAGCTGTACTTTCTCTGGATTAAACTTCGGACTGTTTATTGTTCTAATGGTGGTCACAAGTGGCTGTTCTGATAGCATACTGCAGACTACAAGGTATTCACATTTTTCCATATTTAGATGACTTACTTATCTTTGCAGAGTCTTTTTCCAAGTGTCAGAAATCTTTCAGTTGGGTAAAGGATTTCCTACACATGCTGGAATTCCTTACTCTTTCTCACATTATTGTTTTCCTTGTTCAAAGAGGTTTTCTTCCCACAGAAAAACTAAATCTGTATTTAGATCTTTTCTTGAGTTTTTCCACTCTACCATCTCAACAAGGGAATTCCTCAGGATTATTGGTTTTACGGCATGATTTTCATGATACACATGTGAAAAAATTCAGTGGTATCTGAAAGCTCTTTGGTCTCAGTTTCAACATCCTCTGACATTTCAAACTCCAGTTTTGTAATTTATGAAAAAGTGAGATATGTGGTGGAGACATCAAATCTCTCAGAATCCAGGTGCTGCTCTACCACAGTCAATCACAACAGATGTGTCAGACTTTGTGCAGCAGTGTTTATCGGCATAAATGTCCAATGTCTTTGGAACAAACAGACATACAAAACACAAACAAAAGAGATGTTAGCTCTTATAAATGCTCTCATTTCTGTCAGCCACTTCTTTTTATTTCTGGGACCTCTTCAAATGTATACAGACAACACCACAGTGATGTGGTACATAAGCAAGCAAGGGGGGTTTAGATCTTACCTTTTATGCAGACTAGCCATGGTAGTCTGGGATATAGGTTTTCAACACAGTTGCACTCTACTGGCATCGTACATACTGTTAGAGCAAAACTGTGTGACAGAAAAGCTGAGTAGGATGAGGACAGGCTCACAAATATGTGGGGTCTTCCAACAGTTGATCCAGTTGTGGGGAATACCTCAGATACATCTGTTTGGTTCCTCTCACAACAGTCGTTTGGTAAAATTCCAGGCTCCATGGAATGTTTCTTTATGCTTTCTCACCCTTTCCACTAATATCCATGGTCATTCTGAAATTTCAGAAGGACTCCCCAAAGGTCATTGTGGTGATTCCCATCTGGCCAAGGCAACAGTGGCTCTTCCTATTTTTGGAAATGTTAAGGGTCAGTTATCACAGACCTTCTCACAGATTTAATTTAATTACATACAATCAGGGGTGTTTGATACATCTTAACTCAAACATCTTACCACTGGGATGATAGAGTTTTAATACTTTTTAAGCACATTTTCCCTAAGGACATGCAGCAGATATTAATGGAGGCAAAATGCCTGCTTCTAAAAAGTCATATGTTAGCAAATGGAAAAGGTTTTCTAGTTGGTGCCCACAAAAGAACCACCACTCAATTAGGGCTGGTATTTCTCTGGCTCTACAGTATTTGTGTGAGTTACTGTTCTGTGGCTTGTCTTGATCCTCAATCAGTGTTCAGTTGTCAGCCATTTCAGTATGGCAGTCTGTGGATCCCAATCCTTCAATGCAGCCTTATGTGAAAATATTTTTGTAAGGGGTGTTGCATAAGAAGCCTCCTAGGAAATGGGTGTCTCTTCCTTGGAATCTTAATTTTATGTTAGAAAAACTAATCCTTGCTCATGTTGAGTCACCTGATCTGGCTGACTTGAGGTTCTTAACATGGAAAACAGTTTTAATAATCTCTCTGACATCTGCAAGAAGTGTATTTGAGTTGCAAGCTTTTATGGTGGGTCAGTCTTATCTAATTTTCCACAAAGGTAGGGTTTCTTTAAGAACTAATCTTACATTTATGCCTTAACTCAAGCTATCCTTCTCCTGTCTTCTTTTGGGAACCTACAAATGAGGGAGAAAGGATACTTCATGCCTTGGAAGTCCACATAAAACTCAGGTACTGCCTTAACAAAACAAAAAAATCTTTCATAACTTCTGTTCAGGTGTTCATTTCTTGTGAGGGTAAAAATAATATGAAAACCTTTGTCAGAACAGACTATTTCAAAATATTACTTTTTTATACCCACCACAACACCAACAAAACAATTCCTGGCAGGGTCAATGCTCACTCTACCCGGGCCCTGGCTTTATCTGTGTTTTTTGGAAAGGATTGAATCATAAACGTTTTCCACAAGCAGATACATATTTCTCTGGGCACACTTTTACAAAAGCACTATGAACTAGATTTCTCCAAATCTGGGACAAGCTTTACTGTTTTAAGTGATCTAGCTGCTGAGCGTCCCTGGTCCCCAGCGCCTTTGAGCTACCTACCCAGCCCTCTGTGTCCATATCCTGTCCAGGAAACTGACTCCTTCTGCCTGACGAATAGGGATACATTGAAACCTGCTGTTACATCTCAGGGTCTCCCACCCTTGGTCCCAAAGTTTTGAAGAAGCAAGCATCTCAGGATCTCCCACCCTTGTTCCCAAAAGTTTAAAGAAGCAAAAAATACCCAGCCCTCTGTGTCCATATCCTGTCCAGGAAACTGACACCTCCTGCCTGACGAATAGGGATACATTGAAACCTGCTGTTACATCTCAGGGTCTCCCACCCTTGGTCCCAAAGGTTTAAAGAAGCAAGCATCTCAGGATCTCCCACCCTTGTTCCCAAAAGTTTAAAGAAGCAAGAAATACTCAGCCCTCTGTGTCCATATCCTGTCCAGGAAACTGACTCCTCCTGCCTGACTAATAGGGATACATTGAAACCTGCTGTTACATCTCAGGGTCTCCCACCCTTGGTCCCAAAGGTTTAAAGAAGCAAGCTTCTCAGGATCTCCCATCCTTGTTCCCAATAGTTTAAAGAATCAAGAAATACCCAGCCCTCTGTGTCCATATCCTGTCCAGGAGTCTGACTCCTCCTGCCTGACTAATAGGGATACATTGAAACCTGCTGTTACATCTCAGGGTCTCTTATCCTTGGTCCCAAAGGTTTAAAAAAGCAAGTGTCTCAGGATCTCCCACCCTTGTTCCCAATAATTTAAAGAATCAAGAAATACCCAGCCCTCTGTGTCCATATCCTGTCCAAGAAACTGTCTCCTCCGGCCTTGACTAATAGGGATACATTGAAACCTGCTGTTGCATCTCAGGGTCTCCCACCCATGGTCCCGAAGGTTTAAAGAAGCAAGCATCTCAGGATCTCCCACCCTTGTTCCCAAAAGTTTAAAGAAGCAAGAAAGTATGTGGTTTTCTTAAACCTAACAATTAACTGAAGAGGTGTATATTTGTTAGGTAGTTGGAAGGACGCTTCTAAGACAGGACAGTCAGCAGCTTACCCATTAGCCTGTACACCCTTTTTGGACCTTTTAAAGCTATTTCTATTTCTAGTCTCACCTTTTTATCCCTGGAACAGACCTCTCCCACTTACTATCTTCTACTGCAATATTGGTTTTGTCCACTAGGTGGCACCCTTACATGGTTCCACCTCTCTCTATCTATCCCACTATCTCTTACCATAACATGACAAAATTTCCTTGATTTTTTCCTAGTCTTGCTACTATCCTAACTCACTCTTAATCCTCCTATACTACCTCAGCTTTTTAGCCAGCTATAAAACTCATTCATACTTTCTTACTTCCATCTTCAGCCTTGTACCAGCTTCTATTCCCCTTCTCTACACATAGTATATTTTATGATCTTCCTGTCCTAATAATGTTTCTTTTATCCCACATTTTATCCTCTAATCCTCTACACTTAGCACCCATCTACCCTCATACTATCCAACTTCCCACTGAGCCCATTCTTTCCTTTTACCTTCAACATTACTTAACGTTTCTTACAAGCTTCTTTCACTGATTGATTCTTCTCCTATTGCTTCTTCCTTCTCTGGTCTCTACCCGCTCCGTTCGCCCTGCTGGCTCACTCTGCTCCCCTACCCTACCCCCAATTCCCACCCACCCCCAGAGGCCCTAGACGTATACCTCTTAGCTACACCCTCTTTCCAAAACCAACAAATCAAATTGATCTATCAATCTAACCTTTTACACCACACCCTTCCTCCACATATCCACATATAATCATTAGCTTAAACTTAAAGAAACATCACCTACTGTTATATCTTTACTTCACTTTTTATCAGTACTACATATTTGTTAACTCCCATTATCGGACCAATCATTATGCCCACATTAGCTAAATATACTCCTACCAAAACTCTTATTGCCACACTTATAATTGTTCTCACCTCATCTTATCTCTTAACCTCATTTACACATCTAGATTTTTCTCAGCTTCACTATCATTATAAACAAACAACCATACAATATCTCAGTGCCTCTCACCAGCATATAAATATAACTTCCATACCAAACTACCTTCTATCAAAGTACCACAGACTAACCCATATTAAATATAATAATATAATAACCAGGAAAGTTCAATATCTGATCAGTAATTCACATAATCCTTTACTGAAACTGAAAAGGCTATCCTTAGAAGATGGAGATATCCACCCTAATCCAGGTCCAGCCAATGTCCTTACCACTAACTCTCATACTCCACATCCCACTACCTCACTGTCCGCTACCAAACTTCCCAACTCACTCCTAGTTGCTCATCTCAATATCCAAAGCTTAAATAATAAAGTGGCCCACCTCTATGCTCTCCTGGAAGTATACTCCTTTGACATCCTTTGCTTAACAGAAACATGGTTAAAACCTGCAACCCATGATAATGAAATCACACCTCCAGGCTATAATATACTGAGATGTGATCGCAACAAAAGAAAGGGTGGGGGAGTAGCAATCCTTTTCAAAGAAGGCCTAGTAGTCACCTCTTCACCCTACGACCCTCCTTTGGAAAACAATGCTGAAAGACTCATCTCTAAAATACAGATAAATTCTAACAAATCCGTAAATATTATCTGTATCTATTTACCTCCTGGGAACAACATCACTACACTAGAGAATATACTTTGCTGGGTCACATCATCCTTCCCTCAAGAAACCATAATCCTAGGTGACTTTAATATTGATTGGAAAAGTATCAATACTGACCATCCCACTTCCCATATTAACCTTCATGGTTTCTCTCAAACCATTACCTCCCCCACTAGAATTAACAAACCAAATAAAAAAGAGACTACCTTAGACTGGATTCTTATAAACAACTTTCAACAAACTTATAAGGTAGGGACCTTACCCGATGATGTAAGTGACCACTCCCTGACCTACATAATCTGGGAAAAGATTGATATTGCCCAACCCACAATATTTTGCTCAATTCGGAGCAACAAGAATTTTAACATACAGCTATTCTAAAATGAAATTACTGCTTGTAATTGGTCTCCCCTACAAGCCCTACCACTTGAAGAGGCTGTCAAATACTTCAACTCTAAATTATTAACTATCCTAGACCACCATGCACCTAAGTGTACCATTAGAATTAGATCAAAACCAGCTCTTTGGCTTTCTAAAGAAACTAGGCAAAAAATCCTACTCAGAAACAAAACCTGGAATAGGTGACAATGTACTAAACTTATAGCAGATCAACAAGTATTTAAACAACTGAGAAATTTGACAAAAAAGCATTACTCTCAGATAAAAAAAACTTCTACTATAAAATGCAGCAAACACAGCAAAATAATCCACAGAAATTCTGGGCAAGTATCAATAGACTCCTTAACACTGGTCACTCCAGTACACTAAGCCCAACAGACACTAATCTCAAGACCCCAATCGAAATTGCTAACACCTTTAACACATTCTTTACTGAGACCATACAATCCCTAGCCAGCCAACTATCCCTTGATAACAGTAGCATTCTTACCCCAGTAATAGCCCTATTCCCAATTTCAAATTACAACCCATCTCGACTACTTTTATCTTCAAACTCATCCAAAAACTGAAGCCTTGTACTCCTTCTGCTGTACAGATCCCAGCTGAATATTTGCAAAAAGCAGCTACATCTGTAACCTATCCCATATCGATTCTTATAAATAGAACCATTAAGGAAGGAACCATCCCAGACATATGGAAAATTTCTCATGTTATACCTCTACATAAAGGGGGTAACTCGAACGAATACTCCAACTACCGACCTATAGCTTTACTATCTCCATTAGCTAAAATCATGGAAAGATGCATTCATCACCAGCTACTGAACCATTTAATTCAACATAACTTACTAGCCAATACTCAGCATGGTTTAGGCCATTCCATAGCACCACTACTGCCCTTCTTTCCTTCACTGATTCTATCAACAGAAACCGTAATAATAACATTCTCTCCTCAGCTCTCTTTATTGATCTTTCAAAAGCTTTTGACATGATCAACCACCCTTTGCTTATAAATATAGTAAAATCTCTTTCCTTTGACTCACTAGCAATACAATGGTTCACTTCCTACCTCAGCAGAAGGCAGCAAGCAGTGCTCTGGGAGAATAATCTATCATCCCTCCTGCCTGTCACCTTGGATGTCCCCCAGGGATCAATTCTAGGCCCTCTACTTTTCTCTGTATTCATAAATGATCTGCATTTAACTATTCCACAAGCTACCTGCATAGAATATGCAGACGATTCCACACTTATTTGCACAGCCAAATCTCCTTCTGAATTACAGTCTATAACTCAGAAGGTGTTTAACACAGTAGAAATATGTTTTTTAAAGCGTTGTCTTTTCTTGAATCCCAAAAAAACAAAACTCCTACTCTTTACTCCTACCTATAAGTCCACACCATTAGACTTCTCAGTCATCTCTAATAATGGGATCCTCATTTCTCCTGACTCCAGCACTAAACTTCTTGGAATTACAATAGATAACCTTAACTTTGACCTTCACATTAACAACACTATAAAAGAAGATGTTAAGTTGTCAATCTCGCCTTCATTCTTGCTGGATGGGTTCGGAGCCGATCCTCGGCTCTGACTTGGCCACTTACTAAAGCTCAAGAGCTAATTTTACCGGCTCGAGGCAACCCTATATCCCATGATGCAAGGCGATAACTACCCCGATCTCGTTTGCCGCTTTCGCTTGCGAGGTGCATTTTTACTGGCTCCTGGTAAGTTTTTCAAATTTCAGACTTTTAGTCACTCCCTTTTAGTTTTAGTCCACTACTGTTGTTGTTTTAACTCTTAACGATTAGATTTTAACCCGATCTCCGTTAGTGTTTTCCCCTTTTTCCAGTTTTTTTATCCCTTCCCCTAAGTTAGGCCTTAAGCCTCCCCCTTTCCTAATTTTTTGTCAGGAATTCTGTGTGGTGTTTGGGTGTGTTTGTATCCCTGTTTTAATTTTTATTTGGATTGGGTGTTTATTGTGTGTGTGTGTGTGTGTGTGTGTGTGTGTGTGTGTGTGTGTGTGTGTGTGTGTGTTTTGTTACTTAGTGCTTCCTCGACACAGTTATGTCGAAGGACACAAAGGTCTCAGGCTTCAAGAAGTGTGACTCGTGCTGTCAGAAAATGTCTCTGAGAGACGGTCACACTTGTGTTTACTGCCTGGGACCTCTGCACCTGCAGGACTCTTGTGCTGTCTGCCACGCCTTCAGCCCAAGAGTCCTGCAGGAGCGCAAAAATAAACTAATACTGAGGGGCTTATTAAAGCCTTAGAGCTCCCCAACTAAGTCTGCTCCAGGGAAGCCCTCGAAACCAGTTAAGCCTTCGGCTCCAAGCCCTAAGTCATCGGCTACTGGTTCGCCTTCTGTGACGAGATCGGCTCCGGCCGGAGCCGATCCTTCTATGTCACAGCTTACAGTATTGGCTCCACCCAGCACCGATACCGCTAAATCTAGGCACTCACTGTCGGCTCCGGCTGGAGCCGACGTATCCTCGGCTCCTTCGGCTCCACCCATCTCCAGAAAGAGATCAAGATCCCCTTTGTTGGAGTCTATACATTTGGCTCTGAGATCACCCCTGCTCTCAGAGCGGAGCCATCGGAGCCGGTCTTCTCGGTCGTCCAGGCTGTCCGACCACGACCTTGAGAGAGTGGTGAGTAGAGTATTAAAGTCTCAGGCATTGGCCCAAATGCTCCATAGCCCGTCTCATCAGATGGTAGATATTACACATCCACCTAACATTCCTCCTTCGACTCTCCTACAGAGCTCAGAGCCGGAGCTCCTCGGAGCTGTGACTGTTGTGGCTTCGGAGCCGATGCCACCTCCCCCTTCGGCTCCATCGTCCGCTGCTCCGATCTCCTCCTTGATGCCTTCATTGGAGGGATCCGGGCATCTGGTCTCTCTCGTCGGCTCCGAGGGGGCGAGTGGCATCGGACCCTTGTCCGACCCCGTTCTCCCTCTCAGAGCTTCGGCGCTGGTGAGCTCAGCCCCGACATCAGCCTCGGAGTCGTCCCTGTCGGTGCGGACTGGGGTTCCTATCTCTTCGAAGCGGGAGCCTTCTGGCCTGTCTGATGGGGGAGCCTTCGAGGTGATGAGTGTACTAGCCCCAGGGCGTAGTCAACGGTCAGTATCAGCTCCTCCCACTACAGTGCCTGCTGACGTCTCTTCCCACTCTCTTGCTCCCGGACCCAGAGATCCAATGCCTCAGGTTTCCCCACTGGGAATATCTTCCTCTTCCGAGGCTTCTCCTGACCCGTCAGGTGAGCCTCTGCGTAAGAGGACATGTAAGAGGAAACATCTAGACTCCCCCGAGTCTATTACATCCGATACTGACTTGGATGAGTCGGAGGGATCCCCAAGGTCCCCCTCTGAGGATGTCTATTTCTCAGACATCTTTGAACTCCTTAAGCAGAGGGGGAACTGGCCTTCCCTTAATCCTTCCGAGGACGAGTCAGTATACCTGGAGGCGTTCGGGTCTCGACCCTCCACCTCCTGGGTGTCTCCGCCTTTTGACCCTTATATGGACGTGGTGGCTCGGAAGGCGTGGATGGCCCCGGATTCTGTGGAACCCATTCCTCGGAGGCCTTCTAAATTCATCACGGCCCCACCTGATAGGCAATTTTTGACAAAAGGTGTCCCGGTTGATGCCATGGTGGTGGCTGCAGCCACCAAGAAGGAACTAGCTGATCCTTCAGTACCTGTCCATCCTCCTAACAAGGATTCCAGGACTATGGATAGGTACGGCAAGCGGATATTTTCTTCAGCGACCTTTGCCATGCGGTCGCTGAACTACTTGTGTCATTTCACCCGCCGTCAAAGAGATGTTTTTAAAGAGTTGGGAGAAGTTTTACAGGATCCGTCAGCTGCTGGGTCCCAGGATAAAATTAACTCACAGCTAGGAATCCTAAACTCCATTGTTAACTCCTCCATGCGGCTCACTTCATATGCAGCAGATGGAGCGAGTAGGGTCGCAGGCACAGGAGTGGCTTTAAGGCGTCAATCCTGGATGTGGCTTTGTAACTTTGCAGACCCTTCAAGGCGTCCTTCACAAACTCTCCTTTTGATGGTTCGACCTTGTTCGGACCTCAAGTGAAAGACACCTTGACTAGATGCGAACAAGATGGCAAGACTCTTTCTGCCGTAGGAGTCCATTTCTCCACCCCTTCAAGACCTTGCCCAAAAGGTCAGAAGGGAGGGAAAATGTGGTTCCGCAAATCTCAAGGAGTCACGCCTGACGCACGAGGTCAGTTTACCCCCAGAGGCAGAGGGGGTAACAACAACAGATGCCGCCCTAGGGGCAGAGGGGGTCCGCAGAATCAGGGTAGCAGGGAGTCTCTCTCTGACAAACCCTTCCAGCATCCCTGAGATGTTGCCCGATTGTCCACCTTCGGAGGCAGTCGGGGGAAGATTATCGCTGTACCCAAAAGCCTGGCTTTCCCTTTCTCAAGACAAATGGGTACAGTCGATCATATCCGGGGGTTACAAAATTCCCTTTATCCAAACCCCAATTCAGCAAAAGGGAACCCTTCCAGACGTTCCACCCGGTCTAAGGGAACTAGCAGTACCAGAGATATCAAAACTGCTGGCAAAAAGAGCCATCCAGCCAGTCCCAGCAGACCAAATAGGATCCGGAATCTACTCGAGGTTCTTTTTAGTACCAAAAAAGACAGGGGACTGGAGACCAATATTAGATCTCAGCAAACTAAACAAGTTTGTAAAGAAAACAAGATTCCGGATGGTCATGCTTCAGTCCATTCTACCCTTTTTGGGCAAGGACAATTGGATGTGCTTGGTGGACCTTCAGGATGCGTACTATCACATAAAAATTCACAGGCGCTCCAGAAGGTTTCTCCGCTTTCGGCTGGGGGCCAGTCACTTCCAATTCAGAGCCCTGCCATTTGGACTCACTACAGCCCCCAGAGTGTTCACCAAATGTATGGCAGCGGTTACGGCTCTCCTGAGACGTCAAGGATTCCAAGTGTTTCCATATCTAGACGACTGGCTCCTCACTGCCACCACCAGGCATCAACTTCTTCAAGCCAGAGATTACACCATTCACATTTGCAGAGGGCTAGGGATTTCTATAAATTTCGAAAAGTCTGCCTTGTCGCCCTGTCAATCTATTACCTTTATAGGCGCCAAATTGGACACCGTACAACTTTCAGCAAAGTTAACAGACCAAAGGATCTTGGATATTCAAAACCACATCCATGTGATTCTCCAGAGCGACAAAATTCAGGCCAGGTTTGCCCTGAAAGTATTGGGTCTTATGGCGGCCGCCATAACACTTCTTCCCCTTGTCTACTTTTACATGCGTCTCCTACAGTGGATGCTGTTCACCCAATGGTCTTTTCAACGACTTCCCATGCGTCACAGGATCATGATAACTCCAATTTGCAAAAGGCATCTGACCTGGTGGATATTGTCCCCTCAAGTCCATCAGGGCAGACCCTTTGTTCCTCCCGCCCCGGTCGCCACGGTTACATCAGACGCCTCCCTGATCGGGTGGGGGGGGGGCATTATCAGGGCAGGATGGTCCATGGCACTTGGCAACCTTTCGAATGCCAGCTGTACATAAATGTCCTGGAGATGAGAGCAGTGCTTTTAACGTTGCAAGCCCTCCACGACTCTCTTCCCCTGGGGACTATTGCAGTCCAAACGGACAATATGTCCGTAGCGTGGTATATCAACAAGCAGGGCGGAACCAAGTCCTATCCACTGTGTTGAGAGGCACTCAGACTTTGGCAGTGGGCAATCTCTTCTCAGCGGTTTCTGATAGCAATGCATATCCCCGGGAAATCCAACATCATAGCGGACAGGTTGAGCAGAGCTATTCTCATGCCTCACGAGTGGTCTCTCAAACAATCTGTGATGGAAGAGATTTTTCAGAAGTGGGGCCTTCCTTGCTGCGATCTTTTTGCTACGCCTCAAAACAGCAAATGCCCCGACTTCTTCTCCCTCTTCCCCCTTCCAGGCTATCCCCCCAAAGACGTTCTAATCCAAGATTGGCCCCGGGGACTTCTCTATGCCTTTCCTCCCTTTCCTCTAATACCACAAGTAATTCAGAAAGCAACCGCCTTGAGAGCCAAGATGATTCTCATTGCCCCTTATTGGCCTCGACAGATATGGTTTCCGTTCCTACATCATTATCTTTTGGTACAGCCATGGCATCTGGACCTGGTTCCAGATCTTCTGACCCACCAGTCGGGGCAGCTGCACCAATCCATAGCTTCTCTCAACCTCACTGCTTGGTTGCTCCACTTCCATCCATAGCCAGGCTTCCTATGATTTCTAATCCTGTCTGGGATATAATAGTAGCTTCCCTTAAATCTTCCACCAGAAGGATTTACACTAGTAAATGGCAGCGTTTCTCCTTCTGGGCAAAAGCTAGGAACATGGATCCCTTTACTGCTCCGATTCATTCGGTCTTGGACTTCCTAGCCGAAATTTTTCACTCAGGATCTTCTTCCTCCACAGTAAAAGTTCAGTTGGCAGCCATTTCAAATTTTCATATCGGCTTGTTGGACCACAACATCATGTCACATAAACTTTGCAAGGCATTCCTTAGAGGTATATTTTTACTTAAACCTCCGATTAGAGACCCCCCACCACAGTGGGAACTAAATTTAATCTTAACATCCTTGATTCTTCCCCCTTTTGAACCTGCGGCTACCTGTTCATTGAAATTTCTTTCTTGGAAGACACTCTTTCTGGTCGCCATTACTTCTGCCAGGAGAGTATCTGAGCTTCATGCCCTCTGCATTCGTCCTCCCTACTTAATCTTCCACAAAGACAGAGTTTCTCTAAGGACTAATCCGTCTTTCTTATCCAAAGTGGCATCACAGACGAACTTAAATCAATCTATTGATCTTCCAGTTTTTTTCCCAAATTATTCTAATAGAGCGGAACAAAAACTACATTATCTCGATGTTCACCGCCAACTCAGATATTATCTGGACAGAACCAAACAATTTAGGAAATCTGATCAACTGTTTTTATCCTATGCAGAGAACAGGAAAGGCCTTCCGGTATCCAAGGTAACCCCGTCTAGGTGGCTGTCTTCTGTGATTACATGCATTTATCAACTCAGAGGTAAAGAGTTGATTTCTAGGCCAAAAGCCCATTCCACCAGAGCACTAGCTACATCTACAGCTTTTCAGGCTAGACTTCCAATAGACACTATTTTTGCAGCAGCCACATTGGTCTTTCCTCATACCTTTGTTTCGCATTACAAATTGGACTTGGCCTCCAGAAACAGAGCAAATTTTGGTTCCACTGTTCTCAAGAGTCTGTTCCATTGATCCACCCAGGATAAAGGTGCTAGGGACGCGGTCCCATCCAGCAAGAATGAAGGCGAGATTGACAACTTAACATTGAGAAGTTATGTACCTACCATAACGTTCCATGTTAGTTGTCTTCTCTCGCCTTCTTTCTTGCGTCCCGCCCACCATCCCCCTAGCCTGGTCAGACCGAGAAGATTGTTCCTCTTCCTTGAAGAGTCCTGATCCAATTTTTCCAGCTAATTAGCTTACTAGTGTCACTAGATCAGGTTGGTCTTTTTCGGGGGATTATTATTTCTTACTCCTCCTCTCCAGTTGGAGGAATATATTGCATAATTTTTCCTTAGCTACCAAACGAGATCTGGGTAGTTATCGCCTTGCATCATGGGATATAGGGTTGCCTCATGCTGGTAAAATTAGCTTTCGAGCTTTAGTAAGTTGAACCCATCCAGCAAGAAAGAAGGCGAGAGAAGACAACTAACATGGAACGTTATGGTAGGTACATAACTTCTCATTAACAAAAGAATGGGCTCCCTATATAGGATTAGACACTTCCTTACCTCTACAACTAGAACCACTATTGCCCAATCACTTCTAATCTTTATACTGCTCTATGCCTCACCAGTTTACACTAACCTAACTAAAAGCAACATTCTCAAACTAGCTAGGTCCTATAATAATATTGCCCGATTTGTCACAGGTAACCCCTTCAGAACCCATCACTGTCACAATTTAAAAAAACTTGGTTGGCTTGAACTACAGAATCAGCTTCAACTTAACCAACTTACCATAGCCCATAAAGTCCTCAATGACCCTAACAAAACTCCAGTACTCTCCAACCTTATAATTCTCTATAAAAATCCCAATACCTTACGCTCCTGTAATAAACTATTAGTTAGCATAAACAAGTACAACAACATGGCAGGTGACTTTCTCTTTTCAAACACAGTTGGCAAAAACTGGAACCTTCTACCTAGTGAACTTAGATTACTTCCTTCCCTACCCCTCTTCAAACAAAAACTCAAATTATTCCTTAGAACACACTGGCTATGCCCTTGTAATAACCCTGCCTAGACTTTCACCTCTGTTTCTTCCACTTCCCAGTTTCTACTCAAATCTAGACCATATTGTTTAGCAGAAATGAAAAGAGAACAGTAAAACTACTGTGACGTTTAAGCATTTTACTCCTCTGAAGATTCATGTCCTATTTTCTGTTTTTTGTCATTTTATGATCAATACAGTGTATTAGATATAACTGCTATTTACTATTTTATTGTAATGTACTACCTAGTTACTTACTATTTTGTTAGCTATTTAATGTAATCTTTAACCTTGTTATAGCTGTGGTGTTTGGAGCTTTTCTCCCCGGGTCTTTACTGAAAATGGACATATATCCAGTTAGTCTAGCCCGGTCAACAAATGTAAAATAAATAAAAAAGCTTTGCTAGGACCATTCTCCAAGGGCTCCTTCTTCCTCCCAGTCAGTTTAAGCTGTCGTAATTTATCCATTAGTTAAGGCTACTGCAGCAATGATCAAATGGAGAACATAGTACAGTTGTGTAAGTAAACTTACCATAACGGTAGATTTTCAAATTATCACTTCAGCAGTAGTTGCTCCCTTTCTCTGTCCCCTTTATTTTGTGTACATTTGTATGCCATTGTATGGACTTTTTATTGTTATACTCCTTGTATTGTCGTATCTGCATTTTAGCCTCCCTCTCTTTGTTGGCATAAAAACTCTAGAAAGGTTTGACACCCAAACACAGTCTTGAGTCAGCTGCTGCCCTAGGCAAAAGGGCTCCACAGTACCCCCACACCACCTGGCGCCCCTGTCCTGGTTTAACTACACCATCCAGATATTTTTTTTTCTTCATTTTTTTCACGGGTTGTCTTCCTGGTCAGATTTTCCTGTTTTCATTCAACACATTTAAAAAAAAAATTTCTTTACTGCAAATAATAAACAACTAAATACTGATAAAACACCCCTGCTAGAGTGGCACCCTAGGCAGCCACCTAGTTGGCATATGCCTAAGGCCGGCTATGCACCCTAACCTGGCTGAGCTAGCAGTTTGGGTGTGTGGAAGGTGCCATGAAAAAGCTTTGGAAGCTGGCCAGCTGTTGTATGTAGGTCCCTATCAGTTCAGTGAAAAAGCAGTTCAGAAAATGGAATTTTCAGTACACTTACATCAAGTTCGTCCAACTGTTCATACTGAGATCGCAGTACAATGAGGACTGGGAAAGTTGCCATTTCCTCATTGTAGTGCAATCTCATTGTTGGTATATATAGTTAGCGAAGGGTGTGGGGGGCACAGCCCCTCCACATGACCAGAATTTGATGAGTGGTATTTCCAATGAACTGCCATTCGTTGAAATGTCACTTCGATGAAGTGATATAGACCCGTTGTATCCTATATAGGATACATATAACTAAGGCTACTGCAGCAGTGATCATTCAAACATCTGCTGTTATGGTAAGTTTATGTATATAACTGCACGTTTTTGGTCTGTTGCACTGACATGGAGGGATAAAGTCTTGACTATGATTCAGGCTTTCCAGGTTTGATTAGCAGCCCTTGTAACTGTTGGCACTGGTGTGATAGAAAGTCAGGAAAGACGAAGCTTAGCATGCTTGCCTTTCTTTGGGGGTGGGGGGTACACAAACATGCTTTCTGTGGTTTAATCCTTGGTAAAAAATGGGGTTAACCCAGGGCAGTGCACTGCAGTCTACAAGAAGGGCAATGCCAGTTGATTATAATGCATGTGGTGGTATGGGGGCATATTGATAAAACTCATTGTACACCAACCCCTTGGATGTGAGTGGGCACTTGCAGGGAATGGTAATCCTTAATGGAGAAGCCTGACCTCTCAGCACATGGATGACTAATCCTACTCCCAGCTCACTTGACTTGTGCCCCAGAAAATGAATGGGCCAAAGAGCTGTCACCCAGGAGAGCATGCAAGTTCATAGAGCTGCTGGGAGGACATGTCTCAATGTAGGAACACAGTGCCATTTTTTTATGTTTTATACACATGTGTATATATATATATATATATATATATATATATATATATATATATATATATATATATATATATATATATATATATGTCTGTCTATATATATATCTATAGATTGGTCTATATGACTTGGTCGACAGTTCATATGATCGACAGTTTATTTGGTCGACAGTTCATTTGATCGACAAGCCCCCCACACCCCCCCTAACTATATATATCAACTCCAGGGTCACACAACATTGGGGAAGGGGGCAAATGCTTGTCGATCAAATGAACTGTCGACCAAATAAACTGTCGATCATATGCACTGTCGACCAAGTCATATAGACCCCTATATATATATATATATATATATATATATATATATATATATATATGAATCTTGGGGAAATAAGAGGCATATTACATATTCTAGAGGTTTGCTTCCTGATTCTCTTTAACATCTTTGAATGGAATTATTTGAGTTACATTCCATGCTGTCTTTGGATATTCAGTACGATTAGCCAGTTATTCTCTATGTAATTTCTAGGTAATCTGGGGTGAACAGATTGCGGGATATTAAGTATCATGTTAGTGTTATTGGTATCCTGCTGTTACGCACATTTCTTTTCTAGAACTTTCAATTTGGGGTCATTCTTGTGCATTATTTATCCAGAAGATGGTGCTGTCAGTCTATATTTGTAAAATTGCAAGGTGTGTTTTTTTCTCTCTTTCATTATCACCCATGTAGTGTGGAACGTCACACCAGCAGACCTACACACATCTTGCAATCCACAGCATTTTCTGAAAAATAAAGTTAAAAAGCATAAGATAAACAGATGTAAATATTTTGTGAGCAATAAACGCCATTAAAACTGAACAAATAGCAATGTTATCAGTAAGAAGTATTCTTTACATTGGTAATTCTTAGTATTTTCCATAAATACCTTAATATAATATAATATAATATAACATAATATAATATAATATAATATAATATAATATAATATAATATAATATAATTTACACAACCCCCAAATTATATTTGTTATAAACTTTCACAAACAAATGTTCATTTCATGAAAACTGTATAATTTAGATATATATTGTTAGACCATTTTTGTTGACCAGACATAAGCTCTCACAAAACAGCAACAAATTACTTTTTAATTGCATGTTTATTGAGATGTTAACATACGTTTAATGTTATGATTACCAATACATATAATACTGGATATCTCTCAAATGTGCAACTACATTGCAAATATTAGAGACAGTTTTCTTCACCAACATTGAAGGTTTCACCTAATGCCATGCAGCAGTTTGTAAGTCACTTGTTTTTTGAAATATGGAAATATTGCTTATTTTCATGATTACAACTAGCAGTGTTTTTAGTATAGAGTGATATAAACTAGCACTTTCTTTGAATTGTCCTGTCTTGCACATTAGTGGTTTATGCCATATACCTCAATAAAATGTAGGTCTCTCAGTTATGAAAATATGAACATAAATGTGAAAATATGAGTAAACAAAGATTAATTTCTCCGCTCAGGGCATCCTAGACTAATGATCTTAGTGTAATTTTATGAATAATTCTTTGCCCTTCCTAATACTGCCTATTAATATCTCGCGAGTCACTTAATTGAAACCAGGCCCAAAAAATTTCTGGCCGCCATAAAGCATAAGTAGGTATGGGTGTGAACTAGAAGTATACAAAAAAGGTGTTATAAGCTTGAGTATGTACAGTTTCAGTTGCAATACCATCATGCATCCATTGCATGATTATTGATGACTTCTTTTTAAAGATAACATCTTTATTTCAGATTGACTCATAAGAAAGGACAGAGGGTTCTTGGCAGCTAGTAAGAACACACTGATACAGTATGCTGCAGAAATTATAGACATTTCTCCTCACCAGGAAGTTTTAGCTAAATTAATTGTATTATTTATAGCACAACTATAAAAGTACATCTGAAATAGTTTAATAGATTGTCTTTTTGTTTTGAACTTGTAAAAAAAAAACTAGGAGAGACAGAAGATTCAACATAATGGCCAGTATAATTCCGTTTAATTAAAGCAGAGAAGATTTATAAACGTTTACATGGGAATGTAGATATGTGCCAGGATTGTTATGACTTCTTGGAATTCTTGTTTATAGAATAAATTACAATTAAAACAAATCAAATACTTTCAGGGTAGGAACTGTTTTGGCAGAGGGGATAATTTCTGATGATGAATTGTCTTGTATATCTGGATATTTGCCCAGTAAAAACAAAAAAAAAAAAGGTGAAGGAGGATATGTGTAAGGCTGTAGGAAGGAATGCAGTTGCTTATGCATTTATTTAGGCTCTCGAAAGAGCAGTCTGCAGGAAGTGAAGGCAGTTACTATCATATATTATACAACATGTTCTTTTCTTCCATGTCACAATCAGAACTGCAACAGAAACAGCAGCAAGCACTCTTTGCAAGCAGGATAGTGGTGACATATGTATGGGCGTGTCAAGCAGGTTGCTGAGATAGTAAGTGGAAGGCCTAGGACCTGTCTCTGATGGTAAAACTTGTGACTGGCTACGAAAGGGGGATTTGATTCTGCTAAATTCATTTTTTTCTGCTATTGAAAGTTATATGTGTAGTAACTCTTTGTTACATTGTAGAGAAAAAAAATCTGTGGACTATAAAAATGAACAAGATTCTTTAACTGTCACTTTAAAATTATTTATTTATTTATTTATTTATTTATTTCAGTTTGATTACCGGGGAGGTCCACTGGGCTTTGGGGCCCTTTTTCGGTGGAGGCCCGGGGAGAAAAGCTCCAACAGGAAAAACAAGAGTTTAATTACATGAAAATTCAAAGACAGTTTGTATAACATATAGCAGGTAGCAAAGAGAATAAACACTAGCAATTTCTAATTTGTTCTGGAGGAAAAAAGGCTTATATCATAAAAATCAAAATTCTACTATTTAGTTGCCTATGCAAAGTATATTTAAAAGAGGTTAGGAAGGAGAAGAGGTTAGCCTGGAGAGAAGGGAGAAGATAGCTTGAGAGGTATGGGCTGAAGAGTGCAGTTGCAATGCCTGTTTAGATAGAGGAAGGAATGAAGTTGGGTTTTGAAGTTATTAAGGTTGGTACATGTCCTTAGTGTGGAGGGCATTCCATTTTTTAGCTAGGGTAAAGGATAAGAGAAGCTGACCTGCTGGGCTCTTGGGTTTTTGTACGGTGATCAGGTTTTGGTGAGAAGATCTAAGTGATCTAAGGGGGGTATAAGGTTGAAGAATATTAGAAAGAGCAGGGCAGTTAGTAGGATGGAACAATAATTTGTAGGCTGTGATGATTTGGAGAAAGTCAAGTTGATTGGGGAGTTCAAGCCAGTTTAGAGAGTGAAGGGAGGTGCAGTGATGAGAGGAGGATTTGGCATTTGTGGCAAATCTACAGATTTTGTTGTAACATTGTTCCAATTTGGAGGTAAGTGTGGATGATAAATTAGTAAGTAGGGGAGCTCCATACAGTAGGGAGGAAAGGAGGTAGGTAGAGGCAAGGGTTAGTCTGGTGTGAGGAGAGAGGAAGTGGTTGTTTTTATACAGTAAACCTAGTTTTATGTGTTTTCTTTTTATGTTTAGCTGGGTACGAGTATCAAATTTTAGTTGGTCATTAGTTGTAACACTGAGAAGTTTGGTGGAGGGAACAATCTCGATAGAGGAGTTGTTGAGGCTGGTAATTTGGAATACGTTTTTATCAAGAGAGGAAGATTTAGAGGGGGAAAAGGAGGATCTTAGTTTTTTTTTTTTGTATTTAGAGAGAGATGATTTTGGAGCATCCAGTTTTCGGTGGTTGAGAAGGCACTTTGTGTTAGGGCTTGGAGCTCTGTAAGGTTAGGGGCACAGCAGATCAAAGTGGAATTGTCAGCATATTGCACAATTTTGGTGTTAAGAATGGCTTTGTGGAAGTCATTAATAAAGATATTGAATAGTAATGGGCCTAGTACGGAACCTTGGGGTACTCCGGTAGGGGTAGGAAGGAAGGTAGAGGTGGCTTTGCCCCATTTCACAGCTTGGGACCTGTTTGAAAGGTAGCTGGAGAACCAGGAAAGGGTTTTTTGGCATAGGTTGAGATTAGAGAGGTAATTTAGAAGGTGGGTATGGGAAATAATATCAAAAGCTTTGGATAAGTCAAGTAGAACAGAGGATACTGTATTACCAGAGTCACGTGCTGAATTAACAGAGTGCAAGAAGGAGAGAAAGTTGGTGTTAGTACTGTGTCTGGGGCGGAAGCCGTGTTGGGTAGGAGAGAGTAGTTGGTGTTTGGTAAGGAATGGCAGGAGCTGACGGTGGATACATTTTTCTAGGATTTTGGAGATAGGGGAGAGGATGGCTATAGGGCGGAAATTGGAGACATTAGAATTTTTACCGTCTTTGTGGAGAGGAAGAATGAAAGCGGTACGCCAAAATTTAGGTACGTAGGAGTCGAGTAATGACCTATTAATTAGGATGCTGATAGGCAGAGCGATAGAGTCGGAAGCTATTTTTAGGAAGGAGGATGGAATGCTGTCAGGGGCATTGGAGCAGGGCTTTAGTTTATAGAGAAGTTTCTTTATTAGGTCAGTGGATACTGGTTTGAGTTCGAAAGAGGGGAGGGAAGAGAAGGGGATGGAAGATTGAACAGGGAGGGGAGGAAGGTTATTGTTTGTGAATGTCTTGGTTAACTCGGCGATGGAAGAGGTGAAGAAGGAATTGAATAGGGAGGCTATTTCAAGGTCAGATTTGCTGGTATCAGGACAGGGGTTGTTTTTTGTACTTGGACTAAGGAGGGAATTAATAGAATTCCAGAATTGCTTGGGATTTCTAGTATGGTTTTCTTGTAGTTTGATGTAGTAAGACTTTTTATCTCTAATGACTTGTTTTTTGGCAAGGTTTCTCAATTGCTTATACTTAAGGAAGATTTCAGGTTGTTTGTGTTTAACGTAGGTTTTCCAGGTTTTATCCCTTTGCAGCATTATTTTTTTGTGTCTTTGGTAAGCCAAGGGGGTGGTATTTGTTTTAACTCTTTTTGTTCTTATGGGAGCTAGGGAGTTAAGGACAGTTATGAAAGTAGAATTGAAATAGTCAATGGCTTCGTCTAAAGGTAGTGTTTTTAGGGGGTTCCAGTTAGTTAGCTTAAGAGAGTTGGAAAAAGAAGTAGGGTTGAAGTTAGGTTATGAGTATGAATGTAGTGGTGAGAGTGTGGGGAGGTGGGAGTAGCTCGAATGGAGAAGGCAGGGAGGTGGTCTCCTAATGGGTCAAGATTGACACCAGATGTTATAACTATATTAGGATGAGATACTAGGATCCAGTCAAATATGGTGCCAGAGGGATTAGTTTTGTTAGGTCTAGTAATGGAGTTAATAAGTTGAGTGAAGTTGAATAGGTTGAAGGTTAATGTGGGATTAGGGTTAATGATTTTTCCCCAGTCAATATTTACATCTCCCAAAATGAAGGTTTCTAGCTTAATATTGGAGGAAATCAATGAGATGATGTCTTCCAGAGTATTGGTATTGTTGCCAGGAGGAATATAGAGGCAAATAATGCAGATACTTTTATGGTTGTTTATTTTTAGCATGCCAATTATAAGTTCAACGTTATTGAAAGAAGGGATAGGGTTAGGGTAGGGAGTGATTGACAAGAGGTTGGAGTAGACTAGAGCAACACCACCACCTCTTCTATTAGGTCGGTCTGATCGGAGAGAATGGAATCCTGGGGGTAGGGAGTCAGAGTCATTAATGTGAGGTTTCAGCCAGTTTTCAGAGATAGCTGCTATGTCAGGAGAGTTGCGATTGAGCCAGGCATGGAAGAGGGTTAATTTATTTTTTAAGCTTTGGGCATTGATAGTGAGGAATTTGAGGTTTTTGTTAGAGGATTTGTTGTTGGTGCAAGGGAGATTTGTAGGAGAGAAATTAGTACCTGGATTGGGGTGAATATCACAGGCTAAGTAAAGGTATGTGTGATGGGGGATGTGTTTATTAATGTTGCATTTAGATAAAGGAGGCTGGAAGAGATTTGGTTTATGTTTAAAGTTATTATTTGAGCTTAGAAAAAAGTTTTACTTTCAAGAGAAGTATAGGGTGGGAGGGAACTAAAGAAGTTCAGATGTTGCTTTAATGGGAAGCAAGGTTGAGATGAGGAGTAAAAGGAGGAGAGAGTAAATGGAAATTAGTATAGCAGGTGATTTGGTATAGAGATACTAGAAGGAATGGGAAGGATGAGAGGAGAAGGACTTTGTGAGGAAGGGTGAGCATGGTAGTTGGAGTCAGTTAGAGGAGATAGAAAAAGAGGATGATATGATGTTAGGAGTGTGGGGGAAGTGGTTAAGAGAGGTAGGTGGGGTGGAGGATGGGGAGGGGGAAGGGTGTATCGGGATAGGTTGGTGGAGAGGGAGGGAGGGACTGATAGGAGGTGGAGGAAGGGGGAGGTGGAGGAAGGGGAGGGGGAGAGGGAGAGGTGTATCAGGATTGGTTGGTGGAGAGGGAGGGACTGATAGGAGGGGGTAAATGTAGAGGTACTGGGGGCGGGTGGGAATTGGGGGCAGGGTAGGGGAGCGGAGTGAGCCCGCTGGGTGAACAGAGTGGGGAGAGCCAAAGAGGTGGGAAAGGCCCGAAAAACAATCAGTGACCTGAGGCTGGAGAAGGAGAATTACAGCAGGGGTGCAGGTATATGATTACTAACTTTGGTTTACAGTTAATAGTTATGATTTTATATTTGGTTAGAGAAGGACTCTCTGAAAGTAAGTATAGAAGTGTGGGGAGGTAATTTACTTAGTCTTTATTGTAGGGCAGAGACAATTTTAGGCAGAAAAAGAAAGTGGGGCTGGGAGCGGGGAACAGTGCAGGTCCTTGTATCAGGAGTATGCTGCCACCTAGTGGAGAAGGAGGGAGGTGCACTCAGAGGAGAAGAGTTTCCACAGGAATGTTAGGTTATAAGGTTAGATAGAGGTAATTATGGGGAGAAAGACTGGAAACCAAAGGATGGGGGAGCTGTGCAGTGACCAGTGGTAGGCTACTTTCACGCGCACCGGGGTAGAATGCTGCTCAAGGGTAGGTAGATGCTAGAAAAACATATGTAAGAGATTACATACACTGAGTCTCTTTAGCAAGGGAGATAGGGTCCCAGAAAATAATATGGCTCAGGCAGATAGTCCACGGACATCTTCTCTTTTGAGAGGAGGAATCTCCTGTCTGGTCAGTGAAGGAGGGGAAAAACACTCTGGGGATCAACTGAAAAGGAGAGTGAGAAAAACAATAAGTTAAAATGAGGGTAAGAGGAAAGTAGGAAGAAGGAGAGTTCAGGAAGAAGTAAAATGCAGGCTAGTGGATGGAATTATACAGAGTGGAGTGGGAGGAGGGGAGAAAGTAAGAGGGACAGAAGTATAGACTGAGGGAGAGAGAAATAGGAAGGAGAGAAGTTGGAAAAATGAAAGATGGAAACAGTAGTGCAGTAGGAGGTCCACAATATATAATAAACTTTATACATCAATTCAGCATGCAAACAATAGTTAGGTAACAGGATTACATATGCTAAGCAAAAACAACACTGCTTAAAGTAGTCAGAGACCGTATTTGTGTTCAATATAGCAATAAAAATAAAATAATATTCCTAGATAGGAGAAATTGTCCAAGGCAGTAGCTACAGCTAAATACAGGTGTTACATTCAGTTTAACACATAAAGATAGTCAGTAGAGACAGGCCTTAGGGATAGCAAACATACATACATATCAGCAAAAAGCAAGCCTATAGTAATGCTGAGACTATGTTGCTAAAACAGTAGACAATAATATTCTGACTACAGTTAGGTGGAAATATGACACTAGTTATCCAGTAGCAGGTTTAATAGTCAAGGCTGCTACAGTTCTAAAATAAAGTGTCACGCCTAAAGGGTAAAAGACACAGTTATGCAATTGCAGGTTGCAAGATGAACAGATGTTAAGGTTTTGGAATTAATAAAACCGTGTCTACAGTTAAAAAGATATTGATAGGCAGTATATTGCTAAATCAATGGTCGGCTGTATTCTACTGCTAAGAATAGCATGTTGGCAGTGAAATAAGGTAGTAGCAGGTTAAAATCAAAGGTCGCTAAGGTTTTTAATAAATTAAGCGTCAAGTCTTACAGGAAAAGTCATTGTTAAGCAGTAGCCGACTAAAAAAAAACATGTTGGCGGTTAAATCGGCAGTACTAGTGTAAAATTCAATGGTCGCTAAGGTTTTAATAAAGTAAGAGCCAAGTCTTACAGGAAAAAGTCACTGTTACTCAGTTTAGCTGGTAGAAAAACGTGTCAGCGGTTAAATAAGGCAATAGTAGTTTAAAATTTAATGGTTGCTAAGGATTAGTAATTAGGAGCCCAGTCTTACAGGAAAAGCTCTGTTAGGCGGTTAGCAGACTGAACATCAATGACCGTTGGGATTCAGGCGCTGGGAGCCGAGTTAGCAGACAGAGAAAGTCATCGCTAACTGTAGAGTTCACAGTTTTTGTTCTAGGCAGTGTGGAAGAACTTGGAACTAGAGATAGTTGTTGACGACAATCAATAAAGCAGGCTAATACACTAGTGTTGACAACGGCATCTAGGGCTGCTAAATGGACACCTCAATATAGCTCGCTGAGATACTATCATAGCCACCAGGTTCATATGCACCTAGAAAACACAGTAAAGCATATACCAAGCAAATAGAGCAGGGGATCTTGAAAAGTACGTGCTGCTCCTACTAGAGCATTGGTAAAACATACCCAAAAGCCTAAACAAATGGACACAATTGCATACGCTAAGCAAAGGGGGACAAGCAACACAAGAATAAACGCTGCTCAACTAGAGCAGAGAGAAACACTAACCTAACACCAAGGGTAGGGTATTTAAAAGAAGAAAAAAAAAACGTTAAACAGCAAGGGTACTTATAAAGTATTTAAACAGGAAAAACTTTAAACAGCTTGGGTACTTATAAAGTCACAGTAGCTAATAACAGTAAGTACACTTCAGGTATTAATCCAGCAAGTTACAGCAACAGTGTGATTGAAGAGTTTCAAAAACTATTGGTAACATAAACGCATTAAGCATAGATACATAAAAACTATTGGTAACATAAACGCATTAAGCATAGATACATTACAGTTTCTTGAACTTATTCTTTCATGTCTTCAGGAGCTACACTTACCGGGAAGCGAGAGCAGCAGCCTAGTCACAGGGCTGAATGCACAGAGGAGGGAGGACGCGTGTGGCCCAGATTTAAAAATGGCGCCTCAGATATTGCCCTGGTGAAATAACTTTCAGGGCGGGAAAAAGCTTAGGGGGAGGGGATAAGTAGGGGGTGATTTAGGAAGGGAGAGGAGAAAGGGGGAGGGAAGTAGAGCCAAAGAGGTGGGAAAGGCCCGAAAAACAAGACCTGAGGCTGGAGAAGGAGAATTACAGCAGGGGTGCAGGTATATGGTTATTAACTTTGGTTTACAGTTAATAGTTATGATTTTATGTTTGGTTAGAGAAGGACTCTCTGAAAGTAAGTATGGAAGTGTGGGGAGGTAATTTACTAAGTCTTTAGTGTAGGGCAGAGACAATTTTAGGCAGAAAACGTAAGTGGGGCTGGGAGGGGGGAACAGTGCAGTTCCTTGTATCAGGAGTATGCTGCCACCTAGTGGAGAAGGAGGGAGGTGCAGTCAGAGGAGAAGAGGTTCCACAGGAAAGTTAGGTTATAAGGTTAGATAGAGGTAATTATGGGGGGAAAGACTGGAAACCAAAGGATGGGGGGGGGGCTGTGCAGTGACCAGTGGTAGGCTACTTTCATGCGCACCGGGGTAGAATGTTGCTCAAGGGTAGGTAGATGCTAGAATAACATATGTAAGAGATTACATACACTGAGTCTCTTTAGCAAGGGAGATAGGGTCCCAGAAAATAATATGGCTTAGGCAGATAGTCCACGGACGTCTTCTCTTTTGAGAGGAGGAATCTCCTGTCTGGTCAGTGAAGGAGGGGGAAAACACTCTGGGGAGCAAATTGAGTCTCTTTAGCAAGGGAGATGGAGTCCCAGAAAATAATATGGCTCAGGCAGATAGTCCACGGACGTCTTCTCTTTTGAGAGGAGGAATCTCCTGTCTGGTCAGTGAAGGAGGGGGAAAACACTCTGGGGAACAAATTGAGTCTCTTTAGCAAGGGAGATGGGGTCCCAGAAAATAATATGGCTCAGGCAGATAGTCCACGGACGTCTTCTCTTTTGAGAGGAGGAATCTCCTGTCTGGTCAGTGAAGGAGGGGGAAAACACTCTGGGGAGCAAATTGAGTCTCTTTAGCAAGGGAGATGGGGTCCCAGAAAATAATATGGCTCAGGCAGATAGTCCATGGACGTCTTAAGAGGAGGAATCCCCTGTCTGGTCAGTGAGTCTCTTTAGCTAGGGAGATAGGGTCACAGAAAATAATATGGCTGGATGCAAAGAGTTCAGGCAATCTGAAATTAAATGATCAGTAAAAAAGCAGATAAGTTAAGGTAGTTCCTTTAAGAATGAAGGTGCCCTACATCATAAAGCTGTATTGTATTACAAGTAAATCTTATGAAATCCATAAAACATTTGCTGTCTAAAATATGTAATTAATAATGTCTGACAGGGTGTGTGTTAGTGTGTAATTAATGCCCTCTCTGCACCCCTGGATGGGTGTTAATTACATATTAACGCACATACACCCTGGAGGGCATTACTGCGCTTAGAGAATGGGCTCACTATTAAATTGTTGTGTTTTACTTACTTATGCTTTTTTTAAGTACTATATGATTTTTATGTATATTTTTGATGTAAAATAGTTCCTCCTCCTAATGTTTCAAACTTTCTGTGGTGTATGTTAATCGTGTTGGAAGAAACATTTTACATCACAAATATGTATAAAAAATAATATAGTACTTTAAAAAAAGTAAGTAAACACAACAATTAACAGACAGCCCATTCCCTCTCTCTCTTATACACAGCTTCCATACATGCATTCACTCGCACAAGATCGCTCTCATTCACACACACACACACGCACATACACACACGCACATACACACACACACACACACACACACACACACACACACACACACACACACACACATATTCACACAGTTTTCTCTGCTTTCATACATGCACTCATTCACACAAGATCGCTCTCACTCACTCTCAATGTCTCCCACACACACAGTCACTTCTGCTTTCATACACACATTCATTCGCACATGATTGCTCTCAGTCTCTCGATCTCTCTTTCTCACACACACACACACACACACACACACACACACACACACACACACACACACACACACACACACACACTTTTTATTTTACATTCACTAAAGAGCAAAAGCGCTGCTTAGCGAGTGTAAAATAATGGCGGCCGTTCTGTTTTTCTCAGTCCGGCTCTACGGCGGCTTCATAAGCTGCCATGAAATGGCGGACACGTTTTTCACTGGGCGGGCATTACTTGTACATTAATACCCTACTGGAGGACGCTCGTTCTCCAATCAGGGTACTGATGTACAGTAAGCCCATTCTCTAAGGATTGAACAAATACCATCAGTGATAATGTTATCTTCATCGTTAGATCATTGCTGCAGTAGCCTAAATTGTATAGGACATCCTGCCAAGCATTGTACAAGCTGGATAGTTTCCAAATAAATAAATATGCTATGTAGGTGGCACAAATTTCTTCTTGAAAACAAGTAGAGGAATAGAACAGATGCCACCTTAAGGGTTAATTGGACTTGTGTTACTTGTAAATTTCAGAAAGCTTTAATTTGTTGGTTCATTGAGACTGTCAGTGTAAAAATTGTATGTCAGAGCTTCCAGATGCAGACAAAGGTGATGTCCTTCTGTATTACTTTTACAGTATTCTAAACAGAAGGGATCTCCCGCCCAGAGCACCCTGAGACTCAGCCAGTATACCAAAGCCTAATGATTTTGTATGCACCATACTTTACACCTGTGCTCCTCGCAGAGAACATAGGGCATAAAGGGACGTAGGAACACAATTACTACCCAGAACTTCTTTGCCGCTAGTTTGAACGCCATTATTGCTAGTTAGTCTGTACACTTTCTTGCTGTGCTGAATACTTAACTACTGGATAAGTGCCCCATTTTTTATTTCTTGGTCTTGCATTTTATTTTGCTACCTAGAGTTCGTATCATCCAAGAAGGGGAAATGTCAGTGTGAGAGGCAGATTCCCCATAAGGATTGTCATGAACAGTGTCTTTTTTGTTTGGGTGCGTCCCACAACCCTACCTCTTGTATTATGTGTAAGGCATTTGTGCTATGGCACTCAGAAGCCAAATTAACTGCTTAAACAGTTAACCCAGGGTACCATGGCAGAATCCTTTAACCGCGAGATACTGCTGCTAGGTAAGAAGTCCAAGAAGTCCTGGCTGGATTCCATAGCTTTCCAGCCTCTGCCAGACATCCCTCTAAAAGTGGGTAATATCTCTATAGGTCATTCAACATCTACATAAGATTCATCTGCCATCACCCCATCGAAAGCCAGCATGAATTTATCTTTTCGTATGTCCTCTGAGGCTTCACAGGTGTCTGCTCTGGATGTCAAAGGGAACCGCAGTTGATTGTCTCGCAGGGTCCTAAAGGGATTCCCCACATATTGGCCAGGGAGGAGATTTCAGGTTCTTTTATCAAATCTCACGAAGAGTCAGAACCTCTGTTATCTGTTAGGGCTGATGTC
Source organism: Protopterus annectens (assembly GCF_019279795.1). Taxonomy (NCBI): domain Eukaryota; kingdom Metazoa; phylum Chordata; order Ceratodontiformes; family Protopteridae; genus Protopterus; species Protopterus annectens. Next base: position 1,173,531,464 of record NC_056726.1, on the reverse strand, counting down.
CCTTCCAAGAAAAGATAAAAAAACGAAGCATGTTGGCGAAGAAGAAGTGGGATTGTCAGAGAGATGAAGTAAGTGGACAGGAGTATAAGGAGATGAGGTACATGGCAAAGAGAAAGGTGGCGAAGGCTAAGGGTAAGGCATATGAAGAGTTGTATGAAAGGTTGGACACTAAGGAGGGAGAAAAGGACCTGTACTGATGCTAGACAGAGGGACTGAGCTAGTAAAGATGCGCAGCAGGTAAGGGTGATAAAGGATAATAAGGGAAGCGTACTCACAAGCGAGGAGAGTTTGTTGAGCAGATGGAAATAGTACTTTGAGGGGCTGATGAGTGAAGAGAATGAGAGGGAGAGAAGGTTGGATGATGGTGGATAGTGAATCACGAAGTGCAGTGGATTAGCGAGGAGGAAGTAAGGATAGCTATGAAGAGGAAGAAGAATGGAAAGGCTGATGGCCCAGATGACATACCTGTGGAAGCATTGAGGTGTTTAGGTGAAATGGCAGTGGAGTTTTTAACTAGATTGTTTAATGAAATTTTGGAAAGTGAGAGGATGCCTGAGGAACTGAGAAAAATTGTTTTGGTACTGATTTTTAAGAATAAGGGTGATGTGCAGGGCTGTAGTAACTAAAGAGGGATAAAACTGATCAGTCACAGCATCAAGTTATGAGAAAGAGTAGTGGAACCTAGGTTAAGAAGGGAGGTGATGATTAGTGATCAGCAGTATGGATGTTCATCGTGTTACACTGCTGCAGTCATTACACTTGGGTTATCCTGCCGTCAGGCAGTTCCCCAGTCGGCCTGAGTTCCAAAGTCTTGGTCTGGCGTCGGTTGCTGTCACCTCCTCCCTGACGTTAGTACGACAGGGGTATATAAGATGCAGCCGATGCCATTTTCTTCAGTCTTTCTTGCCGCGCGGTGCCCGAAGCAAAAGCAGTTCGCAAGTGCCGGTCGGCCGTCTCCTGAGATTTTCATTCCGAATCCAGAACCGAAGTCTTCTACAAAGCTAAGTACCCCGTTGGGAAACTTTTTCTTGCCTCAGACCGATGTCACTAAAAGTTAATAATTTCTTGTGGGAAGCAAATACCTCATAAGGATTTCCATTCCTGTTGTATCCCATGCCTAGGCCCAGACCATGACGTCACTGGTTGTCGGTTTTGTGCTTGGTTTAACAAGCGCACTATTAAATGTCGGTTTGATTTTGCCCGACATTATTTTGGTAGAAAATTCAATTATACCATGCCGTCGGAACTTCCGACGACCGGAATACACAAAAAGCGCAAAGACAAGGATAGGCATCCGAGGCCCAAAACTGACGACGAAGCCTCTTCTAGGCCAGTCGCCGGTTCTCCGGTTTTCAGCGAGGCGCCTTCGCAGCCCCTGATGACCGCTTCTGTAGAACCACAGGCCGCCTCTGACTCCCACGTGGAGATGGCTGGGCCTTCGGATGCACAAGTTATTCAGCCTACCGAGACTAACCTTTCAGAGGGATCCGGAGTATATGAGCAACCCACAGACCTACTCAGTTAAGCATTAAACCCTCAGCTAAGTCTAAACCTCCTTTAAAATCAAAGAAACAAATACAGCATTCTCCAGGACAGGCCTCCATGCCTAAGAAACAAATGCTCAAAATGGCCGAAGACCTAATCACTCTGATCAGGGGGTCCCATCCCCCTCCTGATAAAAGGCCTAGACAGGATGCAGACTATGACTCATCCGACCAAGTGTCCATCTCTTCTGATTCATCCTCAGACCCAGGATATTCTTTACCCCCTTATGAGGATTCTGATGCTGAGGAATCAATTCCATCAGCCTCACCGTCTGAGGACTACTCCTTTGGGGAAACCCTACATACCATGAGGGAGCATTTCCACTGGGAAGGCCAGGATTACTCAGAATCCAAGAAAAGGCTCAGAGACTTCCTTTTATTACCTCAACACAGACCCCTTGCTATTCCGCCAGTGTTAGATATTGTGGATGATGTGTATACTGAATCCAGCTTAAATCCTGATTCCTTACCTCCAGCCCCTGTTAAACCTGACAGATACTACAGAGTCCCTGACTCACATAAATTTCTGTATAAAAGCCCTGTAGCTGACCCTGAAACTATTTCTCAGGGACCCAAAGGAGTTAAGGCCTCATCAGCCAAGAATCCAGTTCCCTCTGACAGAGATTCCAGAGCATTAGACAGATGGGGAAAGAAAGTATATACGTCAGCAACTTTAGCAATGAGAGCCTTAAATTGCCAGTTTCACATGCTAAAATATCAGCAATTTTTACTGTCTCAGTTAAAACAAAAAATGCTTCCAGAATCAGATCCTCCTAATTTTAAAGAAATGCAGGATTTATTGCATGCAGCTGAACAAGTGGGAATGCATACTTTGCAATGTGGTTTTGATTCTGTAGAGGCCTTCTGCAGATCAGCAGTTACAGGCTCTGTCATTAGAAGACATGCTTGGTTAAAAGAACATACGTTACCAGATCATGTTAAAGCAAAATTATTGGATGCACCTTTGCAGCAGGATGTGTTATTTGGAGTTAAGGCAGAAGAGGTATTAAAGAAAATGGAGGATAAGGCAAAATCTATGCAAACGTTGAAGGATTTCTTATAGGTTCAGCCTCCTAGATTTAGCAGAAACTGGCCAACTAAGAATTGGTCCTTTCCAATTACAGACAGACCTCAAAGGGGAAGATACAGATGTCCAAGAGGTAGAGGTCAAACACAAGGTCCTTACAGGCCTCGACAATGGGTTGCATCCGGCCAGAAAGAAGGGGAAGACAGGCCCCAACCATATAAAAAGCAGCTCAAATGACTTCCCACTACAGCTGCCAAACAAATCTCTCTTGGCAGCCCCTTTGGGAGGAAAACTGGCACTCTTCTACCACAATTGGCAAATGATCACCAAAGACAAATGGGTTCTCAACATTGTATTTCAAGGTTACAGGTTCCACTTTCACACTCTGCCAATGTTAAAAGGAATGCCAAATCTGCCACCAAATCAATGGGCAGAGGCTCAAAAACAAATTACAGCACTCATGGATATGAGAGCTATTCAAAAGGTACCATTACAGGAGCAAGGACAAGGATTTTACTCAAGACTCTTTCTGGTACCCAGAAGGGACAAAGCCTGGAGGCCCATTCTGGATCTTTCATCTCTAAACACTTACCTGGATGTTCCGAAATTCAAAATGTTGACACTACAGCAGCTTCTTCCCATGCTGGGCAAGAAAGCTTGGCTCGTGACTTTGGACCTCAAGGAGGCATACCTGCATGTCCCTATCAGACAAAACTGGAGAAGTTACCTCAGATTCATAGCTGGTTCAATGCACTACCAATTCTCTGCACTGCCCTTTGGCTTATCTACTGCGCCCAGGGTCTTCACAAAGTGCCTGGCACCAGTAATTGCATTTTGCAGACAGAAAGGAATTCAAATATATCCATACCTGGACGACTGCCTAATTCAAGCAGAGAGCAAGGACATTCTTCTAAAGCATCTGGCGTTTGTAAAAAAAAATTATTAAGTTGCCTGGGGTACACAGTAAACAAAAAGAAATCAAAACTAGTGCCCTCACAAGAGATTATATTCCTTGGTGCCAGCTTGAACACAACGGCCCAGATGGCTTATCTCACGCCAGACAAGCAAGGACGAGTGACTCAATACTTTCAACTGATCGCAACAAAGACCCAACTCCCTGCAAGAAAAATTCTGCAGGCCTTGGGTTACATGGCATCCTGCATACTACTAATTCCATATGCCAGACTGCATATGAGGAAACTACAATGGTACCTAAAGAATGTATGGACTCAACACTGTCAAAGTTTGGAAACAGTTATACCACTAATCCCTTGCCTTCAACAGGAGTTTCAATGGTGGGCTCAAGCTTGTCACCTCAACAAGGGACAGCCTTTTACACAACCCACAGCCAGGCAAACACTGACAACAGATGCATCAGATTATGCCTGGGGAGCACACATTGCAGGCAAATGTATTCAGGGCACATGGCCCGCAGAACAAAGGCATCTTCACATCAATCAAAAAGAGATTCTAGCTGTACAAAATGCCCTTATAGCTTTCAAGGACCTGCTGCATCCAGGACAACTACTGCTAAAGACAGACAATACCACAGTTATGTGGTACACAAACAAGCAAGGGGGCACTCACTCCTACCCCCTATGCAGACAAGCCATGACCTTGTGGAACACAACTATAAACCTTCAAGTTCATCTGCAAGCACAATTCCTGCCAGGAGAGAAAAACACACTGGCAGACGACTTAAGCAGAAACATCATGGATCCCCACGAATGGGAGTTGAATCCACAAATATTCAGAATGATAACACAGAAATGGTGGAGCCCGGACATAGATCTGTTTGCATCCCCAATAAACTGCCAACTACAAAAATTCTGCACAAGGAGTTACCATCCACAAGCATGGAAAGTGGATGCCCTCTCATTCAGCTGGGAGAACCTACAGGTATACGCTTTCCCACCACTACCTCTCCTGCCAAAGGTACTCATAAAAGCCAGGCAAGAAGAGCCAAAGATGATCCTGATTGTACCAGACTGGCCACGCCAGCACTGGTACCCAATTTTAAGGAGCCTAGCACAAGAACCACCCTGGATTTTGCCTCAAATCTCACATCTGCTGACTCAGCACAACAATCAAATACTACACAGTCAGCTAAAGACCTTAAACCTAGCTGCATGGAAGATTCCTTAGTGAAGCAAGCAATGCCTCTCTCCAAAGCTTTTATGGATGTCATTCTGGAGGCCAGAAGGCCTAGTACCAGGAAAGCCTATTCGGATAAATGGAAGAGATTCTGTGCCTGGAATCAAGCTCACAGCCTTGACCCTCTTGTCCCAAACATTCCTCAGATACTACAATACTTAACTGAGATGCTGGACAAAGGCCTCTCCTTCTCATCCATCAAAATCCACGCCTCTGCCATCTCTGCTCATTGCAACAAGGATCCACCAATTTTCTCTCATCCTCTGTTAAAACAGTACCTCAGAGGGGCTAAAAACATAAGACCGCCCCGTAGAGCACCTACTCCAACTTGGGACCTCAACTTTGTTTTGGAAAAATTAACTTTACCTCCTTTTGAGCCAGCTAACACAGCAGAATTAAAATACATCTCTTGGAAAACTGCTCTGCTCCTGGCAATAACATCAGCATGAAGAGTTTCAGAATTACAGGCACTAATGGCAGTGGAACCTTTCCTCATTTTCCACCAGTACAGGGTGTCTTTAAGAACTAACCCTACGTTTATGCCAAAGGTGGTATCCACTGTGGCTCTAAACCAAACTCTTCACCTGCCAACTTTTTATCCTAAACCACAGAATAAAGGGGTGAGACTGCTGCATTCTCTGGACATTCACAGGCAATTACGCTTGTACATGGACAAAACCAAAGCTTTCAGAAAATCTGAGCAATTATTGGTAGCATATGCTGCAGGAGCACAGGGAAAAGCCATTTCAAAACAGACTATTTCAAAATGGATAGGAAATTGCATACGTTTCTGCTACACATACCATGGAAAACCTGTACCTAGCAGCATTAGATCTCACTCCACCAGGGCAACAGCCACTTCAACTGCCTACCTCAGGGGAGTACCTACCAAGGATATTTTAGAAGCAGCAACTTGGAGTTCTGTACATACCTTCACCAAGCATTACCATCTGCCTCTATACTCTAAATCCAGAGCTGGCTTCACCACTGCAGTGCTGCAGGGCCTTATAGCCACCCCTAATGCCTTATAGAACCAGCCACCCTACCTCAGCTTTGGGATTCTACCCAAGTGTAATGACTGCAGCAGTGTAACACGATGAACATAGTACAGTTTTGTACCTACCATAAATGTAGATGTTCGAGTGTATACACTGCTGCAGTCCAGGTTACCCTCCCTCCTTCACCTCTTACTGGCTGGTACGTACCTATGTCTTCTACCCTTTACTACCTATGGGGAGTATTTGCTGGTAGCTGTAAGTTGTTTGCTTTTCTTATGTATGTTTTATTAACAATTGGAATTGCCTACCTATTTAGAGGCACCTGACAACTGGGGGCAAGAAAAACTGAAGAAAATGACATTGGCTGCATCTTATATACCCCTGTCGCACTGACGTCAGGGAGGAGGCGACAGCAACCGACGCCGGACCAAGACTTTGGAATTCAGGCCGACTGGGGAACCGCCTGACGGCAGGATAACCCAAGTGTAATGACTGCAGCAGTGTATACACTCGAACATCTACATTTATGGTAGGTACAAAACTGTACGTTTCATGCCAGGAAAGAGCACTACAGATGCGATGTTTGCTTTGAGAGTGTTGATGGAGAAGTACAGAGAAGGTCAGAAGGAGTTGCATTGTGTCTTTGTGGACTTAGAGAAAGCATATGACAGGGTGCCTAGAAAGGAGCTGTGGTATTGTATGAGGACGTCGGGAGTGTCAGAGAAGTATGTAAGAGTGGTACAGGATATGTATGAGGGTAGTGTGACAGCAGTGAGGTCTGCGGTGGGAGTGATGGATGCGTTTAAGGTGGAAGTGGGATTACATCAAGGATCAGCTCTGAGCCCTTTCTTATTTGCAGTGGTTATGGACAGGTTGACAGACGAGATCAGGAGTCCCCGTGGACAATGATGTTTGCAGATGACATTGTGCTCTGTAGTGAGAGTAGGGAACAGGTGGAGGAGACCCTGGAGAGGTGGAAATGTGCTCTAGAGAGAAGAGGAATGAAGGTCAGCAGAACTAAGACAGAATATGTGTGTGAATGAGAAGGAGGATAGAGGAATGGTGAGGATGCAGGGAGTAGAGGTGGCGAAGGTGGATGAGTTTAAATATTTGGGATCAACAGTTCAGAGTAATGGTAAGTGTGGAAGAGAGGTAAAAAAAAAGAGAGTACAGGCAGGATGGAGTGGGTGGAGAAGAGTGTCAGGAGTGATTTGTGACAGACGAGTACCAGTAAGAGTGAAAGGGAAGGTCTACAAGAGGGTAGTGAGACCAGCTATTTTATATGGGTTGGAGACAGTGGCATTGACAAAAAGGCAGGAGTCAGAGCAGGACATGGCAGAGTTAAAGATGTTAAGATTTGCACTGGGTGTGACAAGGGTGGACAGGATTAGGAACAAGTATATTAGAGACTCAGCCCAGGTTGGAAGGTTTGGAGACAAAGCCAGAGAGGCAAGATTACGTTGGTTTGCACATGTGCTGAGGAGGGATGCAGAGTATATTGGGAAAAGATGCTAAGGATGAAGCTGTCAGGTAACAGGAAAAGAGGAAGGCCTAAGATAAGGTTTATGGATGTAGTGAGAGAGGACATGCAGGTGGGTGGTGTGACAGAGCAAGATGCAGAGGGCAGGAAGAAATGGAAACAGATGATCCGCTGTGGCGACCCCTAATGGGAGCAGCCGAAGAAGATGTTTTGGTCCATCCTAAGCATCCTCAAATGGAATGTCAAGAGTTTACTCATGGATAGTTTTCTGCTTTGATGACCCCAAAGCCTCCTCAGGGGGGTTAGTTGCCTGCTTCTCCTTGGACCTCTACGCCTTCTAAACTGAATAGGAAACTGGATTCTTCCGATGAGGATTTAGTGTCTCATGACGAGTCTTTGTCCTATTGTTCACAGATGCCTTCACTTTTGGCTTATGGTTCTGATGAGGAAAACTCTTTTAGCCCTGAGTCTCTCTCCTTTTGAGGAATTTTCCTTTGGGAACACAATTGTTAGGATGAGAAACTTCAGCTCTATTCAGTAGCATACCGCCTGCTCAGAGGTGATCTCTGCCTGACGTACAAGGCCATGTCCAATCAGGATCTGATGGACATGCTCCACCTCAAAAAATCCAAATCCATCAGGACCACGAGAGCTAAAGACTTAAACCTCGGCACAAGTATGAATATGACATGCTGGAGGGATAGATTCATAACCCAGAGGCTTCCCATGCTTTGGAACAAGATCCCAGCAGAGCCCCTCACTGACTCTCTTCAAGAGAAATCTTGATGAGTGGATGGGAGATCGTAAGTTTACCCCAGGGGTCACATCTGTGTCACTGCTAGACAGGGGCACAGTAAACTAATTCTATTATATAAGGGGACCTTCATTGTGTCACTACTAGACAGAGGCACAGTATTCAAAATTTATTCTGTACGTTTTTTGTACCATTTCATGGGGTGGCAAAAGCCACATCACTATGGCTAGGCATACAAATGCCCCAGGGCAGATAGCCTAGTACTATACTATGAAACTATGATGGAATACTTTAAGTGGGATTTTTCTCCAAGTGTCTGATATTCAGAGAAGATATTATGAGTTGCTTCAGGTAGATAACTCATAAACCATCTGCAATTCCTCCTATTTTGACTGCCTTGTTAGACACTTTCATTGCTTCTTCCAGGTGTCCTGATTCTCAGCCTCCTGCTCCTAAGAAACCTGATAGGTTTGAGGATTGTCAGTTTTTATTTAAATGCCCTTCTGCTGATCCTCCTGTGGTGTTATTCTCTTCTGACAAACCTTCTTAGCTCTTTCCGTGTTCCAAATGTTTGCCTTGTGATAAGGATACTAGTACAGTGGAGAGGAATGGTAAGAAAGTTTACACTGCATCTAGTCTGGCCTTTAGGGCTGCTAATTACCAGACCCACATGACATGCTCTGACCTTGATTACTCAGGTTTGTCAGGTTATTTCTGATGGCAAATCCACTGCCTTATCCATGCTAGGTTATGCTTCTCAAGTGGCTCGCCAGTCTGTTAAGTGTAGCTATGATGCTGCTGATGCCTTTTCAAGGGCTGCGGCTTTTGGGTCTTTCAGGAGGTGTTATTCTTGGCTTTGTCTCCAATGTTCTTCATTCCACATTGCTGCAGTCCTAACTATTGGGTAGTCCGCTGTCCAGTCGGCCCGAATACCAAAGTATATGGCTGACGTCGGTCACGGCACATTAGACTGACGTCAGTACGTCAGGGTACTAATGCGCATGACCGACGTCATATCCTCAGTCTTTTTTGCCGCATGGTCCGATGCAGATGCTGTTTTTGCGAGTGCAGGTTGGCGTTCTGAAAGTTTCTGAAGTCAGAGTTTCAGACCGAATCAAAGTTGGCTAAGTACCCCGTTGGGGAATATTTTGTTTTTTTCTTGCCTCAGTATTTAACCGGATGTCAGAAAAAGTGAATAACTGTATTTCTTGTGGGAAACAGATACCTCATAGGGATTACCATACTTTGTGTATACCTTGTTTAGGGCCTGAGCACGACGTTGTTGGATGCCGCTCTTGTGCTAGGTTTAACAAACGCACTATTAAGAGAAGGTTAGACTGTGCCAGGTTAGTGTTTGGGAAGCGTTGTAATTATAAAATGCCGTCGGATGCTCCGACACCCGCTTCAGCAAAAAAGCGCAAGGACAAAGCAGGGAAGCCTAGAGTGGAAGAACCGACAGTCCCGGACGTCGGTTCTTTAGAAGGCTCAGTGGAGCCGGAGGTTTTGCCAGGAGTTTCTTTGGAGTCTCAGGGAGAAACTTTATTGTTACAGGATGTATCTCAGGAAGTAGGCCAGCCTGAAGGGGCTTCTCAGGTGGCTGTTCTTCCCTCTCTTCCTAAGGTGGTTAGGGCCTCGCCTTCTGTTTCTAAGGCTTCTTTAAGAGGCAGGCCTGCTTTAGCTTCTGTGGGGGTTTCTCCGAGTGTTTCAGGGTCCTTGCCTAAGAAGCATATGCTAAAAATGGCAGAGGATTTGATTACAATGATTAGAGGTTCTATCCCCCCTCCTGATAAGAGGCCTAGGGTGGAACCTGAGTTTGAGAGTTTTGAGCAATGTTCGGAGGCTTCTGAGTCTTCGGCTGAAGATTTGCAGGAGTATCCTCCTTATTCTGATTCTGATGTGGATGATTCTACTCCTTCAGCTTCGCCTCCTGAGGATTTTTCATTTTCAGAGACTCTGCATTCCATGAGGGAGCATTTTAAATGGGAAGGTCAAGATTTCTCTGATTCCAGGAAGAGGCTTAGAGAATTCTTGTTTTTACCCCAGCATAGGCCTTTAGCTATACCTCCTGTTTTGAATGTGGTAGGGGATGTTTTTGCAGAGGCTTCCCTGAATCCTGACTCTTTGCCTCCTGCCCCAGTTAAACCGGATAGGTACTATAGGGTGCCTGAAGCCCATAAGTATCTTTTTAAGAGTCCTAGGGCAGACCCAGAAACTGTCTCTCAGGGGCCTAAAGGTGTGAAGGCTTCTGTGGTTAAAAATCCTGTTCCTCCTGATAAAGAGGCAAGGGCTTTGGATAGATGGGGAAAGAAAGTGTATACTTCTTCCACTTTAGCCATGAGGGCGTTGAATTGTCAGTTTCATATGTTAAAATATCAGAATTATCTCCTTTCACAATTGAAGTCTAAGGTGGATGCTCTGGCTGAAGGTATTGAGTGTAAAGAATTGCAGGATTTAGTTCATGTTTCTGAACAGGTGGGAAAGCATTCCTTACAGTGTGGTTTTGATGCTGTGCAGGCCTCCTCGAGGGTGGCTGCTACTGGTTCTGTTCTTCGTAGGCATGCCTGGTTGAGGGATCAGAACTTAGCTGAGCATGTTAAGACAAGGATTTTGGATGCTCCTTTACAGTCTGATGTGTTGTTTGGTTCGCCTGTGGAAGCAGTTTTAAAGAAAATGGAGGACAAGGCTAAGTCTATGCAAACTGTTAAGGATTTTTTGCAGGTGCAGCCTCCGAAGTTTAGTAGAAATTGGCCTGCTAAGGGGTGGACTTTTCCTGCTTATGATTCCCAGTCTAGGGGTAGGTCTAGACGTGGTAGAGGCAGAGCTCAAGGTTCTTTTAGGCCTAGGACAGGGAGTTCACCTGCTCAGACTTCTGGTGAGGGCAGGGGTCAGTCCTTTCGTAAGCAGACCCAATGACCTGCCTTTTCAGCTGCCAGTGCATTCTCGCCTGGCAGCACCTTTGGGAGGAAGGCTGTCTCTTTTCAAAGAAAATTGGGATTTAATTACCCAAGACAGATGGGTTCTGGATATCATTCACCACGGTTACAGGTTTTATTTCCATACCTTGCCTCCTTTCAAAGGCATGCCAGACATTCCTCCTCTACAAAGAAAAGAGGCTCACAAGCAAATTTCTCTGTTGCTCCAAATAGGGGCTATTCAGTCAGTTCCTGTGCCAGAAAGGGGCCTAGGATTTTATTCTCGCCTGTTCCTAGTACCAAAAAAGGGGAACACGTGGAGACCAATTTTGGATTTGTCTATCCTCAACACTTATCTGGACATTCCCAAGTTCAAAATGTTGACGTTACAACAACTTTTACCTCTGCTGGGCAAAGATCACTGGATGGTAACTTTAGATCTAAAGGAAGCTTACCTTCATGTGCCAATAAGACTAAGTTGCAGGAAGTATCTGCGTTTTCGAGCTGGAAATTCTCATTATCAGTTCTCTGCATTGCCCTTTGGCTTATCTACTGCGGCCAGAGTATTCACGAAAGTTCTGGCTCCAGTGATAGCTTACTTCAGGCTAAAAGGAATTCAAATCTATCCTTACTTGGGCGACTGCCTGATTCTGGCTCGAGAAAAGGAAGACCTTCTACAGCATTTGGAATATGTCATAGCAGTGCTAAGATGCCTAGGGTATTCTGTGAACGAAATAAAGTCCAGTCTAGTACCCTCTCAAGACATGTGCTTTCTGGGTGTGAGACTGAATACAGCAGCCCAGATGGCCTTTTAACCCCGGACAAACAAAAGAATCTTTCCAGTTACTTCCATCACCTATCTCTTCAGTCCGGGCTGACTGCAAGGACAGTCCTTCAAGCCTTAGGGTTCATGGCATCTTGTATTCTGGTGCTTCCCAATGCCAAACTGCATATGAGGAAGCTACAATGGTATCTCAAAAATCTGTGGACACAGCACTGCCAGGATTTGGACACTGTCATTCAAATAATACCTTGCATTCAAAAGGAATTTTTGTGGTGGGCTCAGGAATGTCACCTAAACAAGGGACTCTCTGTGACCCGGCCAGAGGCAAGTCAGATTCTAACGACAGATGCCTCAGATATTGCTTGGGGAGCTCATCTAAATGGAAAGTGGATACAAGACAAGTGGCCTGTCAGACTACAGCATCTACATATCAACATGAAAGAGATGTTAGCAGTCCAGTTTGCATTAATGGCTTTCAAGGAGTTACTTCTTCCAGGGCAGGTGTTGATTCTAACAGACAACACAACTGTCATGTGGTACATCAACAAACAGGGGGAACACATTCTTACCCTTTGTGCAGACAAGCAATGATTTTATGGGAGACTGCGCTCAGTTTGCAACTAACTCTTCAGGCAAGGTTTCTGCCCGGAGCACAGAACTCCTTAGCAGATGTGTTAAGCAGACAAATCATGGATCCCCACGAGTGGAAACTGGATCTTCATGTATTTCAAACATTGACAGTGTCATGGGGAACTCCAGACATAGATCTGTTCGCTTCTCCACTAAACCACCAGCTGCCAAAGTTTTGCACGAAGGGATTTCATCACACAGCTTGGAAAGTGGATGCTCTTTCTTTCAGTTGGAAAAATCTTCATGTGTATGCTCTTCCACCTCTGCCTCTTCTCCCAAAGGTGCTTCTAAAGGTCAGACAAGACAAGCCAAGGATGATTTTAATAGCTCCAGATTGGCCTCGGCAGCACTGGTACCCATTACTGAGGAGTTTGGTAAGGAAGCCTCCATGGCCTTTACCCTTGATTCCACACCTGTTGTCTCAGAGGGACGGTCGTCTGCTCAATGTCAAGCTTCATTCTCTTCATCTAACAGCCTGGCATATTCTGTTTTGAAGGACAGCAGGTCTCAGCTTCCTCAGCAAGTTTTAAATGTGATTATGGAAGCCAGAAGACCTAGTACAAGGAAAGTGTACGCAGAAAAATGGAAGAGATTTTTGCTTTGGACTGCAGCAAAAAATTTGGAGATTTCTGAGCCTAATTTGAGTGTGGCTCTTCAATATCTTACTGAGTTATTGGACAAAGGTTTGTCTTTCTCTTCTATTAAAATTCATGCTGCAGCAATTTCAGCTCACTATGATTGTGACCCACCATTGTTTTCACATCCTTTGTTCAAGCAATTTCTTAGAGGGGCAAAGAATATAAGACCCCACGTAGAGCTCCTACTCCTGCTTGGGACCTCAATTTTGTGTTGGAGAAACTTACTCTACAACCTTTTGAGCCTCGGCTACTGCTGAACTGAAATACTTGTCATGGAAGACTGCTTTTTTGTTGGCCATTACTTCTGCTAGAAGGGTTTCTGAGTTGCAGGCCCTTATGGCGGTTGAGCCTTTTTTGATTTTTCATAAGGATAGGGTATCATTACGTACTAATCCTTCCTTTATGCCTAAGGTGGTTTCTAGTGTGGCTTTAAACCAAACTATTCATTTGCCTACTTTTTATGCAGATCCCCAAAATAAAGGGGAAAAGATTTTGCACACTTTAGATGTACACAGGCAATTGCGTTATTATTTAAGCAGGACTAAGGATTTTAGGCAGTCTCAGCAGTTGTTTGTTTCTTTTGCTTTGAGTTCGCAGGGCAAGCCTGTGTCAAAACAAACTATTTCTAGGTGGATTGGGTTTTGCATTGCATTTTGTTATTCCCATCATGGCAAAGAGATTCCAGCTGGGATTAGGCCTCATTCCACTAGGGCTACTGCCACTTCAACAGCATTTCTAAGGGGTGGCAACTAAGGATATTTTGGAGGCAGCTACTTGGAGTTCAGTGCATACTTTCTCTAAGCATTACCACCTTCCTCTCTACTCTAAGTCTAGGGCTGGTTTTGCAACAGCTATTTTGCAAGGCATGTTATCAGCTCCTGCTTCCTTATGATTTGCCAGCCTCCCTTACCTCTGCTTTGGGATTCTACCCAATAGTTAGGACTGCAGCAATGTGGAATGAAGAACATAGTACAGTTTTGTACCTACCATAAATGTAGATGTTCGAGGATCCACATTGCTGCAGTCCAATTTACCCTCCCTCCTTCCCCTCTGTGTTTAGGGGTGGTTGTGTTGGTGAGGTTATATTCTGGTACCTTTGTATATATATTGTCTATAATTTTGGTGCAGGTATGTTTGGTGTTTTTTTAGGGTCTTCTGACATCTGGGGCAAGAAAAGACTGAGGATATGACGTCGGTCATGCGCATTAGTACCCTGACGTACTGACGTCAGTCTAATGCGCCGTGACCGACGTCAGCCATATACTTTGGTATTCGGGCCGACTGGACAGCGGACTACCCAATAGTTAGGACTGCAGCAATGTGGATCCTCGAACATCTACATTTATGGTAGGTACAAAACTGTACTTTCTCTGCCTAAGGACATTAAGGCCAAGTTTTTGGATGCTCCTTTGGATAATAAACATCTTTTTGGGAATGCTACTGCTGTCAGGAGAAAGGCAAAGCCTTGCAGGAGCTTAAACATATTTTGTGTCTCCTGCACCTACGTTCCAGAGGAATTATCCTTCTAGATCTGATTTTGTTTGCAGTCAGTGCCACTAGGCCACCAAGTGCAGGAAGGGTGGTAGGCAGACCCCCTCTGTAAAGCTTCTCAGATTTCTGTGGCCCAGAAACCTTCTTTTTCTGATAAGCCTGCTTCTCTTTGACAGTTTGCCCCTCCCCCTAGACCTGGTTCCTTTGTCCCTTAGGCTTTCCCTTTGTCTTCCAAGTTGGCGTCTCATCACTTCAGACTCTTGGGTTCCTTCTGTCATCCATCAGGGTTACTTCATTGTATGGAAGTCTCTCCCTCCTTTCTCATGGATTCCTCAACCTCCTCTAGAGCAACTTCCTCATTTCCCAGAGGTTATAGAGTCCCTGGTGAACCAAGGTACTATTCAACCTGTCCCCTTTTCCCACATGGGAAAGGATTTTTATTCCAGGATGTTCCTGGTTCCTCAAAAGGAGGCCACTTGAAAACCTATTATGGATCTCTCCGTGCTCAACACATTTCTCAAAGTCCCTTCTTTTTGGATGCTTACTCTTCAGATCTTGTTTTCTGTTTTACTACCCCAGGCTTTTTTGGTGCCTTTGGATCTGAAAGATAAGATAACAAAAAAACAGCTAAACACAGCTGCAAAGAAGTAAATTTATTTTGAAAAAATAAAAATAAAGTACGGTAAGCTGTTTCATCAGATTATCAATCATCCAGAAATTGCTGCCTGCAAACAAAGATCAGATGATTTGTTTACAGATGTGGTAGCCTATGAGAAATGGTTACAGGATGTCAAGTGTAGAAAGCTGCTATGTGATTCAGTGGATTTCCAGGAGGGGCGTGTTTTTTCTCTGCAGAAAAATAAAGTTCATACTTCTGAAATACAAATTCAAAGGCAGACAAATGCTTCTATAAATGTTAGTTTGACAGTCTAAAATTAATGATACATCTTTGCCTCCAGTTAAATCATGTGGTGAACCAATTCACCCATCTAATTCCAACCTTTTAACTTCTGGTAATGTGGCTATGTCTAATATTTCTGAACATGAAGTAGGAGTTTTTTCACTTTCTACTCCGTTTTCCTTCCCACATCTGCCAGAATTAGTGAAAGAAGACAGGCAAGATGTGAGAGCTCATTTGACAAGTAGGTGATGACAGAACCAGAAAAGGATGCAAATGCCTGGGCAGTTAGACCAGGGAGCAAGATCCAAAAGGTTTAATTGTAAATATTTCTTCAGTGACTTTAACTCTTGATCAAGTTAATATTTTGAGTAAAGGTTTGTCCTTCATTCCGGCTTCTAATTCAATGATAAGTGATGTATTAATACACTTGAGACTTTTTGACAGGAATATTTCCTTTAAAATGTTGCTTAATAATGCTGATTGACTGGCTTTGTTTAAGAAACCTAGCTTGTATGTTCCTGATAATGCACCTCTTGTAGAAGCCTTTCTGAGAACATGTGAATGAGATATTTTTAATGTTTTATTTACTAGGCATAATAAAGTTGTTATAACATCTAATGAATGTGCGACTTTACGTGAATTAAGTATGGCACAGACCTGCAAATTCAACCTGCAGATAAATGGGGTGCTATAGTGGTAATGGATAATATAGGATGTATGTACAAAATGCCAGCAGATAGTTCCAGTTATAAAATGCTTGGTAAATATAAATTAAATAACAAGATTTATGCAAAAGTATATGATCTTTTAATGAGTGGCCTTATAACTCAACAGCTGTTTGAATTTTTTACTGTTGAACACCCTGCTGTACCTGCTTTTATATGGTTTACCAGAAATTCATAAATGTCTTGTGGAGCCACTGATGAGACCAATAGTATCTGGTCGAGGTTGGATCACAGAGCCGTTGCCGATATATGTAGAGAAGATGCTGCATGCATTGTTAGATGATGTAGGAGCAGTCTTAAAAGACACTAAGCAGTTTGTGTCTAATTGGTATAACTGGTCGTAGAACAAGTTCGGTAATGATTATCTGTTGGTTACCATGGATGTAAACTCTTTATTTACAGTTATTCCCAACGATTTTGGTGTTGAGTATATTAGACTTTTGTTGTCTAGTAATTCACAGTGCAGTACTGGTAAGATTAATTTGATCTGCTTACTATTGGATCTTATTTTAGAAAATAATGTCTTTGTTTTAAATGAAGCTTACTGTTTACAAAGAGTTGTTGTTGCTATGGGTATTGTTTGTGCCAATAGCTATGCCAGTATGATTTTTAGCTTATTGATAATTTCTATATGTATTTAATGATAATGCTTTTAGGAAACAAATTTCATATTTTGGCCATTTTGTAGAAGATATTTTTTATGGTCTGGACTGGGTCCATTCATCTTTTGGATGATTTTATTGATTATTTACAAAATACCACCTCATATCTTACATTTAGTGTCAAACACTCTACTGTCACTCTAAGAATAGCAATGGATTTATATCTATGAGTCTGTATAAAACAACATGTAAAAAAATAATGTTTTACATCAAAATAGTATGCATCCACATTATATTCCATAAAAATTTGCTTAAAAATCAGATCTGGAGTAGGGACTTCATTTGTCAGCAACCTGTGGGTCTTGGATCCGATATCGGATCCGAGCCAGCAACTATTTATACAGCTATGGATCCGAGCTCCTAGCTCCTCCCCTCACCCATAATCCCCTGCCAACCCTAAATGACCTCAGATCTAGTTTGCCGCTCTAGAGTGTGTCAGCTGGATTTTGAGCTCCTGGCGATTATTGAGATAAGTGTTCCCTTTTTATCTCTTTAGCCCTTTTTTTTCTGTCAGTAATTAGTGTGTGTGTATTAGGCTTCCCTTTAGTCTGTTTTTTTTTTTAATTTTTAGTGTTACCCTCCCCTCGCTGGTCGTTAGTGTGTGATTGTGTGTGTTTGCATTTGGGGTCTTTTGTGTTTGTGTAGTGTTTCTTAGTTTTGGGACATGTCAGAGGCCCCAAAGCCTATTTTTTCTAAATGCACCGAGTGTGGCCATAAGCTCTCCCCAGCGGATGGCCACAATCGGTGTGTTCAGTGCCTTGGGGTTGAACACCTGTCCTCAGGATGCACGATTTGTGCAGGGTTCAACCCCAGGGCACTGAAAGAGCAGAGGTCGAAGCTGGTCCTGGCGGGACTTTTGCCCCCAGAGTCGGCTTCGGCCTCCGCTACTCCCGTGGCACCTCCTCAGCATGTGGTGGTGGCCACTCCTGCCCCCCTTCCTCCGGCCGGGATTCAAACTCCCACTAAAGCGCCGGAGGCCAGGGAGGCCAGGAGGGAGAAATGGAGGGAGAAGCACCACAAGCGGCGGGCCGAGTCCTCCGCTTCGGCCCCCCCAGCTAAGCGGGCTTCTTCCTCCACGGCTTCCAGGTCTCCTCCTCCTTGGCTCCGATCACCTTGCTTCTCCCCGGGACCGGAGGAGGAGGAGACCCGATCTCCGTCGAGGTCATCGAGGCGGCACTCCAGGCCTGCCTCGGTGGCCTCGTCGAGATCCACTTACAGCCTGTCTGATGCAGACTTGGACCAGATGATGAGAAGGTTCATCCAGGCCCAGCTGCAAATGGGAGTGCTCCTGCCCCCCCCCTTTCGGGGGGAGCTCGACACCCTTTTTTGCTCCGATAGCTCCTTCTCTGACCCGCTTTCCGGGTTCGGAGCACTTGAAGCCGGGCAGCATTGGAGCTGAGGGTGGGTCGGTGCCGACAGTACTGGGTACTTCGGATCCGACCCTACCCTCGAGTCTGTCGGGTCCATCGTCAGATCCAACCTCTCGGAGCTGTGGCCCGAACTTCGGATCCGAGGGATTCAGTGTGCCTTCGGCTCCATCCAGGTCGGAGCACACTGGTCCCTCGGATCCGACGGTCTCAGCGCTGGTTCCGATCCCTTCATCGGATCCGAGTGGGAGTTGGCTCTCAGAGCTAAGGGAGAGCGGCTCCCCCTCGGCCTTCGATGTAGTGGAGAGGGCTCTGTCGAGAGCATCCAGACCTCCGGCCCTTGTCTCGGCTCCACCCTGCACTCCCTCCCTACTGGTTCAGGCTTCCATCACCCGACCACAGGGACAGCCTGCTTTGATGTCCCAGGTTGTTCCTTTGGAACAGGACATTGCTGGTGAGACCTCCTCGGACAGGCCCCCCCCCCCCCGAGGAAGTGCCTCGCAAGCATAAGTGTAAGAGGAGGCATGTGGACTCCCCCGAGTCCTTAACAGAGGACACGGACTTGGATGAAGGGGAAGGCTCCCCAAGGTCACCCCCTGAGGATGTCTCTTTTGGAGACATCATGGAAATGCTCAGGCTCAGGGGGGGGGGGTGGTCTGCCCCCAAGGCTTCCTCCGATGAGTCCGTGTTCCTGGAGGCATTCGAAGCAGACCTGTCTACCTCTTGGGTGTCCCCTCCCGCCAGCCCCCTGGTGGACCTTGTGACCACCAGAGCGTGGAAGGAGCCGGACACTGTGGAGCCAATCCCCAAGCACCCGGATAGGATTTTGAGCCCCCCCCGCAGACCGACCCCAGTGGAGCAAGGGTCCCCCTGTAGATGCCATGTTGATGGCGGCAGCCACTAAGAGGGAACTAGCTCAGGAGAGCCCCTCGGTCCATCCTCCGAGCAAGGAGTCTCACTTGATGGATCGCCTTGGGAAGCGGGTATTCAGTTCAGCAACCTTCTCAGTAAAGTCTCTGAACTACATGGCACATGTCATCAGGATGCAGCGGGATCTTATTAAAGAATACGGTGCTTCGCCCCAGAGTCCATGTCGGCAGAGGGCAAGCAATTGTACTCCACTCGTATGGCCACTCTGAGATCTGTTTCTAATACCTCTATGCGGCTGTTGTCTCACGCAACTGAGGGAGCCGCTAGAGCTAGCGGAGCGGGCCTAGTTATGAGACGCCAGGCCTGGCTCCGACATTGTGACTTCGCGGAGTCCTTCAAGGCATCCTTTGCGAATGCCCCCTTTGATGGTTCTGCTTTGTTTGGCAAGACTGTTCGCGAGACACTTGTCCAGAGCAAGAAGGATGGGAAGACGTTGTCTGCCATCGGAGTCCGCTTCTCTGCTCCCCAGAGGTCCTTTTCCAAGAACCAAAAGGGACAGAAGAAGATGTGGTTCCGGAAATCACAACATTCCCAACCTGCTCCGGACAACCAGTCCTTCCGTGGCAGAGGAGGACAGGGAGGATGCCGCCCTAGAGGCAGAGGGGCACCGAGAAATTTTGGGTCCAGAGAATCCTTCTCTGATCGGCCCACGCAACAGCCCTGAAGGGTTGCCCGACTGCTCAACTCTGGAGGCAGTCGGGGGGGTGCTTCTCAAGGCATTTGGCGGCATGGGAGTCCATCACGTCATACTGCTGGGTGCTTCAGATTATATCCAGAGGTTACAAAATCCCTATGTTACATGTTCCCAGAGTCAAAGACCTCCCCGATGTACCACCCGATCAGACGGAGGCTGCAGCCGCAGAAATCCAGCAGCTGCTAGAAAAAAGGGCCATCCAACCCATCCCCCCCGACCAGCTCGGATTAGGGTTTTACTCCAGGTTCTTTCTGGTGCCAAAAAAGACGGGGGACCTGAGACCAATTCTAGACCTTTCCCTCTTGAACCTGTCGGTAACCAAGGAGAAATTCCGAATGGTCACTCTTCAATCCATTCTCCCCCTGTTGCGGGAGAACGACTGGATGTGCTCAATAGACCTCAAGGATGCGTACTACCACATTTTAATGGACATACGATCCAGGAGGTTTCCCCACTTCCAGCTGGGAGCCAGCCACTATCAGTTCAAGGTCCTTCCCTTTGGCCTCACCACAGCCCCCAGGGTGTTCACCAAAGTTTTAGCAGTGATAGCGGCCCACCTGAGACTTCAGGGAATGCAGGTCTTCCCGTACCTGGACGACTGGCTCCTGACCGCCCCAACAAGGCATCTACTCTGCTCAGCCAGAGATTTCTTTCTCCGCCTAGCCCCCCAGTTAGGCATCACGATTAATACGGACAAATCCTCCCTTGCTCCGACACAAGTGATAGACTTCATAGGGGCCAGATTAGATACGAGAAGTCTGCGAGCCTACCTCACTTCAGAACGACTACAGAATCTGAGTTTACATGTGCGGGCCATCCTCCAATCAGAAGCTCCACCCACGGAATTGGTCCTGAGGGCACTGGGCTCTATGGCAGCGGCAATAACACTCCTTCCATGCACTCGCCTAAACATGAGGGTACTACAGTGGACCCTCCAAGTACAATGGTCCTTTCAGCTTCTTCCTCTCAATCACCCTGTCTCTATCAGCAAGGCTTGCTGGAGGGCCCTGTTATGGTGGCTTCATTCCCCAGACCTCCATACAGGTCGCCCCTTCTGCACTCCACCTCCTCTCGTCACAGTGACCACGGACGCTTCTCGCCTCGGGTGGGGGGGCATTGCTCAGGCAGAACAGTCCAAGGCACATGGAACGACACAGAGACCTCCCTGCATATCAGTGTTCTGGAGATGAGGGCAGTGCTGTTGGCGTTGCATGCACTTCACAACCTTCTTCCCGTAGGAACTATTGCGATACAGACGGACAACATGTCAGTTGTCTGGTATATCAACAAACAGGGGGAACCAGGTCTTATCCTCTCTGCCGAGAGGCCATGAGAGTGTGGGAATGGGCGATCTCCACCAACCGCTTCCTGATCGCAACGCACATTCCGGGACGGTCCAACATTCTGGCGGACAAACTCAGCCACACTATTCTTTCCCCTTACGAGTGGTCTCTCAACTCCTGAGTAGCGAAGCAGATTTTTGCAAAATGGGGGCAACCCTGCTGCGATCTTTTTGCCTCTCCCTCAAATACGAAATGCGACAACTTCTTTGCCCTGATTCCCCCACCAGGGGAAGCCCCGAGAGACGCTGTAGTGCATGCTTGGCCGCCCGGTCTACTTTATGCCTATCCTCCTCTACCCCTGATGCTAAAGATGTTACAGAAAGCCTCTTGGTTTGGGAGCAAAATGATCCTCATTGCCCCATTCTGGCCTCGAGAAACTTGGTTCCCTTACCTGTGGTCTCACTTGGTGAATCCTCCCTGGATTCTGGATCCCAGCCCGGATCTGATATCCCACCCATCAGGCTTACCGACCCCGAATCTGGACAACCTGAAGCTGACAGCTTGGCTGCTCCAATTCCACTCTTAATTAGGACTCCCGGTATCTCTTCACCAGTCAAAGCCATCTTGGTGGCAGCGCATAAACCTTCCACCAGGAAGATTTACCGCAGTAAATGGAAGCGCTTCTCCGTCTGGGCGGAACATCATAATCTGGACCCCTTCACTGCTCCGCTATCGTCCGTTTTGGACTTCCTTACCGGGCTTTTTCAGCAAGGGGCTAGCTGTTCGACAGTCAAGGCACAATTGGCAGCCATCTCCCATTACCATGTAGGACATGAAACAGGTCCTTTGATGTCAGCTAAACTATGTAAAACCTTCCTCAAGGGTACTTTTCTGCTCAAGCCCCCTATCAAAGAAGCCATACCCACTTGGAACCTATCACTAGTTCTTCAGGCCTTGACTGCTTCTCCTTTTGAACCAGCTGCCTCGGCTGATCTTAAATACCTGTTTTGGAAAACAGCATTCCTGGTAGCCATCACTTCTGCGAAAAGAGTTTCAGAACTTCAAGCTCTTTCCGTAAAACCCCCTTACTTGGTTTTTCATCAGGATAGAGTGTACCTCAGGACCAATCCATCCTTCCTGCCTAAGGTGGCCTCAGAAACCAATATCAATCAGTCCATTAACCTTCCTGTTTTCTTCCCTAATTATCAAAATAAAGGCGAATACAAGCTGCATTCCTTAGATGTGCACAGGCAGCTGCGTTTCTATATTCATACAACTGCTGGTCACAGACAATCTGATCAGCTGTTCATTTCCTTTGCCAAATTCAGTTTGGGTAAAGCTGTTTCGAAGGTCACCTTATCACACTGGATTTCCCAATGTATCCTTCTAGCTTATGAGGCTTCTGGGAGGCCCGCACCTCAAAGGGTTCATACACATTCCACTCGCTCCATATCTACTTCTACTGCATTCAGATCTAGAGTCCCCTTGGATGATATTTGCTCGGCAGCCACTTGGGCCTCATCTCATACCTTTATTAACCACTACAAACTGGACGTTATTTCCAGAGGGAGAGCATCCTTTGGCTCCGCAGTGCTCTGGAACATCCTTCCATGATGGCCGCCCAAGATTCAGGTAGCTGGGGACTCTGCCTCACAGGTTGCTGACAAATGAAGTCCCTACTCCAGATTAAGAAGTTATGTACTCACCATAACGTTCCATCTGAGTAGGTGGCTTCATTTGTCTGCAACCGTCCCCCCCCCCTCCTTCCCCCTGGCCTTCAGAAGAGTTAGTTGGTGGTATTATTCCTGCCTTTTCCTGTTGGAATACCTTTTAGGTATATATAGGAGGGCAAACTTGATCTGAGGTCATTTGGGGTTGGCAGGGGATTGTGGGTAAGGGTAGGAGCTAGGAGCTTGGATCCATAGCTGTATAAATAGTTGCCGGCTCGGATCCGATATCGGATCCAAGACCCACAGGTTGCAGACAAATGAAGCCACCTACTCAGATGGAACGTTATGGTGAGTATATAACTTCTTATTTCTTAGAGTAGCAAGATTAAACGATAACGATACTACTATGTTAAATGCATTTAAAGCTATAAAAGTAGACTTTTTACATAGAGGTTATTCTGAAAATGAGGTTGAGGAAGTTCTTACGCATAGAAAAGACTATGCTAAGCCTTATTACTCAGAATTTGCTAATTAAATTATAGCCAGATGAACTAATATGGCCACTAATGATAAACTTAGAACAAATCTGACATATTCTAGTAATGTAAATCTTATCTGTGATGTTATTAGAAAGAATTGGTTCATCCTAATGACAGATATAGAGACCTTTTGGGTGATAGACCTAATTTTTGTTATAAGAATGGAATGTCCCCAAAATGCAGGTTATATTATAATTTTAGTAGATCAATACCCTCCATATCATAGGAACTAAGGTTGGGTGGCACAGTGCCAGGGTAATCCTTTGGGCTAGGCTTGTAAAGGTTCCAGGGCCGTTAGCCTCGTACACACCTATGAACCTATGAACCTATTGGTACTTTTTCATGTAGGACCTGCAATATGTATGGATACATATACATTACACAAATATTCACTCACCCCTCCACTAATCGTTCCTTTAATTTCTGCATTGAGTGTAGTAATACCAATATGGTATATCGGTATACATTCATATGTGTGAAAGCACATTGCCGAATGGGCGTCTCATCGAACCGTTGACCTGAAGTCCGTTACACCGACATACCTAAACGTCGTACAAATTTCAACATTCCCGATCACTCCACTGCCGAAACGAGTGCTACCATGGGTCAAAAAGGGGGGTAGGATTTGTACTACGGCTCTTCGGATTTCGCAGTTTTCGAATTTCGCAGTTCGCGGTAGCAGCATCGCAGATTTGGCCGTCGAACATATGAAGGTATACCGGTATATCTGTTTTTTTTTTCATAATATGTAAAAGTTTTTAATGTTGGTAATATATGAGCATATGAGTGAACATGTGTATGACATGAGAAGAGGGAATACACGAAGTGCTTTAGCCAAACATATACATGTTGCAACGTAGTCATCAGTCATTTGTATTTTTAGTGTTACAGTTGTTTCATGTAAATCTCAGGGGTAGTAATGTAAGGAATTGTACTGAGTGTCTTGAATTAAATTGGATCCTAGAACTGCAGGCTGACAAAAGTCTAGAATTGAATAATGTCGTCCCTTTAAAACCTATATTAAGATCACATGCATTTGCTCATTAATTTACTGATTAAATGCTTGTATTTTTTGGATGATTGATGGTCTGATGAAGCACCTTTGGAGGCTTGAAAGTCCTTACTGTACTTTGATTTTCTCAGAATAAATTTGCTTCTTTCTAGCTGTGATTAGCTGTTTTTTGTTATTTTATTTTACTGATCTGAAGTAGTTTACTTAATATGATCTCCAACATGTGGGTCTTCGGATCCTTATCGGATCTGACACAGCCACATATTCCAGCTATGGCACCGAGCTCCATGCTCCTCCCCTTACCCATAATGCCCCCTGTCGTCCTTCTCCCTTCAGATCTCGTTTGCCGCGTGAGAGTGCACAAGTGTGGTCCGAACTCCAGTGTGTTTTTCAGCGTTTGTAAGAGTGTATCTGAACTAGTTACTTCATTTGATCTGCAACCTGTGGGTAGTCGGATCCGACCTCGGATCCGAACCGGCAGCTTTCCAAGCTTCAAGATCCGAGCTCCTAGCTCCTCCCCCCTACCCATAATCCCTCACTACCAACTACATTACCTCAGATCGTTTTTTTGCCGCGGCTAAAGACAGTTGCTTCCTAGTGAAGAGCTCCTGGCCTGGTGAGATTGTTCCTTTTTCTAATAGCTAATCTTAGTTTAAATTGTGTGTGTGTGTGTGTGTGTTGTTTTAGCGTCAAACCCTATCAATCCCACTTTAAAAAAAAAAAAAAAAAAAAAAAAAAAAAAAACTTTTTCTCCTTAGTTTAATTTTGTCTCTCCCCCTCCCCCCCTTAGTGTTTGGGTGTGTGTGAGAGAATTATGGCTGAGTCTAAGGCTATATTTTCGAAGTGTACTGAGTGTGGCCACAAGCTTTCCCCAGCTGATGGCCACACTCAGTGTGTTTTATTTCTGGGGGCAGCACATTTGACGGAGGCCTGCCAGATTTGTGCGGCCTTCAACCCTCGGGCACTTAGGGACAGGAAGTACAAGCTGATCCTGGTGGGAAAACTCCCTCAGGAATCGGCTTCTTCTTCCTCTCCCAGCTGGGTCCAAGCTACTCCCGTAGATTCGGCGCCGGCTACTCCCTTAGCTGTACCCGGCACTCAACCTCCCTTATTGGGTACTAGCTCTGTGGAGTCTGGTTCTTCTTCCCACAGGGAGAAGAAGAAACATAGGGAGAGAGAGGGCCATACTTCTAAAAGGCGGGCCGAGTCTCATCCCTCGGCTCCACCTGAGAAGATATTGAAGTCCCCTGAGAGGGTCTCCGGATCCTTGTCCTCTCGGCTCCGTTTACCTTCCTTTTCTCCAGAGCCGGAGGAGGAGGATAGGTCTCCCTCGAGGTCTTCGAGGCGGCCTTCCCGGCCTGCTTCGACTACCTCTTCAAGGTCCACTAGAAGCATCTCCGAAGCAGACATGGATCGGATGATGTGGAGATTTTTACAGACCCAGATGCAGATGGGGATGCTCTTGCCTCCCCCCCCCCTTCGGGAGGGAGTGCAGCCCCCATTTATGCCCCGATCGCTCCTTCTCCGACCCGTTATCGGGTCTCGGAGTTTTCGGATCCAGGCCCTTTCGGATCCAGGGATACGTCGGCACCGACAGGGATAGTGTCTTCGACGCCGACTATACCTTCGAGCTTGTCTGATCCAAGCTCTCGGGGCCGAGGGTTGAGCATCAGATCCGAGGGAGTGGTTGTGTTTTTGGCACCGATTGGGGCGGAGCACACCACTACCTCGGATCCGATTGCTTCGGCTCCGACCCCGATCCATTCCTCGGAGCCGAGGAGGTTTCTTTCTCAGGCTGGCGATAGTGAATCTCCCTCGGCTTTTGAGGTGGTGGAGAGGGTGCTGTCGAGGTCATCCAGGTCCCCGACCTGGCCTTCAGATCCACCCATGCCCCCACTGTATCAGGGTCTGTCTACGATCATCCGTCCTTCTGGACAGCCTGCCCAAAGCCTCCAGTTAGTTCCTAGGGAGGAACACCACCCGGTGGACGAGCCCTCTTCGGACAGCCCCGCCGAGAGGTACCTCGGAAGCACCAGTGCAAAAGGAGGCACCTGGACTCCCCCGAGTCCATTACCACGGATACGGATTTGGAGGATACGGAGGGTTCCCCAAGGTCACCCCCGGAAGATGTCTCATTTGGAGACATCATGGAAATGTTGCGTATAAGAGGGGGGTGGTCTGCCCAAAAGCCCTCCCTGGACGAGTCCGTATTTCTGGAGGCCTTTGAGGCAGGCCCATCTACCTCCTGGGTGTCCCCCCCAGCCAACCCCTTGGTGGACCTAATTACCACCAGGGCTTGGAAGGAGCCTGACACCATGGAGCCTATCCCTAGACGCCCGGATAAGGTCCTCAGCCCTCCCTCTGATAGACCTTCTTGGTCCAAAGGCACGCCGGTTGATGCTATGTTGGTGGCGGCTGCCACTAAGAAAGAACTTGCTCAAGAAAGTTCTTCGGTTCATCCGCCGGACAAGGAGTCCCAGGCTTTGGACCGTATTTGGAAGCGGATGTTTGCTTCAGCAACCTTTGCCATAAGGTCGCTGAACTACATGGCACACACTATCAGGCTACAGCGTGACTTAATTAAAGAATACGCTGCAGCCCCTCCGGAGTCCATGTCGGTCCCAGACAAAAAGGTTTTTGAGACTCGAATGGCAACTCTAAAGTCCATATCAAATACATCTATGCGGCTTCTTTCCCATGCCACGGAAGGAGCCGCTAGAGCTAGCGGAGCGGGAATAGTCTTGCGACGGCACTCCTGGCTCCGCCTTTGCGACTTCACGGATCCCTTCAAGGCGTCCTTCACGAACGCCCCTTACGATGGTTCGGCCTTATTTGGCTCATCGGTTCGCACCACGCTAGTCCAAAGCGAGAAGGATGGGAAGACGCTGTCAGCCGTCT
Source organism: Protopterus annectens (assembly GCF_019279795.1). Taxonomy (NCBI): domain Eukaryota; kingdom Metazoa; phylum Chordata; order Ceratodontiformes; family Protopteridae; genus Protopterus; species Protopterus annectens. The sequence goes on along the minus strand of NC_056726.1, from coordinate 1,173,504,371 downwards.
GAGTCCGCTTCTCTAACCCCCAGAGATCCTTCTCCAGGAATCAGAGGGGGCAAAAGAAGCTGTGGTTCCGTAAATCTCAGCAATCCTGTCTTGCTGCGGACAACTCGTCCTCTAGAGGTAGAGGGGGACAAGGTGGACGCCGGCCCAGAGGCAGAGGGGGCCCGCGTAACTTCGGGTCCAGAGAACCCTTCTCGGAGGGACCCGCTCAACAGCCCTGAGGGCTTGCCCGACTGTCCCTCTCTGGAGGCAGTCGGGGGGCGACTATCGGAGCACCTATAAAATTGGGAGTCCATTACAAATGATCGATGGGTGCTCCGGATAATATCCAGAGGTTACACGATACTGTTCTTGCAACACCCCCCCCCAAACCCAAACATCTCCCCGATGTTCCACCCCATCAAAGGGAGTCCGCAACTCAAGAAATTTCGGAGTTGCTAAGAAAAAGAGCCATCCAGCCCGTCCCCCCAGATCAGTCCGGATCGGGTTATTACTCCAGGTTCTTCTTGGTGCCAAAGAAAACAGGGGACCTCAGACCCATTCTAGACCTTTCGTCCCTGAACCTGTTCATACCCAAGGAAAAGTTATGGATGATCACCCTCCAATCTATTCTCCCCCTTCTGCAGGAGAACGGACTGGATGTGCTCGTTGGACCTCAAAGATGCGTACTACCATATACTAATGGACAGACGATCCAGGAGGTTCCTCCACTTCCGGCTAGGAGCCAGTCATTATCAGTTCAGGGTTCTTCCATTTGGCCTAACCTCAGCCCCCAGAGTGTTTACCAAAGTCATGGCAGTGGTTGCAGCCCACCTGAGACTCCAGGGCATTCAGGTGTTCCCTTACCTGGATGACTGGCTCCTCACCGCCCCCAACAAGCATCTACTGGTTACGGCGAGAGATTACGCCCTATCTCTGTTTGGTCATTTGGGCATTTCAGTCAATCTAAAGAAATCCTGCCTGTGCCCCACTCATGCCCTAGAATTCATAGGGGCCAGGTTGGATACTCGAATCTCCAGAGTGGTTCTGACATCGGTCAGGCTAAACAGTTTGTCTCGCCAAGTCTTGGACATTCTTCAGAGCCCCGCTCCTCCAGCAGAATTAGTCCTGAGGGCGTTAGGATCTATGTCGGCAGCGATCGGCCTTTCTCTCCATGCCCGTCTGTGAATGCGAGTGTTACAGTGGACTCTCCAGGTCCAATGGTCTCTATCGGTCCATTCCTTGGACATACCGATTCCTCTGAGCAGGGCATGCAGGGACTCCCTACTTTGGTGGTTACAGGCTCAGGAACTCAAAGAAGGGAGATGTTTTGTGATTCCCCCAGTCAAAGCCACGTTGACCACGGACGCTTCCTGCCTCGGGTGGGGCGGGCATTACGCAGGCAAGTCCGTCCAAGGCACGTGGACTTCTCTAGGGACTGCATTGCATATCAACGTCCTAGAGATGAGGGCAGTGCTGTTGGCGTTGCAAGCTCTCCATCACCTTCTACCTCTGGGGACTATTGCAATACAGACGGACAACATGTCCGTTGTCTGGTACATAAACAAACAGGGAGGGACCAGGTCTTACCCCCTGTGTCGAGAAACCATGAGAGTGTGGGAATGGGCTATTTCCACCAACCGCTTTCTGATAGCAACACACATTCCGGGGCGGGCCAACATATTTGCGGACAACTTAAGTCGGGTATTTCTCAGCCCTTACGAGTGGTCTCTGAATCCCTCTGTCGCGAAGCAGATATTCCTCAAATGGGGTCAACCTCGCTGCGACCTTTTTGCCTCGCCCCTAAACTCAAAATGCAGCGATTACTTCGCGATAGTTCCCCCCAGAGGGGAATCCTCCAATGACGCTCTGGTTCATGCTTGGCCGCCCGGTCTCCTTTATGAGTATCCTCCTCTTCCTCGGATGACGAAATTCATCCAGAAAGCCTGTCGGTTGGGGAGCAGAGTGATTCTCATTGCCCCATTCTGGCCTCGACAAGACTGGTTCCCCTTTCTGCAGTCTCACAGTGTGGCCCCCCCATGGATTCTGGATCCCAGACCAGACCTAATCTCGCATCCGACGAGATGCCACACTCCGAACCTGGTCAACCTCAAGCTCACGGCCTGGTTGATCCAGTTCCGTTGATGGCTAGGACTCCGGTATCTCGTCCCCGGTTAAGGCCATTCTGATGGCAGCTCATAAGCCATCCACCAGAAAGCTCTACAACAGTAAATGGAAACGTTTTTCCATCTGGGTGAAGGATAAGGAATTAGATCCCTTTACGGTTCCTATTCCCACTATCCTGGACTTCCTATCCCTCCTTTTTAGGCAGGGAGCTAGTGCGTCCACCATTAAAGTCCAACTTGCAGCCATCTCTCATTATCATGTGGGGGATGGCGTAAATTCTTTGGCGTCAGCAAAGATATGCAAAGCCTTCCTAAAAGGCGTGTTTCTCTTAAAGCCTCCCATTAAGCCGGTTATGCCTCCATGGGATCTTATCTTGGTCTTACAAGCATTAACAGGACCACCTTTCGAACCGGCGACCTCAGTGCCTTTAAAATTCTTATCTTGGAAAATGGCCTTCTTGGTTGCTATTACCTCAGCCAAGCGGGTATCAGAGTTGCAAGCTTTGTGCATTAAGTATCCATACCTTATTTTTCACAAAGATAGGGTGGCCCTCAGGACTAATCCTTCTTTTCTGCCTAAGGTAGCATCAGAGACTAACATTAATCAATCTATTAACCTCCCTGTTTTCTTTCCCAGTTTCCAAAACAAAGGTGAATACATATTGCACAAATTGGATGTGCACAGACAACTGCGTTTTTACTTGCATAGGACTAAAGATTTCCGCAAGTCAGACCAGTTGTTTGTTTCTTATGCTAAATCAGCCATGGGCAAACCAATTTCTAAGGTGACAGTAGCAAATTGGATCTCTCAATGTATCAGACAAGCATACATTTCAGCTGGGAAGCCAGCTCCGGTTGTCGTTCGGGCACATTCTACTAGATCTGTGGCTACCTCAACAGCTTTTTGGTCTAGAGTTCCAGTAGACGATATCTGTTCAGCAGCTACCTGGTCTTCTTCCCATACGTTCATTTCTCATTACAAGCTGGACATGATCTCCAGAAGTAGGGCTTCCTTTGGCTCCGTGGTGCTTCGGAATATCCTTCCGTAGGGACCACCCAGGGCCTTTAGGTAAGCTGGGGACTCTGTCCCACAGGTTGCAGATCAAATGAAGTAACTACTTCAGATAAAGAAGTTATGTACTCACCATAACGTTCCATCTGAGTAGATACTTCATTTGTCTGCAACCGACCCCCCCTGCCATCCCCCGAACCTCGGTAAGGTATTGTCCTTTGGAGAATTCTTCTCTGTCTTTAGCTTATAGGGCAAAATAACCGATCTGAGGTAATGTAGTTGGTAGTGAGGGATTATGGGTAGGGGGAGGAGCTAGGAGCTCGGATCTTGAAGCTTGGAAAGCTGCCGGTTCGGATCCGAGGTCGGATCCGACTACCCACAGGTTGCAGACAAATGAAGTATCTACTCAGATGGAACGTTATGGTGAGTACATAACTTCTTTATTTTCCTTTTTTAGCTTCCTCTTGACTTTTCTTTCTCTTGAGCTTTTTTGTACCTCCCCGGGGTTCTTCAATTAGGTAGAAAAAAAAAGAAAGAAAAGAGCGCTTTGTGTTTGTACCAGAGCGTTTCTTATAGTTCAGTACTAAGCTAACTGCCCTTGCAAGCCATTTTAAGTCTAGCCAATAATCTCTTGTGAGACTCAACCCTGCACTTTGTGTTTGTAAGGCAAACACCTTAACCATTAAGCCACCTTCCCAACCCAAGTAGGCTTTCCTTTCCTTCCTTTCCTTCCTTTCTACTTCTCTTTCTCTCATGAGCATGTGTGTGTGTGTGTGTGTGTGTGTGTGTGTGTGTGTGTGTGTGTGTGTGTGTGTGTGTGTGTGTGTGTGTGTGTGTGTGTGTGTGTGTGTGTGTGTGTGTGTGTGTATGTGTCTGGGCAGGCTGAAGGGTGGGGAATGCCCAGAAGTCCGGTTTCAGAAAGTGCACAGGGTGTGGCCATACACTTTCCCCGGCTAATGGCCTCACTCTGTGCTTGGTCTCCTTGGGGGCTGAACACCTCCAGTCCCCCTGTTCTATTTGCACTGGGTTTAACCCGAGGGCACTTAACAGGCAGGACAAATTGATCTTTAAAGGCCTGTTGCCCTCTTCTTCTGGGACTGTGGTTCCCTCCTCTCCTGTGGGGAAAGCAGCAGCTGCTGCTCCGTCTTCCTCTTCCCTGGCCTCTGGGACTTCCACTTCCACCAAAAGGTCCGGGGAAGGGGATCAGGTCCAGAAGGACCGGCCTCACAAGCGATTCCCTGACTACTTGATGCAGTCCGGCCTGCCGCCAAAAGTGAAGCCTGTATCCAGGCCTGTGACTCCTAGGCTTGGGTCCCCTAGGTTTTCACCTGAGCCCGAGGAACAACAGAGCCGGTCTCTGGTCATTTCTTCCCCCCATCGGTATTCACATCCGATTTTGGCGGCATCGTCCTGCTCCACTCAGAGCCTTTCAGAAGCGGAGATGGACAAGATGATGCAGAGGTTTATCAGCATTCAGATACAGATGGTGGTCTTGCCGGGGTCTTCTCCATCCAGAGTGGGTCCCTCCCAACCCTTGTTCTGCCCTGTTACTCTTTCTCCAATCTGACCCGCAGTTTTGGAGTCGTTGTATCCGAGGATGATCGGAGTCAAGGGGTCGGTGCCTGTGGTACCCTATTCCTCGACGCCGGCCGGTGCCTTGAGTTTGTCGGATCCAACGGGATCGGATCCGAGCTCTTGGAGCCACAGCCTTGGGGTCAGATCTGAGGGGGTGGTCTCTGCTCCGAGCCTGTCAGAGAGAATCATCCTTCTTGGTGTCTCGGTTCCAACAAGCTCAGCTCCAATTCCTCTGTCGGGGCAAGGGGGAGTGGCGTCCGGCTTTTCAGCCCAGGAGGCATGTTCTCCCTCTGCTTTCAACATGGTGGAGACGGCTCTCACGGGGTTGGACCTCAGACTGTCTCATCCTCTGAATCAGTCCAGACCCCCCCCCCCCCGGTTCTGAGTGTGATTCTGGCCATCCTGTCCTCTCAGGGACAGCCCATGCCCATAATGCCCCAGGTAGTTCCGCCTTTGAAACAGCCCGTTTGCGAGGCCTCCCCAGATAGTCCCCCTGAGGAGACCCCCGCAAACATACATGTAAAAGGAGGCACTTAAACTCTCCACCAGAGTCCCTCACAGAGGACACGGATTTGGTTGAAGGGGAAGGCTCCCGAAGGTCACCCACCCCCAAGGATGTCTTCTTTGGGTACATCATGGAGCTCCTCCACCAAAGGGGGGGGGGCCCGCTCCAAAGTCGACCTCGGATGAGTCTGTGTTTTTGGAGGCATTCGGCATGGGCCCATCTACCTCATGGGTGTCCCTTCCTACCAACCCACTTATGGAACTAATAACATCTAGGGCTTGGAAGGAGCCGGACACCGTAGAGCCAATCCCTAAGCGGCTAGATAAGGTTTTGAGTTCCCCCTCGGACAAGCTTCATTGGCACAAGGGGTCCCCTATGGATGCTATGATGGTGGTGGAGGCCATCAAGAAGGAGCTCACTTAGGAGAGCTCCACGGTCCACCCTCCTGACCAAGAGTCGAGAGCGTTGGATCGCTTTAGGAAGCGAGTTTATGCTTCAGTGACCTTCTCTGTGAGGACGCTGAACTATATGGCGCACAATTATTAGACTCCAGAGAGATCCTGTTAAGGAAATCACGGAGTCAACCTCAGGGTCCATGTCAGCAGAGGACAGGAAGACGTTCGCTGCACGAATGGCCACCCTAAAAGAAGTAGCCAACATGTCCGTGCATTTGCTCTCCCATGCCCCGGAGGGAACTGCACAGGCAGCGGGGACAAGCGTTGCCATCAAGCATCACGCCTGACTCCGCTTATGTCAATTTGTGGAGCCCTTCAGGGCGTCTTTTACCAACGCCCCTTATGACTGTTCTTTCCTGTTTGGAAAGACAGTCAGAGAGACTTTAGTCCAGAGTGAGAAGGACAGGAAGACACTGTCTACCATCGGGATCCGCTTCTCACCTCAAAAGTCCTTTTCCAGGAACCAGCGAGGCCCAAAGATGATGTGGTTCCGCAAGTCTCAGGTATTTTCCCAGGACACTCAGGACTCACCTTCCTCCAGAGGCAGAGGGGGACTTGACAGATGCTGCCCTAGAGGCAGAGGGGGTCCTAAGAAATTCAGGTCCCTAAAACCCTTCTCAGATAGACCTGGGCAGCAGCCCTGAGGGGTTGCCGACTGCTCTTCTCTGGAGGCAGTCGCAGGTCATCTGTTGCTACACCCTTCAACATAGGAGTCCATAACTACAGATCAGTGGGTGTTGTGCATCATATCCAGAGGATATTCTGTTTCAAAGCCCTCCCGGATGTCCCACCCGTGCAGCAGGAGGAAGCAGCAGTGCAAATAGATTCACTGCTGAGGAGTCATCCAACCGGTCCCCCTAAACCAGTCCGGATCCGGAGTTTATTCCAAGTTTTTTTTAGTGCCGAAAAAGATGGGGGACCTCAGACCAGTCTTGGATCTGTCCAAATTGAACCTGTCTGTAACCAAGACAAAATTCCGGATGGTCACAATTCAGTCTGTCCTGCCCTGTCTGCAGGCCAGAGACTGGATGTGCTCAATCGATCTCCAGGACACGTACTATCACATCAAGATGGACAGGTGCTCCCTGAGGTTCTTTTGCTTCTGTATGGGAGCCAATCATTATCATTTTCGAGCCCTTCCCTTTGGTCTCACCACAGCCCCCCAGGTGTTCACCAAGGTAATGGCGGTAGTAGAGACTCACCTGAGGATACAGGATATTCAGGTTTTTCCATAACTGGACGATTGGCTCTTTACTGCCCCTTCAGAGAATCTACTTTGTCAGGCCAGGGACTCCTTCCTTTAGCTAGCCAACAAATTGGGCATCACAATCAACATGAACAAATCGGCTCTACTCCTGGTTCCGGTTTTGGATATCATCGGGGCACAGCTGGACACATTACAAATGAGTGTATTCCTTACGTTAGGCAGGATACAGAATCTGAGGTTATACACATCTTACACATTCTTCAGACCCATTTACCGACAGCCGAGGCAGTGTTAAGAGCATTGGGGTCCGTGGCAGCCATGATCAATATTCTTCCAATGGCACACCTTCATATGAGAGTGTTACAGTGGATGCTTGCAGTTCAGTGGTCCCTGTTAGATCTCCCCTTGTCCTTTCCAGTGAGACTCTCGAGAGCGTACAGGGACTCCCTTTGGTGGTGGATTCAATCTCCAGATCCTCTCAAGGGATGTCCATTCCAGCCTGCCTTTCCCAAGACCACGGTGACCACAGACACCTCCCTATTGGGGAGGGGGGCATTGCTCAGGAAGGACAGTCCAAGGCATGCAGTCCCCTTCCGAGACCTTTCTGCACATCAGTGTTCTAGAAATGAGAGCAGTTCTCCTTGCGTTGCAGGCCCTTCATGCTCATCTTCCTCTAGGAACGATTGCATTTCAGACGGACAATATGTCAGTGGTCTGGTATATCAACAAACAAGGAGGAACCAGATCTTATCCCCTTTGTCAAGAAGAAGCCATGAGAGTATGGGAATGGGCGATCTCCACCGTCCGTTTTCTGGTAGCAATGCACATTCCAAGACAGTCTGACATTCTAGCAGACAGGCTCAGCAGATCTATCCTGATGCCTTACAAGTGGTCTCAGAACCCTTCAGTAGCAGAACAGATCTTTCTAGAGTGGGGTCGTCCTTGCTGCGATCTCTTCGCATCTCCTTCCAAAGCGTAATACAGCGAGTTTTTCGCTCTGAACCCCCCGCTGGGGGAATCCCCAGAGACGCTGTGATTCATGCTTGCCTCCCGATCTTCTTTATGCTTATCCTCCTCTTCCCCTGATGTTGATGTTTCTGTAGAAAGCCTGAAGGCTGGGGAGCACTGTGATCCTCATCACCCCATTCTGGCCTTGACAGGTTTGTTTTCCCTTACTCAGGTCTCATCTAGTTGTTCCATAATGGACTTTGTATCTTGTTCCGGATCTTCTCTCGCATCCCTTGGGGATCCCACATCCAGACCTGGGCAGTCTGAAGCTCACTTCTTGGCTGCTCCAGTTCCCATGATTATTAGGACTCTCGGTTTGTCATCCTCTGTTAAGTTTATTCTGGTAGTGGCTTACAAATCTTCTACCAGAAATGTGTATCGTAGTAAATGGAAACGTTTCTCGATATGGGCCTCTCAGTGGTCCCTGGATCCTTTTACCACTCCTATTTTGGCAGTCTTAGATTTTCTGGCTAGTATTTTTCAACAGGGCACCAGTTCTTCTACAGTTGAAGTCCAACTGGCAGCCATTTCCAATTTTCACGTGAGGGTAAATATGTTTTCATTGGCTTCCTCTAAACTTTGTAAGACCTTTCGTAAAGGTGCCTTTCTTCTTAGACCCCTGGTAAAGGATCCTATCCCACTGTGGGACCGTATCTTACTGTTGCAGTCATTGGTTTCTCCCTCCTTTGAGCCTGTGGCTTCAGTGGATTTGCAGTTTCTGACTTGGAAAACTGCCTTCTTGGTTGCCATCCCGTCTGCCAGAAGGGTATCAGAGCTTCAGGCTCTTTCAATCAAAATGCCCTACATAATTTTTCATAAAGATACGGTGCGGCTTTGCAGCAACCTGTCTTTCCTCCCTAAGGTAGCTTCAGAAGCCAATATTAATCAGACCATTAACTTGCCAGTCTTTTTTCCTAACTACCAGAACAAAGGGGAGTATAGGTTACATTTATTGGATGTGCATAGACAACTGAGATTTTATCTGCACAGGACTAAACCCTTCCGAAAATCTGATCAACTTTTTGTCTTATGACAAGCCCTTCTTCATTAAATCATTGTCGAATGTGACAATGCTCACTGGATTTCACATTGCATTGGCCTAGCCTATTTGGAGAGAGGCCTGTCTCTGCCAGAGAAAGTGAAAGCTCTTTCGACCTGATCTATGGCTACGTCAGCGGCCTTTTGGTGCAGGGTATCTTTGGATGATATTGGTTCAGCTGCCACTTGAACCTAATCTCATACCTTTATTTTGCATTAGAAATTAGAAATTATCTCTAGTAGTAGAGCATCCTTTGGCTCTGTGGTGCTCCGGAACATCCTTCCATGAGGGCCACCCAAGAGTTTGGTAGCTGGGAACTCTGTCCCACAGGTTGAAGATCAAATGAAGTAAACTACTTCAGATAAAGAGGTTATGTACTCAACATAACGTTCCATCTGAGTAGTTCTACTTCATTTTTCTTCAACCGTCCTCCCCCTTCCCCCTAACCTTATCATTCAGATGATGATATTTTTTCTTTCTTATCAGATGGTTATTGTTAGAATCCTTGGTTCTGTTCAGGCTAAGGGAGTTTCCTATTGGTTTTCCTGGTGATAAGCTGTCATTGGGTTGGGTGAATGTTATATGTTGGGCAGCAAACTTGATCTGAGGGGAGAAGGGAGATGGGGGCATTATGGGTAAGAGGAGGAGCATGAAGCTTGGTGCCATAGTTGGAAAATGCGGCTGTGTCGGATCCAATACGGCTCTGAAGACCCACAGGTTGAAGACAAATAAAGTAGAGCTACTCAGATCGAACTTTATGGTGAGTACATAAATTCTTTTTGAATCGTAGTAAACCAGCATTTACCCACTGTGGCAGTTTCTTTTGTTGGATCTGAAAGATGCTTACCTTCATATCCCTAGTCACCCTCTTTTCAGGAAGTTTTTACATTTTTCAGTTTCTTCCTTTGATTTTTAGTTCTCTGCTTTGCCCTTTAGGCTCTCTACTGCCCCAAGGGTATTCACAAAATGCCTAGAATTTGTGATTGCTTTCTGCAGACTCCAAGGCATTCAGATTTTTCCGCATCTAGATGACCTGTTGCTTCAAGTACCTTCTCCCAGTCACCTGTTACTAGATCTGGAGTTCACAGCCTTTCTTCTTCAAAGTGTGGGGTTCACTATCAACTTCCAAAAGTCCGTCATGACTCCCGGTCAGGATCATGTGTATCTGGGATGTTGGATTCAGACAGTGCCAGTAGTGGCCTCTCTTCCACCTCCAAAGGTTTTGTCTCTGACAACCTTCTTACAGTCTCTTCTTCCTCTAACTTCTATGCCAGCCAGGGAGTTTCTTTGGGCCCCGGGATTCATGGTCTCATCTATTTGAGTGCTCGCTTTTGCCAGACTGCATAGGCAGAAGCTTCAGTGGTACCTCACGTCATTTCGGCTGATGCATTGTCACCCTCTGGATTTCAGTGTACCTCTCCTTTACTGTCTCAGGAAGGAATTTGATTGGTGGATTCACCAGTTTGTTCTCAAACTGGGCCTGCCCTTTCAGCCTTCAGTCCCTTCTCAAGAGCTATTCACCAATGCCTCAGTCATGGGTTTGGTGGCTTCATTGGGTCACCTGAAGGTTCAAGGTCTCTGGGCCCCCATCAGACATCAGTCCATATCAACATCAAAGAGATAAGAGCTCTGATTCTGGTCCTTCTAACTTTTCACCCCATGTTCTCTGCAGACCCCTTGAAGGTGTAAACAGACAACACTGCAGTGACGTGGGATGTCAACAAGCACGGAGGCACAAAATCTTACCTCCTCTGCAGGATGGCTCTTCAGGCTTGGGAGATGGCCTGCAGTTGCAAGTTAATGTTTGAGGCAGTATGCATTCCTTCAGAGCACAGCCTAGTGGCAGACTCTGAGCAATTCCGAAACACAGGCTCACAAATGGATGCCTCACAAAGACATGTTTCTGGACACTGTCCATCGGTGCAGTATTCCTCAGGTAGATCTTTTTGCCTCCCTTCTGAACATGCAGCTTCCTGTCTTCTGTTCCAGAGTGCTTTGTCATTTGGAAGGGGATGTTTCTCTGTTTGTTAGGGCTGATGTCCCTTCTAAGAAAAGATAAAAAAAATGAAGCATATTTTGGTCCATCCTAAGGATCCTCAAATGGAATGTCAAGAGTTTACTCATGGCTCGTTTTTCTGCCTTGATGGCCTTGAATTCTCCTTAAGTGGTTTCAGTGCCTGCTCCTCCTTGGAACTCTACCCTTTCTAAATGGATTAGAGAACTGGATTCCTCGGATGAACATTCACTGACTCATGAGGGATCTTTGTCCTAGTCTTCACAGATGCCTTCACCTTTGGCTTATGGTTCTGATGAAGAACAGTCTGTTAGCCCTGAGTCTCCTTTTGAGAAATCTTCCTTTAGGAACACAGTTGATAGGAAGATAGAATACTTTAAGGGTTTTTTTTTTCACGTGTCCAATTTACAGAAAAGATATGAATTGCTTCAGGTGGATGCTCCTAAACCATCAACAGTTCCTGCTGTGTTGGCTGCCTTGTTAGACACTTTCATTGCTGCTTCCAAGTCTCCTGATTCTCAGCCTCCTGCTTCTAAGAATCCTGTTAGGTTCTGTAAGATTCCTGAAGATGGTCAGTTTTTAGTTAAATGTCCTTCTGCTGATCCTGCTGTGATGTCAGTCTTTTCTGACAAGCATTCTAAGTTCTTGCCTGTTCCAAACGTTCGCCTGCTGATAGGATAGTAGGGCATTGTAAAGGATTGGTAAGAAAGTTTACACTGCTTCTAGTTTGGCCTTTAGGACTGTTACTTACCAGACCCACATAACCAGGCACATGGTTCAGTCACTCTCTGACCTAGTTTCTACGTGGAACAAACTGCGCAGTTGATTTTTTTTTTTCAGTCGTAAAATACTCCAGGAACGCTCACTTGGTGATTGCCAGAACTAATCATCCTCAGGCAAGCTTTCCACGAATAATATTCTTCCCATTTCATACAGACTTTGTTTACTCTTCTTGGAATGGTAGTAACAAATTATTTTATTCAAGTGCCACTGTGGGAGAAAAAAAATGATGTAATTGCACACCCCCTAATGGAGACACATAATTGTCTATAATGTTTCTGGAATAGCACTTGGACTTGGGAACTACTGTACTCTGGTTCATTGTTTTCAAAAGGAGAAATTTAGCTATCGTGTTTTTCTAGTATTGCGGTGTCCTACAGAATGTGTGATTTGTTGGAATTATGTATGTTTTGTTTTTTCTCCTTGTTTTCCACTAATGAGCAAAGTATATATACTGGTTAAAATGGTGCATTTTTATAAGATTACCAAGTGTACATGCTATTAACCCTAAAACACAAAATATGTTATTTTTCACTTGTTTGGAGTATATTATGTTCTTCATAAAAGCCTGAATTCCTATAATGGCTGGGTCGACACTCATTGTGTGCAACCATCAGCCTTCTGCTAACAATGAACAATTGCTTAAAATATTTAGTGAAGTTGGGCCAGTGAAGACGTTTGAGACAAGGTAAGGGCTTGGGCAATATTCTCATCTCATTGTTGTTTCCCAGTTCACAAATTACAGATTAATTTGCAAAATGAGTGACAAAACTAACAGCTGTGCGCAGTATGTGTGTGTGTGTGTGTCTGTGTGTGTGTGTGTGTGTGTGTGTGTGTGTGTGTGTGTGTGTGTGTGTGTGTGTGTGTGTGTGTGAAAAAGAGAGGAGGAGGGGAGAGATACCTTTCAACTGTCCAGATTTTCGGAGAATGTCCAGATTTTTGCTTCATATTTTTGCCCTATTCCTCATTAAATTTGTGACTTTCTGGCAAATCACTTGGATGATCTGAGGACTGAAGTCAATAAATAATGACATACACTCAAGATTCAGAACTTCATATCCTAGAGAAAACTGCATGCTAAGACAAATCCTGTTTTTCTAGCAACTTTCTAAGTTTATAAGAGCAATATTTAAAATATGTTGCTATTTTTGGGCCTTTGTCCACCTCCGCATTATGTCATGCTTTGTCCAGATTTTTTGGGCTAAGAGGTTGCGAGGTATGGTCCAGATTTTGCCTCATATTTTTGGTCTGTTCCTCATAAAAATCTATGTTTTTTCAGAATTTTTGTGGCAAATCAATGAGGATTGAATTCACTAAATAATGACAGCATTTGAGTTTTAGACGTCATACTTTTCAGAAAATGCATGGTAACACAAAACATTTTATCTTAGCAACTTTCTAAGTTTAAGACAGCAATACTTAAAATTTATGTGTATTGTTCAGGCTTTCTCCTGATGTATTGTGCTAAGAGTTTTTTTGTGTGTATTTGTGTGTGTGTGTGTGTGTGTGTGTGTGTGTGTGTGTGTGTGTGTGTGTGTGTGTGTGTGTGTGTGTGTGTGTGTGTGTGTCTGTGTGTGCTGCCAAAAAATGAGTTTCAGGTGCATTTCTCAAGGAATTGAGTTTCAGGTGCCCTTCTCAAGGAAAGTGCATTTTTCAATTCAGGTGCATTTTTCAATAAATTCTGAGCTTCAAGGGAAGAGAAGTTGACTGCTACTCAAGCTAAGTCTGTTTGCAATGTGAAACTGTTTTGTTTAGTAAATGCTATCACTATTATGAATTCAAAGTTATTGCTAGTAGCACAACATGTAGCATGCTTGCTTTTGATGCAGAAGGCTGTGGGTTCTACTCCTGCAGCATGTAGATGAATTGCTGATAATGTGTTATACTTTCGGGGGTGCTGTAGTCCAGAGTGTGTCCTCCTTTGGATTGGATGTGGTGCCTAATAACTATGAACCTGTTGTTGGTTTGCCATCCTTTCCCTTTGTCGTCCAAGTTGTCGTCTCATCACTTCAGACTCTTGGGTTCTTTCTGTCATCCATCGGGGTTCTTAGGTAGGTAATAGGGTATCAGCCCTAGGGCCTATACAAGCCTAGCCATAGCGATTCCCTTGCTATTGCTTCCCATAAATATTTACTTTCCTGGACCCCAGTCTAGCAGGGCTACTGATGTTATCCCCGGGGTGAATTTCGTATCTCCCATCCAGTCATCAAGGTTCCTCTTGAAGAGGGCCATTGAGGCACTCTGCCTGACATGTATGGGCAGCCTATTCCAGAGTATGGGGAGTGTTTGGGTCAGGAACCTATCCCTCCAGCATGTTCTAGTCATCATGATGACAAGGTTAAGATCCCTGGAGTGTGTGGCTCAGAGGGATTGGGATTTCTTTAAGTGTAGCATGTCCCACAACTCTGGGTTTGACATGGCCTTGTATGTTAGGCAGAAATCACCTCTGAGTAGGCGATATGCGACAGAGCATAGCTGGAGATGTTAAGTTGTCCATCTCGCCTTCATTCTTGCTGGATGGGTTCGGAGCCGATCCTCGGCTCCGACTAGGCCAATACTAAAGCTCGAGAGCTAATTCCGCCGGCTCGAGGCTCTCCTATATCCCACAATGCTAGGCGGTAACTACTCAGATCTCGTTTGCTGCTATAGCTGACGAGGTGCTTTTCTACCGGCTCAGGCAGGTTAGTGAGAGTTTTTACCGTAATAGGTATTTCTTAACCCCCTATTGTTTCATACCATAACCTTTTTAGTTTAATTAATATTTAGATAAATCGACCCCTGTTTTTCGGGTCTATATTCCCTTCCTTTTCTTCCCCTAACTTGTAGGCCTTCGGCCCCTTCCCTTCCCCCAGTCCTTTAGTGTGACTAAATTAGTAGTTTTTTTGTTAAGGACTTGTATGTGTGTTTGTGGCTTTGTGTTAGCCTTAATAATTTAATAATTTTCTTCGGTAGAGGGTGTGTCTGTAGTGTGTTTGTGTTTTTGTCAGGCACTCCTTTCACTATGTCAAAAGACGCTAAGGTCTCAGGCTTCAAGAAGTGTGACTCGTGCTGTCAGAAAATGTATCTGACAGACGGTCACACTTCTTGTGTGTATTGCCTGGGACCTTTGCACCTGCAGGACTCTTGTGCTGTTTGTCATGGTTTTAGCCCTAGAGTCCTTGAGGAACGCAAGAATAAATTAATCTTGCAGAGCTTATTAAAGCCTGAAGGCCCCCCGACTCAGTCTGTGTCGGGGAAGCCTTCGAAAACTTCCAAACAGTCGGCTCCAGTTTCTGAGTCGACTGATGGAAAGGTTAAGTCGGCTTCGACATCGGCTCCAGCCGGAGCCGATGTTTCCAAGCCTCATACTGTTACCTCGGCTCCGGCTGGAGCCGAGGCTGATAAAACTCCGTTGGCTCCGATACTCTTATCGGAGCCACAGTCTAGGAAGAGATCTAGATCCCCCTCTATCGGCTCCGTGCATTCGGCGCCAGGATCCCCTCTTCTTTCTGAACGGAGCCATAAAACTCATTCCTCATGGTCTTCCAGGTTATCTGACCACGATTTGCAAAGGGTAGTGAGTAGACTTCTCAAGTCCGAGGCACTGGCCCAAATGCTGCATAGCCCGACTCAGCAGTCAGTGGCTATTTCCGTTCCCCAATACATTCCTCCTCCGACTCCTTTGAGTTCGGAGCCAGGGCTTGTCGGAGCCATGACTGTCGGTGCGTCGGATCCGATACCTTCCCTTTCGGCTCCGTCGTCTGCTCCGATCTCCTCCTTGGAGGGATCTCGGCGCCGAGCTTCCCTCGTCTGCTCCTAGGGGGTGAGTGGCATCGGACCCTTGTCCGACCCCGCTCTCCATCTCGGGGCTTCGGTGCTGGTGAGTTCGGCTCCGACATCGGCTTCGCAGCCGTCCCTGTTGGTGCCGGGGGAGGTCCTTGTCTCTTTGGAGCGGGGGCCTCTGGCCTTGCCTGACAGGGGTGCCTTCGAGGTCATGCGGAACGTGCTAGAACCAGGGTCTGTCCCACAGTCGGCTCCTTCAGCCCCCCCATCTACAGTGCCTGCGGTGATTTCTACTCACCCCCTTGCCTTAGACCGCAGAGAGCCAACTCCTCAAGTTTCCCCATTGGGAATTTCCTCCTCTTCTGAGGCCTCTCCTGATCCGGTAGGAGATCCCCCTAGGAAGAGGCAGTGCAAGAGGAAGCACATTGACTCCCCTGAGTCTATCACCTCTGACACTGACTTAGAGGAATCAGAAGGTTCCCCTCGATCCCCCTCTGAGGATGTCTCCTTTGCTGACATCCTTGAGATCCTCAAACAGAGGGGGAACTGGCCAGCCCTTAACCCTTCGGAGGATGAGTCAGTGTATCTTGAGGCGTTTGGCTCTCGCCCTTCTACCTCCTGGGTGTCCCCTCCCTTTGACCCCCTTATGGAAGTGGTGGCAAGGAAGGCTTGGACGGCTCCTGATTCAGTGGAACCCACCCAGAGGAGACCATCTAAATTTATTACTGCCCCTAGAGATAAAGATTTTTTATCCAAAGGTGTCCCTGTTGATGCCATGGTGGTGGCTGCGGCCACTAAGAAGGAGTTAGCCGATCCTTCGGTTCCTGTCCATCCTCCTAATAAGGAATCTAGGACCATGGACAGGTACGGCTAGCGAATGTTCTCATCAGCGACCTTTTCAATGCGTTCGCTGAATTACTTATGCCACTTCACTCGTCTCCAGAGAGATTTACTCAAGGATATGGGTGAACTGATAAAGGATCCTACAGATGAGGGGTTCAAAGACACAATGAACTCCTACTTGGCAACCCTGAATTCCATCGTTAACTCCTCCATGCGGCTGGTCTCATATGCTGCAGATGGGGCGAGTAGAGCCGCAGGCACAGGTGTTGCCTTACGACGTCACGCCTGGATGCGGCTATGCAACTTTGCGGACCCTTTCAAGGCGTCCTTCACCAATTCTCCCTTTGATGGATCATCCTTGTTTGGTCCACAGGTGAAGGATACATTGACCAGGTGCGAGGCAGAAGGTACGACTCTCTCTGCCGTAGGAGTCCGATGTCCTTCAAGGATGCATCTGCAGTCCTTACATATGGGTTGTCCTGCCTCAGGCAGCCCTTCGGTCGGCCAGATTCCAAAGTCTGGGTCCGGCGTCGGCTGATGTCGCCCTTTCCCCGACGTCAGAGCGACTGGGGTATAAAAGCGTCAGCCGATGCCATCTTCCCCAGTCTTTCTTGCCGCGTGGTGCCCGAAGCAGAAGCAGTTTGCAAGTGCCGGTCGGCCAGCTCCTGTAACTTCAGCTACCGAAGACTTCAAAAGCTAAGTACCCCGTTGGGGACTCTTTCTTGCCTCAGCCGATGTCAGATCAAACGCTTAAAGTTAATAATTGCTTAACTTGTGGGAAACAAATACCTCATAAGGATTTCCACTCTTACTGCCTCCCCTGCCTAGGCCCAGACCACGACATCCCGGCCTGTACAGCCAGTGCTTCCTTCAATCGACGCACTCTTAGGCGTCGGGCGGAGTTTGCAGAGGAATTTTTTGGGGCTAGTTTCTGTTACAATATGCCGTCGGAGACTCCGACTTCTCATTTAACCAAAAAACGGAAGGACAACGACCGACACACGCGGACTGTGGTTTCGGCTGAAACCATGCCTAGGCCTACCGCGAGTGTCTCGGTCTCGGCTGAAACCGAGTCCTTGGTACTTCCGACCGTTGAAACCGCACAACCGACAACCTCGGCCCTGGAGGCCTCTTCTGAGTCGGTTATAGAATTTCCCTCAGAAACCGGTGTTCTGGAAACTTCCCACACCATTTCTCTAGACAAAACTGCGCCAGCACGTGGAGCAGCCAGGCCTCCTACATCCATGTCCATAAAGGCATTCACAAGGGCTAAAGCTGCTAAACAGCCAAAATCTCTGCCTCCCAAGGCTATTCCTCAGGGATCCACTACAGGTTCACAGATTTTACGTTTAGCTGAGGACCTTATTTCCTTAATTAGGGGCTCTCAGCCACATCCGGACGGGGGCTCTCAACCTTCTCTAGACAAAAGGCCCAGGGTTGAGCCCACTGATCCCCAGTCCTCTGATGAGGCCTCAGATGGCTCTGCTCTATCGGACTACCAGGAGGAGGCCTTTACGGCCTACGAGGATTCTGATGCAGAGGAATCTATTCCCTCGGCCTCCCCTCCTGAAGAGCTGTCCTTTGGGGAGACCCTTCACTCCATGAGGGAGCATTTCCAATGGCAGGGCCAGGAATTTTCTGATTCCAGGAAGAGATTAAGGACTTTTTTGCATTTGCCTCAGCATAGACTTTTGGCTATTCCTCCTGTTTTGAATGTCATTGATGATGTGTACTCTGAGTCTAGCATTACCCCTGACTCCCTCCCTCCGGCTCCTGTCAAACCTGATAGGTACTACAGGGTCCCGGACTCACATCATTTCCTTTACAAGGCCCACTCTGCTGACCCAGAAACTATTTCCCAGGGCCCTAAAGGGGTTGCAACTGCCACTACTAAAAATCCACTCCCCTCTGAAAGGGAGTCCAGGGCTTTAGAGAGATGGGGTAAAAAAGTGTATACTTCTTCCACTCTTTCTATGAGGGCATTAAATTGTCAACTCCATATGATACAGTACCAAGAGTATTTGTTAGATGAATTGCATCAAAAACTGTCTTCACCTGAACCACTAGATCGCAAGTCACTTCAGGATCTGGTACATAACTCCCAACAGGTTAGCAACCATTTCTTGCAGTGTGGTTATGATGCATTGGAAGCTTCATGTAGGTCAGCAATGACAGGTGCAGTCATACGTAGGCATACTTGGCTGAAGGAACAAACTCTGCCAGATCATGTTAAACAAAACTTCTGGATGCTCCACTGGAAAAGCAAAAGTTATTTGGCTCCACTGCTCAGGAGGTCTTAAAGAAATTTGAGGAAAAGGCAAAATCTGTGCAGACAGTCAAAGATTTTCTCCAGGTCCAACCACCAAGATTCAGCAGAAATTGGCCTTCTAAGAATTGGTCCTTTCCAGACACAGAGAGATTTCAGAGAGGCAAGAGCAGGCATGCCAGAGGTAGAGGGCAAGCTAGAGGCTCCTACAGAGGACGTCAATGGCAGCCTCCTAACCAGAGAGGTGGTGCAGGACCTACAACTGCTGCACAAGGACAGACTCAATGACTTTACCTTGACCCCGCCAACCAGGGCTCAGTTGGAAGCACCTTTGGGCGGAAAGCTTTCTTTATTCTCAAAAAATTGGCACAGTATTACAAGGGACAAATGGACACTGCAAATAATAGACAAAGGATACAGGTTCCATTTTCATACATTACCAAAAAGAAAAGGCATGCCAAACCTGCCACCGAATCAAAGGGCAGAGGCTTTGAAACAAATCTCCAACCTATTACAAATGAAAGCTATAGAAAAGGTTCCTCTCTCAGAACAAGGCCAAGGATTTTATTCCAGACTATTCCTTTTCCCAAGAAAAGAAAAACAATGGAGGCCTATTCTCGACTTGTCCGCACTGAATACTTATCTCATTGTGCCAAAATTCAAAATGCTGACTCTACAGCAACTCCTTCCCATGCTGGGCAAGGGGTCTTGGCTGGTAACTCTAGACCTCAAGGAGGCATACCTGCATGTCCCTATCAGACAAAGTTGAAGAAGACACCCCAGATTTCTTGCAGGTTCAGAGCATTATCAATTCTCAGCATTGCCCTTTGGCTTATCTACTGCGCCCAGAGTATTCACGAAATGCCTGGCATCAGTAATTGCACACTGCAGACTTCAGGGGATTCAAATATACCCATATCTGGACGACTGCCTTATACAAGTGGACAGCCAACAAACTTTGGTGAAACACTTGAATTATGCCATCCGCCTACTTCAGGCCTTGGGATACATAGTCAACATTCACAAATCAAGACTTGTTCCATCCCAAAGAATAACTTTTCTGGGTGCAAAACTAGATACAACCACCAAAATGGCTTTTCTCACAGAAGAAAAACAAAGACAACTACCGGATTATTTCGAAAATCTGACAAAACAAACTCAGCTGACTGCAAGGAAAAATCCTGCAGGCCCTGGGTTACATGGCATCTTGCATTCTTCTGATACCACAAGCAAGGCTGCATATGAGAAAACTACAATGGTACCTAAGGAGTTTATGGACTCAGCGCAGTCACAGCCTAGAAGCTTTGATACCACTCATTCCATGCCTTCAAAAGGAATTTCTATGGTGGGCTCAAGCAAGCCAGTCAAACAGGGGTCTGCCCTTCAGCAAACCAATAACCAGCCAAACCATTACAACGGACGCTTCAGAGCATGGATGGGGAGCACACATGGAGGGCAGATACATTCAAGGACTATGGTCACAGAAAGAATTACGCATGCACATAAATCAAAAGGAAATGCTGGCAGTGATACATGCAATCGAGGCCTTCAAACACTTTCTGCATCAAGGCCACCTGCTAATAAGGACAGACAATACCACAGTTATGTGGTACATAAACAAGCAAGGAGGTACTCATTCCTACCCTCTTTGCAGGCTGGCAATGAATCTTTGGGAACTTTCCCTAAAACTCAATATAGAGCTGCAATCCCAGTTTGTGCCAGGAAAAGACAACATACTGGTGGACAGCCTAAGCAGAAATCTCATGGATCCACACGAATGGATGCTGCACCCAGACATCTTCCTTCAGATAACACAATCATGGGGGAGGCCGGACATAGATCTTTTTGCCTCCCACCACAACCATCAGCTGAAGAAATTCTACTCAAGGACATACCACCCACAAGCATGAAAAGTGGACGCCCTCTCTTTCAGCTGGAATACTCTAACAGTGTATGCATTTCCACCTCTTCCATTAATGATCAAGGTCTTACTGAAGATCAGGACAGAGCAGCCAAAAGTGAGTCTGATAGCTCCGGATTGGCCAAGACAGCATTGGTACCCACTGTTAAAGAGCATGTCGTGCACGAAACCGTGGCCTCTACCACAATGGCCACTTCTTCTGACACAGCACAATTACAAAACTCTGCACTCCAGCCTGAAAACCTTGCAGCTGACAGCCTGGAGAATACCTTGACTCCTCACCAGGATCAGCTATCCAAGAGAGTGAAGGATATCATCATGGAAGCTCGCTGGCCTTCCACAAGAAAGGCATACTCAGCAAAATGGAAAAGATTTTGCACTTGGAGCACCACAAAGGGCCTAGATGCGACAGTGATGAACATGGCACATATCCTGGAATACTTGGCAGAAATGCTCCACAGTGGCCTTTCTAACTCTTCCATAAAAATTCATGCTTCAGCAATTTCAGCAGAATACAATACTGATCCACCTGTCTTCTCTCATCCTCTCCTAAGGCAGTTTCTAAGAAGAATTAAAAATATCAATCCTCCAAGGAAACCACCAGTGCCTACATGGGACCTTAACTTCATGTTGGAAAAGTTAACTCTACCTCCCTTTGAACCAGCAGCATCTTCAGAACTACAGTTCCTGTCTTGGAAGACTGCCTTCCTTCTGGCCATAACCTCAGCAAGAAGAGTATCTGAGTTGCAGGCCCTCATGGCAGTACAACCATTTCTTATTTTTCATCAGGACATGGTCTCATTGAGAACCAATCCTTCTTTCATGCCAAAGGTGGTATCCAGGGTCTCATTGAACCAAGCTATTCACCTGCCTACCTTCTTTCCAAATCCACAAAACAAAGGGGAGAAGC
This sequence comes from Protopterus annectens, assembly GCF_019279795.1. Classification (NCBI taxonomy): domain Eukaryota; kingdom Metazoa; phylum Chordata; order Ceratodontiformes; family Protopteridae; genus Protopterus; species Protopterus annectens. Next base: position 1,173,482,972 of record NC_056726.1, on the reverse strand, counting down.
TTCTGCATACCCTGGACATTCACAGACAGTTGCGCTACTACTTGGACAGAACTAAGACTTACAGAAAAACTGACCAGCTGTTTGTAGCATATGCTGCTGGTGTACAAGGAAAAGCAATTTCCAAACAGACAATTTCAAAATGGATAGGGAATTGCATTCGATTCTGTTACTCTTTTCATGGCAAACCTGTGCCAACTAACATTAGACCTCATTCCACCAGAGCCACAGCCACCTCCACAGCCTTCTTAAGAGGGGTGGCTACCAAGGACATTTTAGAAGCTGCTACATGGAGCTCCGTGCATACATTTTCCAAACATTACAATTTACCCTTATATTCCAGATCCAGAGCAGGCTTTGCTACGGCAGTCCTGTAGGGCATTTTAGCTACACCATCCTTTACATAGATTCTACCACCCCCAAATTGGCTATGGTATTCTACCCATATGTAAGGACTGCAGATGCATCCTTGAAGGACATAGTACAGTTTTGTACCTACCATAAATGTAGATGTCCGATAGGTATGCATCTGCAGTCAGGTTTACTCTCCCTCCTTCCCCTCTGTGGTATTTCTTGGGTACTTATCCCTCTCATAGCTAGCTGGGGTTATCTATTATGGTGTATTTGTTTTATATATATTTCTGTGCATGTTTGGAATTTATTGCATCTCTCCAAATTTAGCCTTCCTTAGAGGGCACCTGGCATCTGGGGCAAGAAAAACTGAGGAAGATGGCGTCGGCTGTCGCTTTTATACCCCAGGCGCTCTGACGTCGGGGAAAGGACGACATCAGCCGACACCGGACCCAGACTTTGGAATCTGTCCGACCGAAGGGCTGCCTGAGGCAGGACAACCCGTATGTAAGGACTGCAGATGCATACCTATCGGACATCAACATTTATGTTAGGTACAAAACTGTACTTTTTTCTACCCCTTCTAGACCCTATCCCAAAGGTCAGAGGGGAGGAAAGATGTGGTTCCGCAAACAATCCCAGGGAGTCTCATCTGACGCACAAGGTCGATTCCCCTCTAGAGGCAGAGAGGGGATTAATAATAGACGCCGCCCTAGAGGCAGAGGAGGTCCGCAAAACCAGGGTAGCAGAGAAATGTTCTCTGATAAACCCTTTCAGCATCCCTGAGCGGCTGCCCGGCTCTCCACCTTCGGAGGCAGTCGGGGGAAGGTTATCCCTGTATCCAAAAGCCTGACTTTCCCTTACTCAAGACAAATGGGTACAGTCGATCATATCCGAGGGTTACAAAATTCCCTTTATTCACATCCCATCCCAACCCAAAAGATCCAGACGTTCCACCCGGTCTAAGGGAACAAGCAGCATTAGAAATTTCAAAGCTGCTATCAAAAAGAGCTATCCAATCAGTCCCAGCAGACCAGCAAGGATCCGGAATCTACTCCAAATTCTTTTTGTTACCAAAAAAAACAGGGGACTGGAGACCCATACTGGATCTCAGCTACTTAAACAAGTATATCAGGAAAACAAAATTCCGGATGGTCACGCTTCAGTCCATTCTACCCTTCTTGGGTCAGGACAATTGGATCTGCTCGATAGATCTTCAGGACGCGTACTACCACATCAAGATGAACAGACGCAGCATTAGAAATTTCAAAGCTGCTATCAAAAAGAGCTATCCAATCAGTCCCAGCAGACCAGCAAGGATCCGGAATCTACTCCAAATTCTTTTTGTTACCAAAAAAAACAGGGGACTGGAGACCCATACTGGATCTCAGCTACTTAAACAAGTATATCAGGAAAACAAAATTCCGGATGGTCACGCTTCAGTCCATTCTACCCTTCTTGGGTCAGGACAATTGGATCTGCTCGATAGATCTTCAGGACGCGTACTACCACATCAAGATGAACAGACGCTCCAGGAGATATCTCCGCTTCAGGCTGGGAGTCAGTCACTACCAGTTCAGGGCCCTGCCCTTTGGTCTCACTACAGCCCCCCGTGTGTTTACCAAATGCATGTCAGTGGTCGCGGCTCACTTGAGACGTCAAGGATTCCAGGTGTTTCCATATTTAGACGACTGGCTCCTTACCGCCACCACCAGACATCAGCTTCTTCTATCCAGGGACTTCACCATCCAATCTTGCCAAGCTCTAGGCATTTCGATAAATTTCGAAAAATCTGCCTTGTCAATCTATTACCTTTATAGGCGCCACCTTAAACACACTCAATCTTTCAGCCAGACTTACAAAGCAGAGAGTGTCAGATATTCAAAAACAAGTTTCCCTTCTCTTACAATGCAACAAAGTCAAAGCCAGATTAGTTTTGAAGGTGTTAGGACTCATGGCAGCAGCTATTCCCCTTCTCCCCTTGACTCGCTTTCACATGAGGATCCTCCAATGGATGCTGTTTACTCAATGGTCCTTTCAACAGCTCCCGATGTCCCATACCATTTTGATAACTCAATCATGCAAGAATCAACTGTCTTGGTGGATCACATCACCTCAACTTCTCCGAGGAAGACCCTTCACCCCCCCCCCCCTCCAGTCGCCACGTTGACAACAGACGCCTCCCTGATCGGGTGGGGTGGCATTATCAGGGCAGGACAGTCCAAGGCACGTGGCAACCTTTCGAGTGCCACTTGCACATAAATGTCTTAGAGATGAGCGCAGTGCTTTTAGCGTTGCAAGCCCTTCACGACTTTCTTCCCACTGGGACTATTGCAATTCAAACGGACAACATGTCCGTAGTGTGGTACATCAACAAACAAGGCGGAACCAGATCATACCCTTTATGTCGAGAGGCACTCAGACTGTGGCAATGGGCGATCTCTTCTCAGCGTTTTCTGATAGCAACGCACATTCCCGGGAAATCCAACGTTATTACAGACAAATTGAGCAGGGCAATTCTCATGCCCCACGAGTGGTCTCTAAAGAAATCAGTTCTAGAAGAAGTATTCCTAAGATGGGGCCAGCCTTGCTGTGATCTTTTTGCTACTCCCCAAAACAGCAAGTGTCACGACTTCTTCACTCTCTTCCCGTTACCAGGCCATCCCACCAGAGATGCTCTAGTTTACGATTGGCCCCGGGGACTTCTGTATGCCTTTCCCCCCTTTCCACTGATACCTCAACTAATTCAGAAAGCCATCGCCTTGAGAGTGACAATGATCCTCATTGCCCCTTACTGGCCTCGACAGATATGGTTTCTGTTTCTTCATCGTTACCTTTTGGAGCAGCCTTGGCATCTGGACCCAGTACCAGATCTGATAACCCACCAATCGGGTCAGCTGCACCAATCTCTGCTTTCTCTAAACCTCACAGCATGGTTTCTCCGATTCCAACCTTAGCCAGGCTTCCCTTAATATCTCGCTCGGTCCGAGATATCTTGATAGCCTCTCATAAATCTTCTACCCGGAAAATTTATAGTAGCAAATGGAAACGCTTCTCCTTTTGGGCAACGTCAAAAAACATAGATCCCTTTACAGCACCTATCCAGTCTATTCTAGATTTTCTAGCAGAACTCTTTAATTTAGGATCATCTGCATCTACCATTAGAGTTCAACTGGCTGCCATATCTAATTTTCATGTTGGTGTCTCGGAGTCTAGCATCATGGCTCACAAACTCTGTAAAGCCTTTTTAAGGGGTGTATTTCTTCTCTAACCTCCAATCAAAGATCCCCCGCCTCAATGGGATTTGAACTTTGTTCTGGCATCCTTAATCCTTCCCCCCTTCGAACCGGCAGCTTCATGTTCTCTGAAGTTGCTTTCTTGGAAGACACTTTTTCTAGTAGCTATAACTTCAGCGAGAAGGGTATCTGAACTCCATGCTCTGTGCAGTCGTCCTCCTTACTTAGTGTTTCACAAAGATAGCGTATCCCTCTCCGTACTAATCCATCCATTTTGCCCAAAGTTTCCTCTCAAGTAAACCTAAACCAAATTATTGATCTCCCCGTCTTTTTCCCTAACTATTCAAACAGGTCGGAACAAAAGCTACTTTTTTGGATGTTCATCGCCAACTTAGATATTACTTAGATAGGACTAAACAATTCAGGAAATCTAATCAATTGTTTTTGTCATATGTGGAAGGAAAATTGGGCCTTCCTGTTACTAAAGTATCCCTCTCTAGATGGCTCACCTCTACAATTACCTTCATCTATGAGATAAGACATCAAAAACTACCCTCAAGACCTAGAGCTCATTCAACTAGGGCATTAGCTACATCCGTAGCTTTTCAGGATAGGCTTCCAATAGATTCCATTTGTGCAGCAGCCACCTGGGCTTCTCCTCATACATTCATTTCACATTACAAATTGGACATGGTTTCCAGAAGCCGTGCCAATTTTGGTTCCACTGTTCTCAAGAGTCTGTTCCGATAGGCCACCTGGGATAAGGTGCTAGGGACGCGGTCCCATCCAGCAAGAATGAAGGCGAGATTGACAACTTAATATTAAGAAGTTATGTCCCTACCATAACGTTCCATGTTAGTTGTCTTCTCGCCTTCTTTCTTATGCCCCACCCTCCTTCCCCAAGCCTGGACAGACCGACAGGAATTCAGTTTGTGTTCTTCCTCTGGAAGTCGTCATTCCCACACGTTCTTCCACCTCTTTTTCTCCTTTCTTAGGTCTGCGATACCTTTCACGCAGGTTGTTTTGAGGTGGGTTTCCCTACTCCATTCTATGGAGACTAGGGTTGCTTGGTATAGCTATCAAACGAGATCTGAGTAGTTACCGCCTAGCATTGTGGGATATAGGGGAGCCTCGAGCCGGTGGAATTAGCTCTCGAGCTTTAGTATTGGCCGAGTCGGAGCCGAGGATCGGCTCCGAACCCATCCAGCAAGAAAGAAGGCGAGAGGAAGACAACTAACATGGAACGTTATGGTAGGTGCATAACTTCTTATTTCTTTAGACGGTCAGCATAAGGCATCTGCTTTAGGCCTGTGATTCTTTTTGTGAGGTATTTATGCGGCTTTTCTAGTTGTTGCAGATGTCTTGTGAGGTACATACCAAACGGGGCATTGTATTCTATAATGGGTCTAATGAGGATTGAGTACAGTGGGACAATGACCTCCTTTTATCTGGATGAAAAGCCCTTAGCGATGAGGTGTGCCACGTAGAAGGATTTTCTAACTATTGTGGCTATGTGGTTATCAAAGGTGAGACCACTATCCACCTGTTTCCCTAGGTCTCTTATCACACTTTCGGTGTTTAGTGTACTGCCACCTATGTGGTAGTTCACAGGTACGTGGTTTTTCCCAAAGGGAACAACTATACATTTCTTGGCATTTAGCTTGAGCTATGGCTCTGGCACCAGGCATCTGTTTCGGTAAGGCCCTTTTGCAGTATATCCATATCATTTGGGGATTCAGTAATGGCTCCCAGCTTGCAGTCATCTGCTAACTTTGTAAGCCAGAGTTCCTTAGTGTTGGCCTGTACTTCAGAGAAGTAGATGCCAAACAAGAGTGGTCCCAGGACAGAACCCTGCGGTACACCACTTGTCACTTGTCTGGAGCTGGATTTGGAGTCTGCTACTTTTACAGTGTGTTCTATCAGTAAGCCAGTTTGCAAACCATCGAGTGACGTAGGGATTAATGCTCAGCTTAGTAAGTTTATCTATGATTCCAGAGTGGGGAATAGTGTTGAAAGCCATGGCGAGGTCCAAGTAGGCTGTGTGAACCAACTTAGCCTCGTCCACGGCTCTGGAGACTGATTCGAAGAAGTCGATTAGGTTCAGGAGGCAAGATCAGCCCTTCACAAACCCAGACTGGGTGGGGTCCAATGTTTGAAGGTTGCCAATGTCTTTGCTTATAAGTTCCATGATAATACGTTCCATGGCCTTGCAGATCAGGCTTGTCAGACTGGTGGGTCGGTAGTTCCTGGGATCCAGAGTAGAGCCCCCCTTGTGGAGTGGGATGACTGTGGCTGCGTGTCACTCTGTGGGCACAAAGCCTGAGGTGAGGCTATGATTAAACATGACACATAGGCGAGGTGCCAGTTAATTTTGTAGTTCATGCAGTACACAGCCAGGGATGTCATCTGGTCCCATGGATCCTGTATTCTTGGCTTTGGAGAGTGTATTTTTTTACCTGAGTGGCCGTGATTACCGGAATTTGACATTCTTTGGTATTGAGATGGGCCCTTTAGGGGGTGAGAGGGGGGTGAAGTTGGCACTGAATCTATCTGCCAGGATATTGGCAATATCCTTGGGATCAGTATATCTAGTGCCATTCTGTTGTAGCTCAGAGCAGATCTGATTATTGCCATTTAGATTCTTGACATAACTATAGAATGCCTTGTGGTTGTCTTTGGAATCTTTGGCAATTTTGTTTTCGTAACTAGGTTTGGAAGATTTTATGAGGTATCGTAGCTTTCTACTGAGGCTGGTGAGGGAGTTTTTTTAATCCTTTTTTCTGCAACAGTTTCTTCCTTCTGTTGTACAGCTTGTTTATGGCAGGGGACCACCAGATTGGCTTCCTTTTTTTTTTTTTTTAAGAGGACAGCGTCTTGGTTTTATTTGGGATGGCTCAGTCCATACACGAGTGAATGTGCACATACAGCACCTTAGTGTAGGATTCAACAGTTGAACTTCCAGTTCCCATCTGCATGGGTGTCATGAAGTGTGTTACTTTTGACTTGAGAAGCATGAAGTTGGCTTTGGAGAAGTTTTTTTACGGAGGTTTCCTTAAAGGGGGTGGGGGTGGGATGTGGATGTCAAAGGTGATTAGCTTATGGTCTGATCTGACCAACGAGGGGGTGGCCACTGGTGTGGAGCATCAATCTTCCATGTTGGTAATGACCAGGTCTAGAATATTGGACTATGAATTAGTTGCTCTAAGGCATTGGAATTTTTGAATTCCAAGAACCGCTGAGCTACAGGAGTAGTTTTCCCAGTTAATAGCAGGGTAGTTGAAATCACCCAGTATTAGGGTGTTTGTTTTTTATTTAACAGTTGTTAACCGGGAAAGTCCAACTTGGAACAAAGCCAATTTCCAGCGGAGGCCCGGGGAAAAACCCTCCAGACACATGTCTTTGTAACGTGGGAGGAAACCGGAGCAGCCAGAGGAAACTCACCCAAACGCAGGGAGGACATGAAGACTCCACACAGAAGACACCCCAGCCAAGAATCGAACCAGGGAATCTCTTGCTGTGAGGCAACAATGTTATCACTGCACCACTGCACCGTCCGTTTTATCTTAATATTTTGGGTGTAGTGAGAATCTTGGGGCATGGTGGGGGATCTGTAGCAAGCTACAATTTGTATTGCAGTCTTGCCTAGTGTTAGTTGCACCTGGAGAATTTCAGATACATTGTGTTGGGCAACCAGCATGGAGGTGTGAATATCCTTGGTGAATATAGACATTCCTCCACCTTTAGTGTTTTGGTCCTGGTTTTGTGGCCAAAAAGTGTGGTATGAGTTGTAGCCTGGTATTGCAGGGGTGCTCTGTGGAGCTTTGAACCAGGTCTCAGTTACTGCACATATATTGATGTTCTCCATTTTTAGGAGAGCTTCGAGAGAGTGCATCTTGAGGTTTAGACTTCTAACACTGAGTGGTGTTACCTTCAGATTTTGCTTGCTTGTACCCATTATGGTGGTAGTTTTGTCCTTTGAACCTTGCATAAAAAAGGCACTATAGGGGTGGCAGGAACCTCAGCCAGTAACCTGAATCCCAGGGGAGACAGGTGCAAACCATCTCTTGCAAAGCATCGTGGTTTGTCGATCATGTCGTCCCAGGCAGACAGATACTGGATCCCCTTTGAATGACACCAGAAGCTTAGCCAATTATTGAAGTCAATCATTTTGTCCTTATACTGTTGTATCATTCTGGGTGATGGCAGGATACTACTCAGGGCTAGGGTCATACCTGCCTGGGCCACATGATCCAAGAGCTCTTCCATGTCTCTTTTCATGTAGTCCAGGGGGGTACATCTCAAATCATTCACTCCAACATGGACAATGACAGAGTCATATTTGTACTTGTTGTGGCATGACTTGAGTGCATGCATTATGTGGCGGATCCTGGCACCCGACAGGCAACTAACTGTAATTTTCTCTTTGTTCAGCCTGGTGAGTAGGACATCAATGTGCCTGACTATAGAGTCACCTGTGTCTAAAGTGTTGAGTGCGTTGTCTTGCCTTAGGGCTGTGTTACACTTTGGTTGTGTTTGGGGGTGGTGTTTGTTTGCATTTCAGCTTTGGAGTTCCTTGTTGCTTGGGCAGGTTAATGTTAAGATCCTCCACATATGTGGGTTTTGTGTTGCTATGTGAGGGTTTTGGTGGTGTGGGTTTTGAAGGACTATGTGTTGTTTGAGGTGTGTGTGTTAACCTTCTCCTCTTGACTGTCTAGCACAATCTTGGCTGGAGAGAGCTTTGTTTCCAGTGTGGCTATGTAGGTGCATCTCTCACAGGTTGTAGTGTTTGGTGGTAGGAGGAGAGGGTTGTTTGTGTACATGAGGCAATTGCTGCATTGCCCCAGTATGCCCAGATTCACCAGGTGTACAGGAGAAATCACCGGAAGCTGCCACATGGACATGCCTGGTTAGGTGCTTTCTTTGTGTAGTACAAGAGCTGTTTTCCCCTACTTTTTGGCAAGGTACTTGCAAGTGTAGGCTGTCTAGTGCCTACGACTATTTTCTCCTTATTACCAAGGAGAGGTGAGTGCTTGTAACAAATTAAGTCTTCTTAGTGCTTTTTAGCGAGTTTTAGAGCAAGTGCTAGTCATAGGTGTACAGATTTTAGTGCTACTGCTGATAAACTAGCTAGTTCAAAGGGAGAATTTGAAGAGCAGACTTTCTGGCACCGGGAATAGTTTAACCTTAGCCCAGCGGTGCACAAATGCATGCAATTTTATGCCAGAAAGTTGAAAGGGATAGAAATCAGCCTAAAATGGCCGTTAAAATTGCAATTTCAGAGCTGGAAACCACTCCTCTAGTGTTAGATAGGCAATACAATGCTCCCACTCTCACTGGTAAGCAGTAGGACCTCCCTCTACCACAGCAAGGTCTGGATAGCTCTGAACACTGAAACTAAAGTCCTGAAACCAGCAAAGCCGGGAAACTGGACTGTTTTAGTTAGAAAAGGCAGGAAATTTGCAAACAAGGTAGGTTACTTCCTTGTATGGTAGTCTCTCTATCCTTTTTCTTGGTTTCCTCAACGTACTCTAGAACACCTTCCTCATTTCCCAGAGGTTCTGGAGTCTCTGGTAAACCAATGAGTTACTTCAACCTGTCCCCCCTACCCAAGTGGTAAACAGTTTTTATTCCAGAATGTTTGTGGCTCCTTAAAAGGAGGGTACTTGAAGACCTATTACGGATCTCTCCGTGGTCAACACCTTTCTCAAAGTCCCTTCTTTTTGGATGCTTACTGTTCAAATCATTTTTTCTGTTTTACTGCCCCAGGCCTTTCTGGTGTCTTTGGATCTGAAAGATAAGATAACAAAAAACAGCTAAACACAGCGGGAAAGAATACATTTGTTTTGAGAAAATAAAAATAAATTACAGTAAACTCTTTCACACCTCCAAAGGCGCTTCATCAGATCCTCAATCATCCAAATATTGCTGCCTGTAAACAAAGATTAGATGATTTGATTATGGATGTGGTAGCCTATGAGAAATGGTTACAGGATGTCAAGCGTAGAAAGCTGCTATGTGATTCAGTGGATTTCCAGGAGGGGCGTGTTTTTTCTTGGCAGAAAAATGAAGGTCATACTTCTGAAATACAAATTCAAAGGCAGACAAATGCTTCTATAAATGTTAGTTTGAACAGTCTAAAATTAATGATACATCTTTGCCTCCAGTTAAATCATGTGGTGAACCAATTCACCCATCTAATTCTGACCTTTTAACTTCTGGTAATGTGGCTATGTCTAATATTTCTGAACATGAAGTAGGAGTTTTTTCACTTTCTACTCCTTTTTCCCTCCCACATCTGCCAGAATTGGCGAAAGAAGACAGGCAAGATGTGAGAGCTCATTTGACAAGTAGGTGATGACAGAAACGGAAAAAGGCACAAACGCCTGGGCAGTTAGACTCGGGAGCAATGATGAACAGTAAGATCCAAAGGGTTTAATTGTAAATATTTCTTCAGTGACTTTAACTCTTGATCAAGTTAATATTTTGAGTAAAGGTTTGTCCTTCATTCCAGCTTCTAATTCAATGATAAATGATGTATTAATACACTTGAGACTTTTTGCCAGGAATATTTCCCTTAAAATGTTGCTTAATAATGCTGATTAACCGGCTTTGTTTAAGAAACCTAGCTTGTATTTTCCTGATAAATTCAACCTGCAGATAAAGGTGGTGCTATAGTGGTAATGGATAATATAGAATATATGAACAAAATGCTAGCAGATAGTTCCACTTATAAAATGCTTGGTAAATATCAACTAAATAATGTACTTGGCAAGTTTATGCGGACGTATATGATCTTTTATTGAGTGGCCTTATAACTCAACAGCTATTTGTAGATAAAAGTCTAGAAGTGAATGATGCTGTCCTTTTAAAACCTATATTAAGATCACATGCACTTGCTCTTTAATTTACTGTTTAAATGCTTGTATTTTTTGGATGATTGATGGTCTGATGAAGCACCTTTGGAGGCTTGAAAGTCCTTACAGTAGTTTTTTTTTCTCAGAATAAATTTGCCTCTTTCTACCTGTGTTTAGCTGTTTTTTGTTATTTTATTTTACTGTTTTGAATCGTATTAAACCAGCATTTACCCATTGTGGCAATTTCTTTTGTTGGCTGTGAAAGATGCTTACCTTCATATTCCTAATCACCCTTCCCTATTGCAGTGTTACTGCTTGTGACGATGTGAGGCATTGCCAACTATGCCAGAAGTAGGGCAGCGGATCTGCAACATATGTCAGCATAGCCAGCTGCAGTTTTGTAAAGAATTATATGTCATTTGTGTATCAAACTGATTTGTATAGTTGCTTGTGTTGAAAAATGTATTTAAAGTTTACATTGTGGTCTGGTCTTTTAGAGAATATTTTAACCATTGAGACTAATTGTATTTATTTGGTGATATTCTGGCCACTTCTGAAAGCCTTGCTGTTGGTCAAACTACCATTTGTATAAGTCTTAATTGTACACAGCATAATTGGGTACCCTTGTAAGAGCCTTAAAGTAGCTGACAGGGGATGTTCTTCGTATTTCACTGTTGCAGTCATTACATTTGGGTTATCCTGCTGGCAGGTTGCCCTCAGTAGGCCTGAATTCCAAAGTCTTGGGTCCTGCGTCAGTTGCTGTTGCCTCTTCACTGACGTCAGGTCGTCAGGGGTATAAAAGATGCAGCCGACGCCATTTTATTCAGTCTTTCCGGTTGGCCGACTCCAGAGATTTTCATGTTCGAGTTTCAGATCAGAAGTCTTCATTAAAGGCTAAGTACCCCGTTGGGGAAACATTTTCTTGCTCCAGACCGATGTCAGAAAAAGTTAATAATTGTATTTCTTGTGGGAAGCAAATACCTCATAAGGACTTTCATTCTTACTGTATTCCTTGCCTAGACACTGACCACGATGTTGTTAGTTGTCGGTTTTGTGCTAGATTTAACCAACGCACTATTAAGCGTCGGTACGATTTTGCATTAAGCTATTTTGGGCGAAGATTTAATTATACAATGTCGTCGGATAGCCATCCGACGACCGGAGTTCACAAAAAACGCAAAGAAAAAGACAGGCAACCAAGGTCCAAAATCGACGACAAAGCTTCTCCTAAGCAAGTCGCCGGTTCTCAGTGAGGCGCTTTCGCAGCCCCTGACGCCTGCTACTTTAGAGTCGCAGGTCGCTACCGACTCCCACGTGGAGTCGGACTGGCCGCCGTAAACTCAAGGTATTGGAGCCTCGGAGATTATTCCCTCAAATGGGTCCGGAGCCGCTGAGCAGGCATCGGCTTCTGTGGGTGTTTTCAGACCTAAACAATTGTATATTAAACCGTCTTCAAAGACAAAGACTAAAACATCTTTAAAGGCAAAGAAACAAGTTCACCAGCTACAAGGGCAGGCCTCCATGCCCAAAAAACAGAAGCTCAAAATGGCCGAAGACTTAATTACCTTGATTAGGGGTTCCCATCCCCCTCCTGATAAGAGGCCTAGGCAAGAGACAGACTATGAATCTTCAGATCAGGTGCCCATTTCTTCTGATTCCTCTTCTGATCAGGAATATTCTGTTTCCCCCTATGAGCATTCTGATGCTGAAGAATCAATTCCTTCAGCTTCTCCTCCTGAGGACTACTCTTTTGGGGAAACCTTGCATACCATAAGGGAACACTTCCACTGGGAGAGCCAAGATTTTTCAGAATCTAAGAAAAGGCTTAGAGACTTCCTTTTTCTGCCTCAACACAGGCCTCTAGGTATTCCACCTGTGTTGGATATTGTAGATGATGTGTTCTCGGAGTCTAGTCTGACCCCTGGCTCTTTACCTCCAGTTCCTGTTATGCCAGACAGATACTACAGGGTCCCTGACTCTCATAAATTCCTTTTCAAAAACCCTTCTGCAGACCCAGAAACTATTTCTCAGGGTCCAAAATGGGTCAAGGCTTCTACTGCAAAAAACCCTACCCCCTCTGACAGGGATTCTAGGGCACTGGATAGATGGGGAAAAAAGATTTACACATCTGCTACTTTGGCTATAAGGGCCTTAAATTGCCAGTTTCCTATGCTTAAATATCAGCAATACATCATGACACTGCTTAAACAAAAAATTATGGCAAATTCTGAATGTGCAGAAAACAAAGAAAGGCAGGATTTATTGCATGCGGCTGAACAAGTTGGAAAGCATACTTTGCAATGTGGGTTTGATTCTCTGGAGGCCTCCTGCAGGGCCGCTGTTATGGGTTCTGTCATTAGAAGGCAGGCATGCTTGGTTAAAAGAACAAAATCTTGCTGACCATGTTAAAGCAAGATTATTAGATGCTCCTTTACAACATGATATCTTGTTTGGTGTTAAGGCAGAAGAGGTGTTAAAGAAAATGGAGGACAAAGCTAAATCTATGCAAACGGTCAATGATTTCTTACAGGTACAGCCGCAAGGATCCTACAGGTCTAAGCAGTGGACTGCTTCTACCTCCAAAGTTGGAGAAGACAAAGCACAATCATACAGGAAACAGTCCCAATGACTTCCCCCTGCCTGCACCAAGCACTTATCTTCTGGCAGCACCCTTAGGGGGAAAACTAGCACTTTTTTCTCAAAATTGGCACATTATAACCCAGGACAAATGGGTTCTAGACATAGTGTCACAAAGCTACAAGTTTAATTTCCATACCCTGCCAAGGGCAAACGGTTGGCCAGATCTGCCAAAAAATCTATGGGCAGAGGCTCAAAAACAAGTCGCAGCTCTCATGGACATGAGGGCCATTCAACAAGTGCCACAGCAAGAACAGGGACAAGGATTTTACTCAAGACTGTTCTTGGTACCCAGAAAGGACAAAGCATGGAGACCAGTACTGGACCTATCTGTTCTAAACACTTTCCTGGATATACCAAAATTCAAGATGTTGACCCTATAGCAGCTTCTGCCCATGCTGGGCAGCAAGGCTTGGCTCGTGACTTTAGACCTAAAAGAGGCATACCTGCATGTCCCAATCAGACAGTCATGCAGAAGATACCTCAGATTCAAGGCTGCCTCAAAAATTCTCTGCACTGCCCTTTGGCGTATCTACTGCGCCCAGGGTCTTCACAAAGTGTCTGGCACCAGTAATTGCTTACTGCAGACAAAGAGGAATACAAATATATCCTTACTTGGACGACTGCCTCATACAAGCAGAGAACAAGGACATTCTACTACAGCATCTGACGTTTGTGATAAGACTTTTAACATGCCTAGGGTACACAGTCAACAAAAAGAAATCAAAACTAGTACCCTCTCAAGAGATAATATTCCTGGGTGCAAGCTTAAATACAACTGCCCAGATGGCTTATCTCACTCCAGACAAACAAAGACAACTGACTACCTATTTCAAGGAAATGGCAACAAAGGCTCAGTTATCTGCAAGAAAAATTCTGCAGGCTTTGGGCTTCATGGCATCCTGCATCTTACTAATTCCATATGCAAGACTGCATATGAGAAAAATTCAATGGTACCTAAAAAGTGTCTGGACACAGCATTGCCACAGTCTGGAAACAATGATTACTCCAATTCCCTGCCTGCAACAGGAGTTTCGATGGTGGACAAAGGCTTGTCACCAAAACAAGGGACAGCCATTCTCACTACCCCCCGCCAGGCAGAGCCTAACGACGGATGCTTCAGATTATGCCTGGGGGGCACATATGGCAGGAAGAGCCATTCAGGGCAACTGGTCCACAAACCAAAAGCATCTACATATCAATCAAAAAGAGATGCTAGCTGTTCAAAATGCCCTGACAGCCTTCAAGGGCCTACTTCATCCGGGACAACTACTGATAAAGACAGACAACACCACGGTCATGTGGTACATAAACAAGCAGGGGGGCACTCATTCTCATTCCCTGTGCAGACAAGCCATAGCTTTATGTGTCACAGCATTGACTTACCAAGTTCACCTGCAGGCACAATTCCTGCCAGGAAAGGAAAATACTCTGGCAGACGAACTAAGCAGAAACCTCATGGATCCCCATGAGTGGCACCTGGATCCACAAGTCTTCAGCATGATAACAAATAAATGGGGACACCCGGACATATATCTATTTGCCTCCCCTCAAAACAATCAACTAAAAAGATTCTGCACAAGGACTTATCACAGACAAGCTTGGAAAGTGGACACATTATCTTTCAACTGGACAAACCTATCAGTATATGCCTTTCCTCCACTGCCTCTCCTCCCCAAGGTACTCTTAAAGGTCAGGCAGGAGAAACCAAAAATGATTCTGATTGCCCCAGACTGGCCACACCAGTACTGGTATCCGATCTTAAGGAACTTGTCCCAGTGCCCAGCCTGGACCTTACCTCAAATACCTCATCTACTGTCCCAGCAAAACAATCAGATTCTGCACAGCCAACTCAGGACCCTAAACCTGGCAGCATGGCGGATAATGTAGCCATACAAACCACACCTCTCAGTAAAGATGTGATGGATGTCATTTTAGAAGACAGAAGACCTAGTACTATAAAATCTTATGCTGGGAAATGGAAGGGATTTTGGCTTGGAACCAAGCTCAAGGAACTGATACAGCTGTCCCAAATATTCCTCAGATTTTGCAATGCTTAACTGAGATGCTGGACAAAGGCCTATCTTTTTCATCAATTAAAATCCATGCCTCTGCCATTTTGGTTCATTACAATGCAGAGCCACCACTCTTTTCTCATCCTTTATTAAGGCAGTACCTCAGAGGAGCCAAAAACTTAAGGCCTCCAAGGAGAACTCCAATACCTGCATGGGACCTCAATTATGTCTTGGAAAAACTCACCTTACCTCCTTTTGAGCCAGCTGCTACTGCGGATATAAAGTTCTTATCTTGGAAAACAGCTATGCTCCTAGCAATAACTTCTGCAAGACGAGTTTCACAGCTACAGGCTCTCATAGCTGTGGAACCCTTTATCATTTTTTATCCAGACAGGGTCTCTCTGAGAACAAACCCTACATTTATGCCTAAGGTGGTATCTAGTGTAGCCCTTAACCAAACAATTCATTTGCCAACTTTTTATCCAAATCCACAGAACAAGGGGGAGAAAATTCTGCATGCTTTGGACGTGCACAGACAACTTAGATTCTACTTGGACAAAACTAAAGTTTTCAGAAAGACAGAACTATTACTAGTGGCATATGCCACAGCATCTCAAGGAAAGGCTATCTCCAAGCAGACTATTTAAAAGTGGATAGGTCACTGCATTCGTTTTTGCTACTCACAGCGTGGCAAACCAATGCCTAAGGGCATTAGGCCACATTCAACCAGAGCTGCAGCCACTTCTGCAGCCTTTCTCAGGGGAGTACCAACCAAGGACATTTTAGAGGCTGCATACCTTTACAAAACATTGCAGTCTGCCTCTTTACTCTAAATCCAGGGCAGGCTTTGCCACTGCAGTTCTGCAGGGCCTCTTAGCCGCTCCTAATGCTGTTTAGCTCCAACCCCCCAACCATAGCTTTGGAACTCAACCCAAATGTAATGACTGCAACAGTGAAACACGAAGAACATAGTACAGTTGTGTACACTTACCATAAATGTAGATGTTCAAGTGTATTCACTGTTGCAGTCCAGGTTACCCACCCGTCATCCCCCTTATTTTCGCTGGAACTTATCTTTACTTCTTTAATCTATACAACCTAGGTGGTGTATTTGCTTATAGATGAAGGTAAAGCTTATTTTGCTGCATGTATGTTTTATTTACATAAATGTTAAGTTGTCAATCTCACCTTCATTCTTGCTGGATGGGTTCGGAGCCGATCCTCGGCTCCGACTCGGCACTTGCTTTAGCTCGAGAACTCCTTTTACCAGCTCGAGGCAACCCTATATCCCATGATGCAAGGCGGAACTACCTCAGATCTCGTTTGCCGCTTAGCGAAAGAGGTCTCCTTTGCTAACTGAGGTAAGTTTTTTCTTAGTCAAATAAGAAAAAGTGTAGTTAGGGGTTTATTTTTTCCTGTTAGTGTTAGTGTAGTCTGTAATTAGTTACAGCCCACCCTATTCCCTATTTTTCAACCTTTTTATAAACTTTTATAAGTTTTAATCTAAAGTAGTTTAGTCAGGCCTAGTTCCCTTTTGTTATCCCTTCCTGTGTGTTTGTGTAAGGGATTAATTTGTGTGTTTGTTGGGACTGTTTGTGTTCTATCCTCTTAGGATGTCAAAAGAAGGCAAGGTCTCAGGCTTCAAGAAGTGTGACCAGTGCTGTCAGAAAATGTCTCTGACAGACGGTCACACTTCTTGTGTTTATTGCCTGGGGCCTTTGCACCTGCAGGACTCCTGTGCGTTGTGTCATGCTTTTAGCCAGAGAGTCCTGCAGGAAAGGAGGAACAAACTCATCCTCCGAGGTTTACTTAAACCTGAAGGTTCTCCTCCTAAATCAGGGTCAGGAAAACCTCTTAAGCCACCAAAGGCTCAGGCTACAGTGTCCAAGCCTCCTCCGGTGGCTCCGGCTCCGTCGGAGCCGATATCGGCTCCGGCTGGAGTCGATTCTTCTACTCGAGTAGTGGGTTGCGCCGGCTGGCTCCGATACCCTGACTACTGTGGCCTTGTCGGCTCCGGCTGGAGCCGACACTTTATCCAGCATCGGAGCCGAAAAATCCTCGGCTCCATCTGGAGTTCTAGGGACTTCGGCTCCGATGGCTTCGACCCGTAAGAGATCTCGGTCCCCCTCTATTATGAGTATCCACTCGGCCCGGGATCTCCTCTTTTGTCGGAGCGGAGCCATCGGAGCCGATCTTCGAGATCTTCCAGGCTGTCTGACCACGACTTGGAGAGGGTGGTAAGCAGGCTGTTGAAGTCTCAG
This sequence comes from Protopterus annectens, assembly GCF_019279795.1. Classification (NCBI taxonomy): domain Eukaryota; kingdom Metazoa; phylum Chordata; order Ceratodontiformes; family Protopteridae; genus Protopterus; species Protopterus annectens. Next base: position 1,173,465,621 of record NC_056726.1, on the reverse strand, counting down.
GCACTGGCCCAAATGCTCCATAGCCCGTCTCAACAGACTTCGGCTATAGCCCCAATTCTTGAACTTCCTCCTCCGACTCCACACCAGAGTTCGGAGCCGGAGCTTCTTGGGACAGCGACTGTTTCGATGCCGGAGCCCATACATCCTTCGGCTCTGTCGCCCTCGGCTCCGATCTCCTCCTTGAGACCTTCCTTGGAGGGATCCGGTCGTCGGGTTTCCACTGTCGGCTCCGAGGGGGCTAGTGGCATCGGACCCTTGTCCGACCCCGCTCTCCTCTCGGGCTTCGGCTTTGGTAAGCTCGGCGCCGACATCCGCCTCGGAGCCTTCTCTCTCCTTGGAGCCGACCATTCCTGTCTCTTCGGAGCGGGTATGTTCTGGTCTCCCGGGGAGAGGAGCCTTTGAGGTGATGAGGAGTGTCCTGGCCTCTGAGCCTGGTCAACGGTCCATCCCTCTAGCTCCTCCCTCATCAGTGCCTGCAGATGCCTCTTGCCAGCCTCTTGCTCTCAGGCCCAGGGATCCATCGCCCCAGGTTTCCCCACTGGGAATTTCCTCCTCTTCCGAGGTTTCTCCTGACCCTGCAGGGGAACCCCCTCGGAAGAGGACGTGTAAGAGGAAACACACAGACTCCCCTGAGTCTACTACATCTGATACCGACTTAGATGAGTCGGAGGGTTCCCCACGGTCCCCCTCTGAGGATGTCTCCTTTTCAGACATCCTTGAGCTCCTCAAACAGAGGGGGAATTGGCCCTCCATTGACCCCTCCGAGGATGAGTCGGTATACCTGGAGGCTTTGGATCCCGACCCTCCACCTCCTGGGTGTCTCCGCCTTTCGACCCACTCATGCAGGTAGTGGCTCGGAAGGCGTGGGCGGCTCCAGATTCTGTGGAACCTGTCCCCAGAAGACCATCCAAGTTCATTACGGCCCCGTCGGATAAACAGTTCCTTTCCAAAGGTGTCTCTGTGGATGCTATGGTGGTGGCGGCCACTAAGAAGGAACTGGCGGATCCTTCAGTACCTGTCCATCCTCCTAACAAGGACTCTAGGACCATGGACAGGTATGGAAAGCGGATGTTTTCTTCAGCGACCTTTGCTATGCGTTCGCTGAATTACCTTTGTCACTTCACCAGGCTTCAACGAGATATTCTCAAGGAACTGGGTGAAGTAGTCCAGGATCCTTCTGCTGCTGGGGCTCAGGAAAAGATTGCCTCACAGCTTGCTATCCTGAATTCCATATCTAACTCCTCCATGCGGCTCATATCTTATGCGGCCGATGGAGCGAGCAGGGCCGCAGGCACAGGAGTTGCTCTTAGACGCCAAGCCTGGATGCGGCTGTGTAATTTTGCGGACCCCTTTAAGGCGTCCTTCACTAATACCCCCTTTGATGGTTCGGCTTTGTTCGAACCTCAAGTGAAGGATACCTTGACCAGGTGTGAGCAGGACGGTAAGACTCTTTCTGCCGTTGGAGTCCAATTTTCCACTCCTTCTAGACCATATCCCAAGGGTCAGAAAGGGGGAAGATGTGGTTCCGTAAAGCCCAAGGAGCTACACCGGACACACGTGGTCAGTTTACCCCCAGAGGCAGAGGGGGTAACAATAATAGACGTCCTAGAGGCAGGGGGTCCTCAGAACCAGGGCAACAGGGAGTCTCTTCCTGAGAAGCCCTTTCAGCATCCCTGAGGTGTTGCCCGACTGTCCACCCTTGGAGGCAGTCGGGGGAAGGATTTCACTGTACCCAGTAGCCTGGCAATCTCTATCCCAAGAGAAGTGGGTACAGTCGATTATATCCGAGGGTTACAAGATCCCCTTCGTAAGGTTTCCGTACCTCTACAATCCCTTCCAGACATCTCACCCAGTCAAAGGGATTTGGCAAAACAGGAGGTTTCAAAACTCCTAGAAAAAGAGCCGTCCAGACAGTGCCGGCAGACCAAGTAGGATCCGGCGTCTACTCAAGATTCTTTTGGTCCCCAAAAGGACGGGAGAGTGGAGACCAATATTAGACCTCAGCAATCTGAACAGATTTGTCAAAAGGCAAGATTCGGATGGTCACGCTTCAGTCCATTCTGCCCTTTCTGGGCAAGGACAACTGGATGTGCTCGATAGACCTTCAGGATGCGTACTATCACATAAAGATTCACAGGCGCTCCAGGAGGTTTCTCCGCTTTCGCTAGGGACCAGTCATTACCAATTCAGAGCCCTGCCCTTTGGCCTCACTTCAGCCCCCAGAGTGTTTACCAAATGCATGGCAGTGGTCACAGCTCACCTGAGACGCCTAGGATTCCAGGTGTTTCCTTATTTGGACGACTGGCTCCTCTCCGCCACCACCAAGTGTCAGCTTCTTCAGTCCAGAGACTACACCCTTCAGCTTTGCAAGAATCTGGGAATTTCAGTAAATTTCGGAAAATCTTCTCTGCTGCCTTGCCAATCTATCACCTTTATAGGCAGAGTTAAATACCGCCAAAATGTTAGCCAGACTAACAGATCAAAGAATTCTGGACATCCAAAAATTTGTTCGGCTTCTGTTACAAAGCAAAAAGATCAAAGCCAGGTTTGTCCTGAAAGTTCTAGGTCTAATGGCTGCGGCCATTGTTCTTCTACCACTGGCTCGCTTTCACATGCGTCTCCTGCAGTGGATGCTTTTCACGCAGTGGTCGTATCACAATCTTCCGATGAGAGACGAGATCTTAGTGACACAGTCATGCAGGGCTCATCTGGGCTGGTGGATATCTTCCCCTCTTCTTCATCAGGACCGACCCTTTGTTCCCCCTCCTCCAGTTGCCACAGTCACCACGGATGCCTCTCTGATCGGGTGGGGGGGGCATTATCAGGGCAGGATGGTCCACGGGACGTGGCAACCCATAGAATACCATCTGCACATAAATGTCCTGGAGATGAGAGCAGTGCTTTTAACGTTGCAAGCCCTCGACGACTTTCTTCCCACGGGGACTATTGCAGTACAGACGGACAACATGTCCGTGGTCTGGTACATCAACAAGCAGGGCGGAACCAGGTCCTATCCCTTATGTCGAGAAGCTCTCAGACTTTGGCAATGGGTGATCTCTTCTCAGCGGTTTCTGATAGCAACGCACATCCCCGGCAGGTCCAACCTATTGGCGGACAGGCTAAGCAGATCTATTCTGATGCCTCACGAGTGGTCTCTCAATCAATCTGTAGTGGATCAGATTTTTCTGAAGTGGGGCACTCCTTGTTGCGATCTTTTCGCTACCCCTCAAAACAACAAGTGCCCAGACTATTTCACTCTATTTCCCCTTCCAGGCCAACCCCTGAGAGACTCTCTAACCCAGGATTGGCCTCGAGGACTTCTTTATGCTTTTCCTCCCTTTCCATTGATTCCACAAGTCATTCAGAAAGCCACCGTTTTGAGAGCCAAATTGATCCTCATTGCTCCTTTTTGGCCTCGACAAATTTGGTTTCCGTCTCTGCATCGTCACCTTCTGGTGCAGCCCTGGCATCTGGACCCAGTTCCGGATCTTTTGATCCACCAGTCGGGTCAGCAGCACCGGACCATTCATTCTCTCAACCTCACTGCTTGGTTGCTCCACTTCCTTCCCTAGCCAGGCTACCAATGATTTCTGACTCAGTCAGAGACATTATAGTGTCTTCTTTGAAGTCGTCCACTAGGACTATTTATGCTAGCAAGTGGCGATTTTCGATTTGGGCAAACTCCAGAAATATTGATCCTTTTACTGCTCCCGTACATTCTGTTTTAGATTTCCTAGCGGAGGTTTTTCATTCGGGATCCTCATCATCTACAGTCAAAGTACAACTGGCTGCTATTTCCAAGTATCATGTTGGCTTGCATGACAATAACATCATGTCTCATAGATTATGCAAGGCCTTTTTGAGAGGAGTTTTTCTCCTAAAGCCACCTATAAAGCATCCTCCTCCGCAATGGGATCTAAACTTAATGTTGGCATCCTTGATACTACCTCCCTTCGAACTGTCTGCTTCATGTTCTTTGAAGTTATTGACGTGGAAGACTATATTTTTACTGGCTGTCACTTCTGCAAGAAGGGTTTCCGAGATTCAAGCTCTCTGTATTCGTTCACCTTATTTGGTTTTTCATAAGGACAGGGTATCATTAAGAACTAACCCTTCTTTTCTCCCCAAGGTTGTATCTCAAACCAATATTAACCAATCTATAGATCTACCAGTCTTTTTCCCTAACTATTCCGACAGAGCTGAACAGAACTTGCATTTTTTGGATGTCCATCGTCAGCTCAGGTACTATTTGCATAGGACTAAACATATTAGAAAATCGGACCAATTGTTTGTCTCTTATGCAGAAAACAGGTTAGGTCTTCCAGTTTCTAAAGTGACCTTATCCAGATGGTTGACTTCCACCATTTCCTATGTGTACTCTCTCAGAGGCAAACAACTATCTTCTAAGCCAAAAGCACACTCCACCAGGAGTCTATCCACTTCTGCAGCTTTTCAGGATAGACTTCCCATTGATACCATTTGTGCAGCAGCTACTTGGGCCACGCCTCATACCTTTGTTTCTCATTACAAGTTGGATTTGACCTCCAGAGATAGGGCCAGTTTTGGTTCCACAGTTCTCAAGAGTCTGTTCCGTTGAGCCACCCGGGATTCAGGTGCTAGGACGGTCCCATCCAGCAAGAATGAAGGCGAGATTGACAACTTAACATTTAGAAGTTATGTACCTACCATAACGTTCCATGTTAGTTGTCTTCTCGCCTTCTTTCTTCGTCCCTCCCTCCTTCCCCTGGCCTGGACAGATCTTGAAGAGTTCCTAATAGTTTGTTTCCTCTGGATCTTTGTTATGAGGACTTCTTTTAGGAAACTTTGTTCCTAATTTGGTTAGGATAACCTTTAGCAGGGTAAGTTAGCTGCCAAACGAGATCTGAGGTAGTTCCGCCTTGCATCATAGGATATAGGGTTGCCTCGAGCTGGTAAAAGGAGTTCTCGAGCTAAAGCAAGTGCCGAGTCGGAGCCGAGGATCGGCTCCGAACCCATCCAGCAAGAAAGAAGGCGAGATAAGACAACTAACATGGAACGTTATGGTAGGTACATAACTTCTAATTTTAGCCTACCCTTTTGAGGGCACCTGACATCTGGGGCAAGAAAAACTGAATAAAATGGCATCTGCTGCATCTTTTATATCCCTGACGATCTGACGTCAGGGAAGAGGTGACAGCAACTGATGCAGGACCCAAGACTTTGGAATTCAGGCCGACTGAGGACAACCTGCCAGCAGGATAACCCAAATGTAATGACTGCAACAATGAACACACTCGAACATCTACATTTATGGTAAGTGTACACAACTGTACTTTCTGGTGACAGTGAAACTATTTTATTGTCAGGGCAGAGGGGCTTAGCTAGTGTGCCAGCTATTCCCAGGTATGTATGTGTTTGTGTGTGTGTGAGAAAATCAAATATCAAAGAGTATGTGTGTGTCAGTTACTTAGAACAGGGACGTAGGGCACTGATATCACAGAGATGGTGTTGGAGGACTTGATTTGGAACCCTGGCTAATGCTCAACTCTGTAGCTGTGTCAATGGGGAGTCTTAGTCAGTGTCTGGAGAGAGAGAGAGAAAGAGAAAAAATGAGTCCATGGACTGAGTGTGTTCCGTGTGTGCTCTTAAGGAACATTGTGCTTGATGCAGAGAGCTGCAGCTGAAAGTACTGTGTGTTTCTATTTTTCTCTCAGTGAATGTTCCTCACAGGTGCTGTTTTTGAGGATTCAGGCTCCTTGATTACTGGCCCAGAGAGGGACGTCACACTACTTAACAATTTTTTTTTTTTTTGCAACATGGGAAATGTATTCTTCATGGGCAGCAGGCACTGAATTCGTAGATGAAACACTGAAATTTAAAGTTTGCTAGCAGCGACCCATTCATTAATTACAGATCTCTCTTATGTGAAATTATTCAGATGACCTTTACCTCTGCAGAGTTTTTGCACATTGACTGATATTGGTGGATTGTAATGACAGGCATTTCAGTGGCCTTTTATGGTCGAAATGTTCTGAAATGGGCAGTTTTGTCATCAATGGGCATATATTTTGTTTCATTGCTTACTGAAAAAATGTCCAAAACTACAGATTTAAATCACAGTCTAACAAGTTGTGCTGTATTATACAAGGAGTATAAAGTAGTACAGTCAGTAAGGTGACTCAAAGAGCACATGCATGTATGTATGGTCCTAAAAAATGTGTGCAAGCACTTACGGTTTGAAAATAGCCCAGAGGAAAACTTTTTCCGCCACTGACCAGATGCATTTTCTTTGAATGTGGAGTGCTTTGTCAATAAATGTGAATTTTAAGGACAGAGAAGATTACTGTTAATGTCTGTTTTCATCATGAGACTGTATTGTTTTGTTTAGCAAATGTCTATCAGTGTTTGTGCTATAAAATTTGAAATAAAAGTTTTAAATGAAATCCAGATATCTATAATTATTGTAGAAGTAAAGAATAAAATAGTATGCACACTGACAGTTTTGAACAGTGTTTATGGTAACGGGAGAAATAGCCAAGTAATGGGACACTGGAATGGCTGTGGGGGATGCTGTGTGTGTGGGAGGCCCCGGCCATTACCTTTTCTAGGGCCCCATTTAACCATGATCTGGCTCTGGGTACCAGAGAAAATGTGAGTTAATTAACAGAAGCATTACGAATATGTTATGTGCTAATAAATATATTAATAACTTGTACCTGAAGGTGTTTGTATGGTATTGTTTGGTATGAAATGAAAGCATACACAGTGCTGGAAAATGCTGCACTGATAGTTGCTAACTATATCTGTTTTTGTAGTTTATATATATTAACATTTATTTATCCATTAAATTTGCAGTACTGTAGCAATAAAGGAGTATTTTGGGTAGCCTAGGCGGGATCTATGTGAAAGCAGCTGATCACTTGCATAGTGACACAGCATGTCTAGTGGCCATATACTATTCAGGAGAAAGAAACTGGAGTGCACTTTTTCACTTTTCTCACAGTTAAATGTCAGACATATACAGGATGCTAGCTTTTGAGGGTAGACGTAAGGAGGAATGCTGGGTGTAAATACATCTGATCAAAATGAAATGTGTTAGGTGAAGGAGGTCTTGGAATACTGGGTTGTTCATAAGCAAGCATCACCCCTGAGGAGTGTCTGTGAAACAAAGTACATGGACTTAGATTTTAATCTGTCTAGTGAGGAAACTATGCTGCATTTTAAGCATGTTTAAGTGTTTAGTGAGGTGCATGCTGTATCGGGTATTATATTCAATGATCACCCTTATAAGGGAGGGATAAAGTGGTACTACAACATCATTAGACCATGATGGGATAATACAAAGGATATGTTGTTTAAGGCTAAAGGAATTTCTAACCACCGCAGAGGCAAGGGGGTCAATGAAGAGTCTGTTATCAACAGAGGCAGACAAGTCCCTGATGACTGACTCACATTTAAGCAGATTGTTACATGTAGGTTTTCTCTATTGCCAACAGCATCTGTGAAATATGTATTTTAACAAATTGTCATGCATATTTAAAGCATATGTTGCTAAACATTTTTATTACTTGTGAAATCATAATCCAAATAGGACATGGCATGCTATTATTCATGTAGTGGCAGGATTAATGTTTATTTGACTTGTAAACCTGAATACCTTGAAAACATAAAAAGGAAGACACTGAAGGTTTATAGGTTTAATGCAGAGACAGATCCAAGATGAAACTAAAAGATTAAACTAAAACAGCATTGTTAATAAAAGCTCAGAAAGTATTTAGTCAGAAGAGGTTTATCTTGAAAGATCTGTTTAAGTAACATCATCTATAAGATTACTATAGTTACTAAAATGCGTATTTGCTTTTTGGGATGTTTTAATAAAATCTATTTTTTTAATTGCTGTGTTACATTTACTTAACTGAACTTCACTGTTTCCACATATGTGATTACTTAGTTACAAAAAAATACTTAAATTTACTATGGTACTCATTGTGGCTGATATCACCTTCAGTGGGACTGTTTTATATGTTATTGCAATGAGTATGTCAGCTATGCCATGGAAGAAGATTATGATTTAGAATGGGCAAACACAATCTCTTTCCAGGCATGCATTGAAAAAAACTAGTGCTATTTGTAAATGTGCTATGTGCTGCACAGGAAATACCTGTTTCTACGCCACACCTAAAACAAAATCAAGTGCATCTGAATGTATATTGCTGTCTTTTCACGCATGATATCAGAACATTTTAAGGTGATCTTTCCACATCCCCCAAACCCAGTGTCCCACTTTCCCACTCCCACCTTGGTAGTCAATTAACCAGATTCTGCCCCCCCCCCCCTTACAGATTCCTGAATCGGCAATTGTATAATAAACATCTTTTTGGGACTGCTACTGCTGAACTGTTTAAGTCTCTTCAAGAGAAAGGCAAAGCCTTGCAGGACCTTAACATATTTTTGTGTCTCCTATCTCTAAGTTTCAGAGAATTATCCTTCTAGATCTGCTTTTGTTTGCAGTCAATGCTGCTAGGCCTCGAAGTGCAGGAAGGGTGTTAGGTTGGCCCCTTCTGCTAAATCTTCTCAGATTTCTCTGGCTCAGAAGCCTCCTTTGTGTAATAAGCCTTTTCTTTGACAGTTTGCCCCCCCCCCCCCTTCTTAGACCAGGTTCCTTTGTGCGTTAGGCTTTCCCTTTGCCTTCCAAAGTGGCATCTCATCATTTCAGACTTTTGGGTTCTTTCTGTCATCCATCAAGGTTACTTCATGGTATGGAAGTCACTACCTCCTTTTTTAGGGTTTCCTTAGCCTCATCTAGAGCAACTTCCTCATTTCCCAGAGTTTCTAGATTCCCTGGTGAACCAGAGAACCATTCAGCCTGTCCCTGCTTCCCAAATAGGAAAGGGTTTTTATTCCAGGATGTTTCTGGTTCCTTGAAAGTGGGCACTTGGGGACCTATTCTGGATCTCTCCCTGCTCAACACCTTTCTCACAGTCCCTTCTTTATGGATGCTTACTCTTCAAACCCTGTTTCCTGTTTTATTGCCCCAAGCTATTCTGGTGTCTTTGAATGTGAAAGATGCTTACCTTCATATCCCTATTAACCCTCTTTTCAGGAAGTTTGTAAGTTTCTCTGTTTCTTTCTTTCTTTCTCAGTTCTCTGCTGCCATTTGACCTTTCTACTGCCCCAAAAGTATTCACAAAATGCCTAGCTCCTGTAATTGCTTTCTGCAGGCTCCATGGCATTCAGATTTTTCCACATCTAAATGACCTGTTGCTTCAAGTACCTTCTCCCAGTCACTTGTTACAGGATCTGAAGTTCACCATCTCTCTTCTTCAAAGTCTGGGGTCACTATCAACTTCCAGAAGTCTGTCTTGACTCCCCCTCAGGATTATGTGTATCTTGGAAGCAGGATTCAGACAGTGCCAATGTTGGTTTCTCTTCCACCTCAAAAAGTTTTGTCATTGACAGCCTTCTTTCAGTTTCTTTTTCCTCTGACTGCCATGTCAGCCCGGGAGTTTCTTCTGCCCTGGGATTCATGGCCACATCTATTCCAGTGCTCCCTCTTGCCGGACTGGATATGCAGAAACATCAATGGTACCTCAAGTCAGTTTGGCTGTAGCACTGTCACCCTTTGGATTTCAGTGTACCTCTCCTTCCCTGTCTAAAGAAAAATTCAAGTGGTGGATTCAACAGTTTGCTCTCAACTCAGGCCTACCCTTTCAGCCTTCAGTCCCTTCTCAAAAACATTTCACCAGTGCCTCAGACATGAGGTGGGGGGGGGGGGGGGCTTCATTTGGTCACCTGAAAGTTCCAAAGACATGCATATGGAGCATTTCTCCCCGGGCCTCCGCTGAAAACAGGCTCTGTGGAACCTAGTCGGACATTCCCGGTCAAAAAATGTTAAATAAAAATAAATAAAGTTCAGGGTCTGTGGTCCCCCATCAGAAGTCAGACATATCAACATCAAGGAGATGAGAGCTCTGATTCTGTCCCTTCAAGCATTTCACCTATGTCCTCTCCAAGCCCCTTGAAGGTGTACACAGACAACATTACAGTGATGCGGTATGTCAACAAGCAAGGAGACACAAAATCTTGCCTCCTGTGCAGTTTGGCTCTTCAGGCCTGGGAGGTTGCTGTCAGTTATCAGTTAAGTCTTCAGGTAGTATGCATTCCTTCAGAGCACAGTTTAGTGACAGACTCTCTGAGCAGGTCCAAAACACAGGCTCACAAATGGATGCTTCACAGAGACATGTTTTTGAACATTGTCCATTGGTGGGGTATTCTTCAGGTAGATCTTATTTAGCCTCCCCTCTGAACAAGCAACTTCCTCTGTTCTGTTCCAGAGTGCTGTAGTATCTGGCATGCAAGATGGATACCCTATCTTTTTCTTGGAAGGGATGTTTCTTTATGCTTACACCCTCTTCTTCTGCTTCCAGTAGTCCTGCAGAAGATTTAGCTGGATTCCCCAAAAATCTTGCTAGTGACATTCTTTTGGCCAAGGATGCACCTCCTCTTAATGCATCTAGCCAGGGGCAATCACCACAAGTTACCTCACTGGTTGGATCTTCTCACACAGGACAAGAGGTCTCTCATCCATCCTCATTTGTCCAGTCTTCAGCTGACACTGTGGATTATAGTGTTTGATCCCTTTCGGGCACCACTTTTCTGAGGACATGCTAAGAGTTTTACAGGAGGAAAGGAAACCCTAAAGCAGAAATTCTCATATGTTCAACCAGGACCTTTTTACAGTGGAGGTCCCTTTGGTCCTCTCTTATTTGTGTGAGCTGCTTCAGTTTGGCCTGGCCTGTCCTTCTGTGAAGGCCCATTTGTCAACCATTTCTGCTTGTTTGCCCTTGAATCCCTCTTTGGCTCATCGTTTTGAGATCAAACAATTTCTGAATGGCATCCTGCATGTTTGGCCTCCAAGGAAACCTATTCCTCCTCCTTGAGACTTTTGTTTTGGAAAAATTGACTCATGGTCCTTTTGAGCCTGCATATTCTGTTTCTTTACAACATTGTACCTGGAAGACTGTTTTGCTGCTGGCTGTTACCTCTGCTCGGGGGGGGGGGGGGTCTGAGTTCCAAGCCTTTATGACCATTCCTACTGTTTTGATTTTTTCACAGGGACGGGGTTCCCCTTTGTACTAATCCTTCTTTTATGCCCAGTGATAGTGAATGAACTGTCTTTGAATCAGTCGGTACAAATCCCTACTTTTTTCCCTTCTTCTCAGTCTGCTAGTGAGAGGGTCCTGCATGCCTTGGATTTGCACAGACAGCTCAGGTATGATTTGGATAAATCTAAGGCCATTCATAAGTCTGATCAGACTTTTGTTTCCTTTCATCCCAGGACATTGGTTTTGGCTGTTTAGAAGCAAACTGCCTCCTCTTGAATATCTAAGGCAATTTCCTTTTGTTATACTTTTCATAGCAAATCTTTGTGTGCTTTTGTAGCTCATTCCACTAGGGCTGTTGCCTTTTCTGGTGCCCTTTTCAAGGGGTAGGACAGCATTTCCATCCTTGAAGCTGCTACTTGGTTTTCAGTGCATACCTACACTAAGCATTATAAGTTGGATATGGTTTCTAGTGCCAGAGCAATTTTTGCTAGAACCATTTTATATGGGTTTGTTGAGGGATCTTCTCGGCCTTCCACCTCTCATTCTGTTTCTTGAGCTTTTTAAATCCCCCTTCTGTTTAGAATACTGTAACAGTGATATAGAAGGACATAGAACAGTTGTGTAAAATCTTAACATAACAGTCAATTCTCTTCTCTTCACGGTTGCAGTATTAGCTGCCTCCCTCCAACTCCCTCTTGTTTGTTCTGTTTTTTGTTTTAGATTCCCTTCTGGATGAGGGTTTCCCATTTTTTTTCTGCATTTTTTCCTTCTGGATGTACATGGATTTCTTTCTGCTGTGGAGGCAGTTCTCTTCTGGGCCAGTTCAGCTCTGGGTAGTTGTGTCTGTACTTCCCTTTTATGTTCTACATTCTGTGTGGGGAACATAGGTGTGACGATGGTGTATACAAGGTCATTAGGCTTCGGCATACTGGCTGAATGTTGGGCTGCCTTGGGCAGGAGATGCCTTCTGTTTAGAATACAGTAACAATGAAGAGAAGGACATCCACTGTTATGGTAAGATTTTACACAACTGTACTTTTTTGGCAACTTGACACTATCTCTAAAATAGTCGCTGGGAGAGGAGGGCAGAGTGACAGTGTAGTAAGTAGGCAGACAGTCTGGGGATAGAACATAGGGAGCATGAGAAAGTCTGAAAGAGTGCAAAACATGTATGATAAAAGGGGTAAGGAGGGAAGGATGGAGAAAAGGATGGGTTACTGGAAACGTGGCTAGTAGAGAAGAAACATTAATGAAGTCATCATAGGATCATAGAAGGTTACAAGGCTAACAGCACCAGAGCCTTTTTAAACCTAGCCATTCATGCCCCAGTTTTTCCAATTATCAGTGCCCAAGGACTAGAACAGCTTTGGTGTATGCCTGTGCCTTAGGGCATCTACAAGCTGTCACTGGTGTTAAGGGACACATGCAACAATCCAGAGGTGAATTTGTGATTCCCATCCATTTGACTAAATTGCTTTTGTATAGGCTTAGTGAAGTGCTTTTCTTCACATTAATGGGAAGCCTGTTCCAGAGAAGTGGTAACATCTACAACACATACCTGTCCCTCCAACATGTTGTTTTTATGTCATAGATGAGGTTTAGATCCTTAGATCAGGTAATTATAGTGCTGTTTGTTTTGTGAATGTGTAGCAGATCCATCTGGGCTGGATTACAGAATGTCTTGTAGGTTAGGCGTAGATCATCCCTCAAGGGTGGTCATCTGCCCAAAGAGAACAGTTGTATATTTATGGACTGGGTTTTAGGCTCTGGCTCTGGCACCAGTTATTTGTGTATGTCAGACCTTCCTGGAGGATGTTTACATCTTTGTGGGATTCACTGATTGTATCCAACTTCCAGCCATCAACATATCTGGTTAGCCAAAGGTCCTCTACATTTTCCTTGACTTCAGAGAAATATATTCCAAACAGGGAGGTCCCAGTACCGAACCCTGTGGGACATCACTAGTAACAGGCCTGTTGGTGGAGGTGGATTCCCCCCACCCTAACTTCATGTGTCCTGTCAGTGAGTCATTTGGCTATCCATCAGCTGATGTAGGGATTTTTGATTTTTGCCTGCATCTGTGAGTTTGTCTATAATACCTAAGTGAAGTATTGTGCCAGATGCCCTTGCCAGGTTGAGGAGGCAGTATGCACCTTTTTGCCCTCGCCCATGGCTGCAATGATCTTCTTGAAGAAGTCCTCTATATTTAGTAGTCATGATCTGTCCTTGATGAAACCGAATTAGGTGGGTCCAGGGTTTGAAGATTTTCTGTGTTTTTGTTTATAAGGTCCATGACAGTTCTTTTCCATAGCCTTACATATAAGACTAGTTAAACTTATGAGCCTGTAGTTCCCCGGGTCTGTTGGTGGTCCCCTTTTGTGTAGCGGGATAACTGTTGCAGGCCAACATTCCCTAGGGACAAAGCCTGTCTGGAGGTTTTGTTTGAATAGAGATTCTAGTGGACCTGGCAGATTGTATTTTAAGCTATTTAGTATACATCCTGGGTTATTATTAGAACCCGCCAATGCAATATTTTTGTAGGTTTGGAGAGTGCAGTGGGACCTGTTTTATAGAGATAGCTGGGGAGAAATGGTAGAGGGTATTTACTAGGGGGTAACTGGGGTGATTAGGGGTGAAACTGGAGCTAACTTTATCGGCCAGCAAATTTGCTATATACTTCAGTTTGGTATTGGGTGCTTCAATTACTATTAATTCAGCACATGCTTGAGTGTTCCCCTTAAGGCTGGGTATATAACTGAAAAATACCTTATGGTTATCCTTAGCCTGGGAGGTTGTTTTTGCCTTGAAGTTGGCTTTGGTGGATTTGATTAATTCCCTGAGTTGCTTGTTGAAACAGATGAGGGAGTTTTGCCTGTTGGGCATAGCCCTTCTTACTTTTGGACAGGATTTTCTTTATTCTGTTGTGCAACGTATTTATGCTGGGGGTCTATCAAGGGAACTTATTTTTGGAGTTTGTCCTAAGTTTATTTTTGTTTCATACTGCTGTTGCTATAGAGTTATTTACATGCTTGTTCATGGTTTTCTGTAAACATGTCAGCATTGGCCACAGTGTTTTCTGAGTTTGGTAGGTCTTGGAATTTAGCCATGCTTTTGCTTAATAGGTGCTTGGTAGCCTTGGAATAGTTCTTAAAGTTTCTGGGGTTTGCAGGGAGTTTGGACTTTATATTTATTTCAAGGCTGGTCTCTTTGTGATCTGATCTGACCAGTGAGGACATTACATCTGGGGGTGTGAAGCATTCTCTCATATTTGTGAGTACCAGATCCAGGATATTTACACCCCTAGTAAGCGCACAGACTAGCTGTTCCATGATGTTGGAATTGACAAACTCCAGGAATCTTTGAGCCTGCATGTTAAAGGTTGTGTGACTGAAACTATGTCATTGTGGAAAACTTTGAAAACTGTAGATGATGAATGCTAAATTAGATGCTTAATTTTCCCCGGTTCCATTTCATTGTTTGAAACCTGTGAATTAAAAAAAAATGAACGTAACTCAGGAAAATAAGCAACTTCACCAACACAAACGAACTCACACCGCTTTTACTCCGATGCCAATCACCACTCCTTCCACGTACTGAATAGCACACCTCCGTAAACACAAAACTGTCCTTGTTCGATAGTTGAACAAAATCTTTTATTATTTAAAATTTAAAACTTTAAATGCGCTTGTTTAAACATACATTTTTCGTCGGGACCTCTGTCCCAACTTCATCAGAAGTACAAACCTCCCCCTCTCTACGCTCCACTAATATATCTTCTCCACCCAGCTGATCTGTTAATTAATTAGCTCCAATAAAAGTTTGGAATAACTGTCTTAGAAACAGTTTTAAAGTGACTGTGTGCTAGGTGATTCGATAACAGTGAGTCTCATTCCTCAACTGTTCTTTTGTGTACACCATCTTTTATTTATTTTTTCTTTGTTCCTCTATGTACTTATCACTAACTGTACTTGTGTGCATGTATATTCAGTCACATTTTTGACCTAATTTTTCTTATGGGTTGAATTCTATTTGATTTAAATAAATAAAATAAAATAAAATAAAGTTAATGTTGATATCCGAACTATTTACAAAAATCTATGTCTATATAAATCTAATTGATAAAATGTTCTTTTAAAAGTGTTCTTTTAAGAAATATTTTATTACTTTCAAACAGTTTTTTTAAAAAACAGTTTTATAAAATTGTTTAAATTATAAACTATAACGTACTAAAAAATTTTTTTTAAAAAACTAGATAATTTCTAATTTACATTTAAATTTGAATTTATATTAATGTTTGTATTTATGTTTATCTGTCCTGGTTTTTTAATCTCAAGATGCATTTCAGTGAACACACTTCATTAATACCTGGGGCCCTACATGCAGGTGTGCTATTCAGTACGTGGAAGGAGTGGTGATTGGCATCGGAGTAAAAGCGGTGTGAGTTCGTTTGTGTTGTTAAAAAAAAATGAAGCTTATAATAGACAGCATGTGGACATATTGTAAATGTATACTTACCTACAGAGATTTTGTCATGAGAGTAACCTGCAAATCAACAGGATCATAGGAGATTACTAGGCTACTGGCCCTGAGGCTCTTACAAGCCTAGCCAAAAGTTTAGCCCATGTTTAGACAAGTCATCACCTGATGCCCCTGTCTAGCAGGGACACAGGTGGAATCCCAGGGGTATATTTTCTGTTTCCTATCCAGTTATCCAGGTTGCACTTAAAATGGGGTAAAGAGGTACTCTGCTTGACATGGAGAGGGAGTCTATTCCATAGATGGGAGAGTCTCTGTGACACAGATCTGTCCGTCCAACAAGTCCTGTTGATGTCGCAGACCAAGTTGAGACAACGCATGTGAGTTACTCGAGTGAAGGAGATTAAAGACTGAGGAAAAACATTATCAGTCAGGGAAGTTTTGTTGTTGCAATGGACTTTGCAGTATGTGTCCCGATTTAGGGATTGTGTAACCCTAGTTTAGATTGTAATTAAATATACTCAAATAACTAAAGTGAGCTGATGTAGTATTGCTTCTGTGTTCCACCAGCGTACTAAGGCCATAGAGGGGGAGCTCCAACAGTGCTGTGTACTACTTACTTGCCTGTGTTGTAAAAGGGTCCCTGCACCATTTCACTTATGTGTTTAACAAACAAGTAAGTAAGTAAATAATGAGCTGGAATGTATGTTTGTTTCCTGTAATTTTGAAAAAATTAACTATTGACATATTTTTGCTGAATGACATAGTATTTAGTTGCATTGCAACAAAAGGTGAGTGGGGCATGGTACCACCACCACAGAAGGTCATCTGCACATTGTTGATTGATATATATGTCCTCAGAAAGTCTGAAATTAATTCAGATGATAGAGCAAGTGATTAAACTTTGAATTTATCATTTTGGACTGAAGATGAAAGTCCTCAGACTGGATTTATTCAGCCTTCAAGCAATGTTATTACATTATTCTTGAATAAATGCTTCCCCATTTGGATGTCTGCATGGACTGCACGATCAGTCCTCTAGCCAGAAAATGATAGAAACAAACTAGAGAGAAGGCTCCATGGTTCAGGTACCAGTACAAACACTTTATTGGTGTAAAACAAAGTAAAAACGTGAGCACTTTCACATTCAAACCTCAGAACGCTTCATCAGATGCCAGAAAAGTTGAGCAGGTTGGTATCTTGCTGTCTTCTTCCACTTGTTTCCAACAGCCAATAAGTGTAGAGGGCTAAGGCTATAGGCTGCTGCCGTCACTCAAAATGTTTATTATTCCCACTGCTGTAGTGGCCCTTGGCTGTTTGGGTTGTATCCTGCCCAGGAAACAGCAACAAGCCAGTCTTCAAAAAGCTGTGGCTCCCTGTCACACCTACAATTGGCTTAGCCTCTTGGAGGGAAATCAGCAGAGTGTAGACTTCAGTACTTTCTTGCCACCTCAAAGGAAAGCAGCTGTAAGGCTTCGCATGAGCAGCAACTGGCTACAGGCCTTGTTTTTATCAGAAAGATCTTCATATTAGACCATTTCCACACAGAAAATATTTTCTATTCAAATATTTTTGATGTATTTTTTTATTTTCTGAAGAATGTTGGCAGTTTTATTAATATCAGATGTTTCTTGTCCGAAACTGTTATTTTTAGAAAAGGACTTATTGAATACTGAAACGGTTTTATAAGAAAATGTACTTTTGAAACATTTCAATAGAAGTATAAGGATTTAAAGATTAGGAAATGTTTTATATACTTGAAGTTGTGGTTGACTGTTTTGGTGCTTGGCAGCTTACCTTCATTATTTTGCTGCTTGAAGCATTTTGCTTAAAGATGATATATTTTAATAATAGGAAATATATTTCAAGGCTAGAAATGTATTTTATGTTTGGTGCTTGTGTACACTTTCTGAGAACTTACCTTCATTTCATTTTTTCTATAAAGTACTTTCTGTGGAAGGGACTTGGAGTTCTGACAGAGATTTTCTGTTCTGCTTGTGCTTTTAAGTGTGTGTGTGCTGCTTGTGAACACTCATCTGACATCTTATCTTCAGACTAACTCTTCCCAGCAGTGCTTACTGAGAGTCAGGCTTCTTGTTCAACTACAGCATGGATTCTCACTCTTGTCTTACTGATATTCTTCGTGTTTCACTGTTGCAGTCATTACATTTGGGTAATCTGCTGGCAGGTTGCCCTCAGTTGGCCTGAATTCCAAAGTCTTGGGTCCTGCGGCGGTTGCTGTCTCCTCTTCCATGAAGTCAGGTCGTCAGGGGTATAAAACATGCAGCTGATGCCATTTTCTTCAGTCTTTCTTGCCCGAAGCAGAAGCATTTCGCAAGTGCCGTTCAGCCGACTACTGAAATATTTGAGTTTGAGTTTCAGAACTGAAGTCTTCACTAAAGCTAAGTACCCCATTGGGGAAACTTTTTTCTTGCTTTTTACCAATGTCAGAAAAAGTTAATAATTGTGTTACTTGTTGGAAGCAAATACCTCATCAGGATTTCCATTTATACTGTATTCCTTGCATAGGCCCTGATCACAACGTGCCTGGCTGTCAGTTTTGTGCTAGATTTAACCAATGCACTATTAAGCGTCGGTATATTTTTGCATCAAAGTATTTTGGAAACAGATTTAACTACCCAGAAATGTCGCCGGATAGCAATCCAACTACTGGAGTACATAAAAAACACAAAGAAAAGGATAGAGAAAGGCAGTTGAGATCCAAAACCGATGACGAAGCTTCTCCTAAGCCAGTTGCCGGTTCGCCGGTACTCAATGAGACGCTTTTGCAGCCCCTGTTACCCGCTACCTTCAAGTCGCAGGCCTCTACCGACACCCATGTGGAGTCCGGCATGCTGCAAGATACTCAGGGTATTGGACCGACGGATGTATCTCCCTTGGATGGGTCCAGAGCCGCTGAGCAGGCACTGCCTTCTGAGAGTGTATTCAGACCTCAACATTTGTATTTCAAACTGACGACAGCTGCAAAACCAAAGTCAAAAGCAACTTCTAAAACTAAAAAAACTGATGCATGAGCCACGTGCACAGGCCTGTATGCCTAAAAAACAGATGATCAAAATAGCCGAAGACCTTATTACCTTGATCAGGGGTACCCATCCCCCTTCTGATAAGAGGCCTAGGCAAGACACTGATTATGAATCTTCAGATCAGGTTTCTATTTCTTCTGATTCCTCTTCTGATCAGGAATTATCTATACCTCTCTATGAGGATTCCGATGCTAAGGAGTCTATTCCATCTGCATCTCCTCCTGAGGATTATTCATTTGGAGAATCCTTGCATACTTTGAGGAAGCATTTTCACATATTTCTTCTGATTCCTCTTCAGATCAGGAATTATCTATACCTCCCTTTGAGGATTCTGATGCTGAGGAGTCTATTCCAGCTGCATCTCCTCCTGAGGATTATTCATTTGGAGAAACCTTGCATACTTTGAGGAAGCATTTTCACTGGGAGAGTCAAGACTTCTCAGAATCAAAAAAGAGGCTCAGGGATTTCCTTCTTGTCCCTCAGCACAGGCCTTTAGCCATTCCACCTGTTTTAGACATTGTGGATGATGTATTTTCGGAGTCAAGCTTGTCCCCTGACTCCTTACCTCCAGCTCCCAGTAAGCCTGACAGATATTACAGGGTCCCTGACTCACATACATTTTTATTTAGAAACCCTGCTGCTGATCCTGAAACTATTTCAACAGGGTCCAAAGGGAGTTAAGGCCTCAGCAGCAAAAAATCCTACCCCCTCTGACAGAGATTCAAGGGCAGTGGACAGATGGGGAAAAAAGGTTTATACATCTGCAACCTTGGCAATCGTGGCCTTAAACTGTCAGTTTCATATGCTTAAGTACCAACAACATGTTATGGGATTGCTGAAACAGAAAATGATGTTGATTTCAGAATGTGCAGAAAATAAAGAATTGCAGGAATTATTGCATGCAGCTGAACAAGTTGGAAAGCATACTTTGCAATATGGTTTTTATTCCTTAGAGGCCTCTTGCAGGGCCGCAGTTACTGGATCTGTGATTAGGAGGCATGCCTGGTTAAAGGAACAAAATTTACCTGGTCATGTTAAAGCTAAATTGCTAGATGCACCTTTACAGCAGGATTCTCTGTTTGGTATTAAGGCAGAAGAGGTTTTAAAGAAAATGGAAGACAAAGCTAAGTCTATGCAAACTGTTAAAGATTTCTTACAAGTACAGCCACCAAGATTCAGTAGACACTGGCCTACCAAAAATTGGTCCTTTCCTGTGTCAGACAGAGCTCAAAGGGGCAAATCCAGATGCCCTAAGGGTCCCAGATACCAGGTGCAAGATTCATACAAGTCAAAGCAATGGGGTGCTTCCACCTCCAAATCTGGAGGAGATAAAGCGCAAACCTACAGAAAGCAATCCCAATGACTTCCCTCTGCCTTCACCAAGCACTTATCTTTTGGCAGCATCCATAGGGGGAAAATTAGCACTTTTTGCTCAAAATTGGCAGATAATAACCCAGGACAAGTGGGTACTAAACATCATATCACAGGGATACAGATTCCATTTCCACACTCTGCCAATGGCAAATGGTTGGCTAGATCTGACAAAAAATCAATGGGCAGAGGCACAGAAACAGGTTATGTCCCTCATGGGTATGGGAGCCATACAGACAGTACCAGAACAGGAAAAAGGACAAGGTTTTTACTCAAGGCTGTTCTTGGTACCCAGAAAGGACAAGGCCTGGCGGCCAGTACTGGATTTATCGATTTTGAACACATACCTGGGCATTCCAAAATTCAAAATGCTGAGTTTGCAGAAGCTTCTGCCCATGCTGGGCAAGAATGCTTGGCTGGTGACTTTAGACCTAAAAGAGGCATACCTGCATGCCCCAAAAAGACAATTGTGCAGAAGATACCTCAGATTCAAGGCTGGCTTAATGCATTACCAATTCTCTGCACTGCCCTTTGGGTTATCTACTGCGCCCAGGGTCTTTACAAAGTGCTTGGCACCAGTAATTGCATTTTGCAGACAAAGAAGTATACAAATATATCCTTTCTTGGACGACTGTCTCATTCAAGCAGAGAACAAGGACATTCTTCTTTGACACCTGGCATTTGTGAAAAGGCTTCTAACATGCCTAGGGTACACAATAAACAAAAAGAAATCACAACTGGTACCCTCTCAAAAGATAACATTCCTGGGTGCAAGCTTGAATACAACTGCCCAGATGGCTTACCTCACGCCAGACAAGCAAAGGCAACTGACTGCTTACTTCAAACTGATGCCAACAAAAACCCAGTCTTCTGCATGACAAATTCTGCAGGCTCTGGGCTTTATGGCATCCTGCATACTACTGATTCCATATGCAAGACTGCATATGAGGAAACGTCAATGGTACCTAAAACGTTTATGGAGTCAACATTTTCACAGTCTGGAAACAATGATTCCTCTCATTCCCTGCCTGCAACAGGAGTTTCTATGGTGGGCAAAGGCATGTCACCAAAACATTGGACGGCCATTCACTCTACTCCCTGCCAGGCAAACCATGACAACAGACGCATCAGATTATGCCTGGGGGGCCCACATGGCAGGAAGATGCATTCAGGGCATATGGCCACCAAAACAAATGCATCTGCATATCAACCAGAAAGAGATGCTAGCTGTTCAAAATGCCCTAACAGCCTTCAAGGACTTCATCCGGGACAACTACTGATGAAGACGGACAACACCACAGTCATGTGGTATATAAACAAGTAAGGGGACACACACTCATACCCCCTCTGCAGATTAGCCATGGCACTGTGGAACACAACTTTGACCTACTAAATACATCTTCAAGCTCAATTCCTGCCAGGAAAACAAAACACTCTGGCAGACAATTTAAGCAGAAACCTTATGGACTCTCACGAGTGGAAGCTAAATCCAAAAGTCTTCAGCATGGTAACAGAGAAATGGGGGAGCCCAGACATAGATCTATTTGCCTCTCCTCAAAATTATCAATTGAAAAGATTCTGCACAAGGACTTATCACAGACAAGCATGGAAAGTGGACGCCTCATCCTTCAGTTAGAAAAACCTATCAGTTTACGCCTTTCCTCCTCTGCCTCTTCTCCCCAAGGTCCTCCTAAAAGTCAGACAAGAGAAACCAAAGATGATGCTAATTGCCCCGGACTGACCCCGCCAATACTGGTACCCAATGCTAAGGAACTTGTCTCAATACCCAGCTTGGACCTTGCCTGAAAGACCACAACTACTGTCCCAGCAAAACAATCAGATCCTGCACAATCAACTACAAACTCTGAACCTGGCAGCATGGCTGATCATGTAGTCATACAAACAACACCTCTCAGTAAAGCTGTGATGGATGTAATTTTGGAAGCCAGAAGGCCTAGTACTAGAAATTCTTATGCTGACAAATGGAAGAGATTCTATGCTTGGAATCAAGCACAAGGAACTGATACAGCAGAACCAAATATTCCTCAGATATTGCAATACTTAACTGAGATGCTTGACAAAGGCCTATCTTTCTCATCAATTAAAATCCATGCCTTTGCCATTTTGGCTCATTGCAATACAGAGCCACCAATCTTTTCTCATCCTTTACTAAAGCAGTATCTTAGAGGAGCCAAAAAATTAAGGCCTCCTAGAAGATCACCATTGCCTGCATGGGACCTCAATTATGTGTTGGAAAAGCTCACCCTGCCTCCATTTGAACCAACTGCTACCGCTGATATAAAGTTCTTATCATGGAAAACAGCTCTGCTTCTAGCAATTACTTCAGCAAGAAGAGTTTCAGAGCTACAGGCCCTCATGGCTATAGAGCCTTTTATCATATTTTACCCAGACAGGGTATCTCTGAGGACAAATCCTACTTTTATGCCTAAGGTTGTTTCCAGTGTGGCTGTTAACCAAACAATTCATCTATCAACCTTTTATCCAAATCCACAGAACAAGGGGGAGAGAATTCTGCATTCATTGGACGTACACAGACAACTAAGATTCTACTTAAGCAGGACTAAAGCTCTAAGGAAAACTGAGTAATTACTAGTGACATATGCTGCAGGATCAGAGGGCAAGGCTATTTCAAAGCAGACAATTTCAAAGTGGATAAGCCACTGCATCAGTTTCTGCTACTTACACCATGGTAAACCTGTGCCCAAGGGCATTAGGTCTTATTCCACCAGAGCTGCAGCTACTTCAGCAGCCTTTCTAAGGGGAGTACCAACCAAAGACATTCTAGAGGCTGCTACTTGGAGTTCTTTTCACACCTTTACAAAGCATTATCATTTGCCTCTACTCTAAATCCAGAGCAGGTTTTGCCACTGCAGTTCTGCAGGGCCTTATAGCCACTCCTAATGCTGTTTAGCTCCAGCCCCCCAACCATAGCTTTGGGATTCTACCCAAATGTAATGGCTGCAACAGTGAAACACGAAGAACATAGTACAGTTGTGTACACTTACCATAAATGTAGATGTTCGAGTGTATTCACTGGTGCAGTCCAGGTTACTCTCCCGCCACCCCCCTGTCATTTTGGAGTTTATCTTTCCTTCTCTATCTTCTACAACCTATGTGGTGTATTTGCTTGTAGATGAAGGTAAAGTTTATATTGATGCATGTATATATATAGATATATTTTTGCTACCTTTTTGGGGGCACCTGACATCGGGGGCAAGAAAAACTAAAGAGAATGGCGTCGGCTGCATGTTTTATACCCCTGACGACCTGATGTCATGGAAGAGGAGACAGCAGCCGACGCAGAACCCAAGACTTTGGAATTCAGGCTGACTGAGGGCAACCTGCCAGCAGATTACCCAAATGTAATGACTGCAACAGTGAATACACTCGAACATCTACATTTATGGTAAGTGTACACAACTGTACTTTTTTTCTCCTGCTGTACCTAAAAAAAAAAAACAGCAGAATAGCAGCTCTTGCCTGCATGCAGGCTTATACAGTGACTCAGCTGCTGGTGGATGACTCTCCACTGGCCATTTATTGTTACTCACTGGCTTCTTTGAATTCCTCTGGTGTAGTCCCTTTCTACACCATAAACCGGGGGTTAGCCATATGCTCTGCGGTTGTTCTAGTATTCATGAGAGAACCACCTTCTTTTGATATGGAAGTTTCTCTGGGAGGGTCTTCTCATAGGAACTTGGGAACGTGACCTTTTGGCCTGGATGAAGTACCATCCTTCATTTGGTCTCTTTCGTGAGATGTCCCTTGAAAAAAGAAACAAACAATTACACATTGCTCATCCAAAGACATATTGTCTGTTCATAAAGATGATTTTATACCGTAGCCATGAGTTTATTGTAGGCTTTCTGTCCTGGGAGCAGAAATCTGTACCAGAAGACTAACTAGGCCCTTATATTTCTGAGGAAAATATGCCATATAATTCTGACATAGATCAAGACAGGCTTTTTCTTTGACTGATTCTCAAGTCCAAGACTCTGAGTCAAAGGAAGGTTAGTTCTTTCTAACACCATTAGAAGAGTTTTACTTATCAAAGTCTAGTTCCAGGATGAATGACATATTTTTGTAGGAACAAGGGGATATCTCCCCTAAACTGAGAAAATGTTATGATGCAGTGTAAGTACATTTACTTCATACTATACTTATTTGTCTTATTGCACCAGTCTTGGAGGATTTGTTAACTGCTGCATGTAATAAAACTGACCTCAACTTTTAGTTTCTAAAAAAAACATAAAAACTTATTAATCCCAGTACATCAACTACAGACAATAATGTAAAGTATTAGACAGATTTCATAAGAGAATATCTTTCCATTTTATTCTGTCAGGTGTTGACAGCTTGTGGGATTGTTATGCCACATCTCCTTGAGAAGGTAGCTCCTGTCTGAATCCTACAATTTTTAATCTGTTTCAGATGACTAAACATGCTTTGAAAAGTATGTATGATTGTGCAGATGCCAAATCCAGGGCCACCACTGCTGTTACTGTTTTTAATCGGAGTTGCTGGCTACTGAGACTTGTCTGCATATATCAACTGGACACAAGCTGATTTAAGTATACTTTTCTCTGCACTTATTTAAGATTTGAGTCAGTAAATATTGTGTGTCTTTGATTCAGTAAATATTGTGCCTCTGTCTCTCTGCTGTTAAGTTGCCTGAGGTGTGAAAAAGTGTAGCCATCTGGGCTCATTGAAAGTTATTAGACTGCTTTGAAATTCCTGTGTTAGTGTTAGTTAGCCTGGGGGTTTCTGATAGCATTAAAATCTGTGTTGGTTACATTTCTAGTAATCATTTTAATCGGAGTTGCTGGCTACTGAGACTTGTCTGCATATATCAACTGGACACACGCTGATTTAAATATACTTTTATCTGCGCTTATTTAAGATTTGAGTCAGTAAATATTGTGTGTCTGATTCAGTAAATATTATGTCTCTGTCTCTCTGCAGTTAGCTCTCCACTCCCCCTCCCTTGTTTCTTGTTGTGGTGTTAATCTTGATATCTTTGGAATTGCCCACACCTGCTGTAAATCTGTTTTTGGACACTCCTCCTGGACCATCTCATTTGCTCACTCAACTGAGTACAGTGAGATCATATTTTGATTTCAGGTACTCCTACCAGTCCCATGTTCTCTGCGGTGTACAGAGAGAGCACTTGGGAAGGCCATTCCCCTATAGTATCTTAATCTGCTCTGTTTCCTCCCTCTCCAAAACAAACAAAAACAATTTTGCACTTTATCTGCTTTACTGTATTTGTGTTTTTTCCTACTTTATTACCTTATTTTACTTTTGCTTCTTTTTAAAAGTACTCAATTGAATTTATTCTGCTGCCTTTATTACTGCTTGTTAGTAGTCTGATTAAATTGTAACTATTAATGTTAAGTTGTCTATCTCGCCTTCATTCTTGCTGGATGGGTTCGGAGCCGACCTCGGCTCCGACTCGGCCACTCTAAAAGCTCGAGAGTTGGTTCCACCGGCTCGAGGCTCCCCTTATATCCCACAATGCTAGGCGAGAGTTACCTCAGATCTCGTTTGCCGCTGCAGCTTCGAGGTTGGTTTTTCTACCGGTTCTTGGTGAGTAACTTTTCTTGTTGAGATTAGTCTTTCAAAACCCCTTTAATTTTAATATATTTACTTAATTCCCTTAGTTTAGAGTAAATTTTATCCCCTTCTAAAAAATTTCCGTTTTTTTCCCTCAAGAACCTTAGGTTCTTCCCTTGGGCCTACAGGCCTTTCCTTCCCTAGTGGAGTGTGTGTGTTTTACTTTATTTTAAAATCCTAGTTACTGGTTTTATTATATTTTAACTTGACAGGGTGTAACTAGTGTGTTTGTGTGTGTGTTTGTGTACACCTGTTCAAAAAAAATGTCTAAAGAAGCAAAGGTCTTCGATTCAAGAAGTGTGATGCGTGCTGTCAGAAAATGTCTCTGACAGACGCTCACACTTCTTGTGTCTACTGTCTGGGGCCTTTGCACCTGCAGGACTCCTGTGCTGTGTGCCATGGCTTCAGCCCCAGGGTCCTGCAGGAAAGAAAGAATAAATTGATTCTCAGAGGCTTACTCAAGCCAGAGGATTCCCTGTCTGTTTCAACAGGGAAGCCCTCTAAGGCATCTAGGTCTTCGGCTCCGGCAACTGAGCCGAGACCTAAGGTTTCTCAACCTCTGCCTTCATCGGCTCCGGCTGGAGCCGATAAGTCTCAGTCCACAGTTTCTGTGGCCCCCTCGGCTCCGGCCGGAGCCGAGGTAGTAGAAGTTCCCGTGTCGGCTCCGACCAGACCTTCGGAGCCGACAACTAGGAAGAGGTCCAGGTCACCATCTCTTGGCTCCGTTCATTCGGCTCCAGGATCTCCCCTGCTGTCTGAACGGAGCCAAAGATCTCACGCCTCTAGGTCATCGAGGCTGTCGGATCATGACCTTCAGAGGGTAGTGAGTCGACTACTTAAGTCCGAGGCACTGGCCCAGATGCTTCAGAGCCCGACTCATCAGTCGATGCCTGCCCCGTCCATCAACATATTCCTCCTTCGACTCTCTTGAGCTCGGAGCCGGGTCGGTCGGAACCGAGACTGTGATAGCGTCGGAGCCGATACAATTGTCTTCGCCCGCTGCCGCTCCGTTCTTACTTGGAAGAATCTCGGCGCCGGACTTCCTCGTCGGCTCGAGGGGTGAGTGGCATCGGACCCTTGTCCGACCCCTCTCCTCTCGGTGCTTGGCGCTGGTGAGTTCGGCTCCGACATCGGCCTCGGAGCCATCACTGTCGGTGCCGAGGGGGGTTCTTAGCTTCTCGGAGCGGGGACCTCTGGCTCTGCCTGACAGGGGTGCATTCGAGGTCATGCGGAGTGTGTTAGAGCCTGGCTCTACTCCACAGTCGGCTCCGACCGCCCCTCCCTCTATGGTGCCTCAGGCTAAGTCGACTCACTCCCTCATCCCGGACCGCAGAGAGCCAGCTCCTCAGGAACCCCCTGTGGGGATTTCATCCTCTTCCGAGGCCTCTCCTGATTTGGCAGAAGAGCCCCTCGGAAGAGGAAGTGTAAGAGGAAACACATTGACTCACCTGAGTCCATCACGTCAGACACAGATTTGGATGATTCTGAGGGTTCTCCCCGTTCCCCTTCTGAAGATGTCTCATTTGCAGACATTCTGGAGATCCTGAAGCAGAGGGGAAATTGGCCAGCCCTCAACCCTTCGGAGGACGAATCTGTGTATCTTGAGGCGTTTGGCTCTCGTCCTTCCACCTCCTGGGTGTCCCCCCCCTTTGACCCCCTCATGCAGGTGGTTGCTAAGAAGGCATGGACGGCTCCTGATTCAGTGGACCCCACTCCCAGGAGACCCTCCAAGTTCATAACAGCTCCAGCAGACAAACAGTTTTTAACAAAAGGAGTTTCTGTGGATGCTATGGTGGTAGCTGCTGCCATTAAGAAGGAGCTAGCTGATCCTTCAGTACCTGTCCATCCACCTAACAAGGAATCTAGGTCCATGGATAGGTACGGAAAGCGGATGTTCTCGTCAGCGACATTTACTATGCGTTCGCTGAACTACCTGTGCCATTTTACTCGTCTTCAAAGGGACTTGATCAAGGAAGCGAGTGAAATGTTAAAGGACCCTACAGCTGCGGGTTTCCAAGATAAGATGAACACGCAGCTGGCTACCCTTAATTCCATAACCAACTCCTCCATGCGCCTTCTTTCTTACGCGGCTGATGGAGCGAGCAGAGCCGCAGGGACAGGTGTGGCCTTACGTAGGCATGCCTGGATGCGGCTATGCAATTTTGCGGACCCCTTCAAGACGTCTTTCACGAACTCCCCGTTTGATGGATCATCCCTCTTTGGTCCTCAAGTGAAAGAAACCTTGACTAGGTGCGAGACTGATGGCAAGACCCTTTCTGCCGTCGGAGTCCGTGTTTCTACTCGTTCCAGGCGTTACCCCAAAGGGCAGAAAGGTGGAAAGATATGGTTCCGTAAACAATCTCAAGGGACTTAGCCTGACGACAGAGTCGCTTTTCCGCCAGAGGCAGAGGCGGGAATAACAATGGTAGACGCCCTAGGGGCAGGGGGGGTCCGCAGAACCAGGGCAATCGGGAAGTCTTCCCTGACAAGCCCTTTCAGCATCCCTGAGGTGTTGCCCGACTGCCCATCTTCGGAGGCAGTCGGGGGAAGATTGTCACTGTACCCAGAAGCCTGGCTATCCCTGACTCAAGACAAATGGGTACAGTCCATCATTTCCGAAGGCTATTCTATCCCATTTCTTCGCTTTCCAAGTCAGTCAAAAAAATCCCTTCCAGATGTTCCACCCGCTCAAAGGGATCTAGCAGTTTTGGAGATTTCAAAACTGCTTGCAAAAAGAGCAATTCAGCCAGTTCCAGCAGACCAGCAAGGATCCGGAATCTACTCAAGGTTCTTTTTAGTTCCAAAGAAAACAGGGGACTGGAGACCAATTTTGGATCTCAGTGTCTTGAAGAAATCAGTCAAGAAAACAAGATTTCGGATGGTCACGCTGCAATCCAGCCTGTTCCTTTTGGGCAAAGGAAACTGGATGTGCTCTATAGACCTTCGGGATGCGTACTATCACATAAAGATGAACAGACGCTCCAGAAGATTCCTCCGCTTCAGGCTGGGAACCAGTCATTTTCAGTTCAGGGCCCTGCCCTTTGGTCTCACCACTGCCCCCGGTGTTTACCAAATGCATGGCAGTGGTAGCTTCTCACCTGAGACGACAAGGATTCCAGGTGTTTCCATATTTGGACGACTGGCTCCTCACAGCTCCCACCAAGCATCTCCTTCTGATGGCCAGAGATTACACTTTTCGCGTTTGTCAAAAGCTGGGTATTTCAATAAATTGCGAAAAGTCTGTTTTGTCGCCTTGACGTACTATTACCTACATAGGCGCAAATCTAGATACAATAAACATGTCTGCAAGACTAACACATCAGAGAATAACAGACATTCACAAATTGGTATCACTCCTTTTCAACAACAACAGAATCA
Source organism: Protopterus annectens (assembly GCF_019279795.1). Lineage (NCBI taxonomy): Eukaryota > Metazoa > Chordata > Ceratodontiformes > Protopteridae > Protopterus > Protopterus annectens. The sequence goes on along the minus strand of NC_056726.1, from coordinate 1,173,436,631 downwards.
AAGCCAGGTTAGTTCTAAAGGTGTTGGGAATTATGGCAGCGGCCATTCCTCTGCTTCCATTAGCCAGATACCACATGCGGATCCTTCAATGGATGCTTTTTACTCAATGGTCATACCAGGAACTTCCAATGTCTCACACTATTATGATCACGCAAGCGTGCAAAAAGCATCTCATGTGGTGGATGTCTTCCCCTCAGCTCTTGTCGGGAAGACCCTTTGTTCCACCTCCTCCGGTTGCTACTCTGACAACGGATGCCTCCCTGATCGGGTGGGGGGGGCATTATCAGGGCAGGACGGTCCAGGGCACATGGCAACCAAACGAATGCCACTTGCACATAAATGTTCTGGAGATGAGAGCAGTGCTTTTAGCGTTGCAAGCCCTTCAAGACTCTCTTCCCTTGGGAACGATTGCAATCCAGACAGACAATATGTCTGTAGTGTGGTACATCAACAAACAAGGCGGAACCAGATCATACCCCCTGTGTCGAGAAGCACTCAGACTGTGGCAATGGGCGATTTCTTCTCAGCGGTTTCTGATAGCAACGCACATCCCCGGGAAGTCCAATCAAATTGCGGACAAGTTGAGCAGAGCTATACTCATGCCTCACGAGTGGTCTCTGAAAGACTCTGTAGTGAGAGAAATTTTTTCTCAAGTGGGGCCAGCCTTGCTGCGATCTTTTTGCTACTCCCCAAAACAGCAAGTGCAGAGAATATTTCACTCTATTCCCTTTACCAGGCCAACCCAGCAGAGACGCTCTAGTCCAAGTTTGGCCCCGGGGACTTCTGTATGCATTTCCTCCTTTCCCACTGATCTCTCAAGTAATACAGAAAGCTATCGCTCAGAAGGCCTCATTGATCCTCATTGCTCCTTACTGGCCTCGACAAGTGTGGTTCCCCTTTCTACATCGTTTCTCTTGAGCGACCGTGGAATCTGGACCTAGTTCCAGATCTTTTGATCCATCAGTCGGGTCAGTTTCATCGCTCCCTCCCCTCTCTGAACCTCACTGCTTGGTTCCTCCAGTTCCAACCTTAGCCAGGCTTCCTCAATTATCTCACTCTGTTAGAGATATTTTGATAGCTTCCCATAAATCTTCCACTCGAAAGATTTATTTGAGTAAGTGGAAACGCTTTACATATTGGGCTCAAGGAAAGGACATAGATCCTTTCACTGCTTCCATCCAACTAGTCCTCGATTTTCTAGCTGAACTCTTCCATGCAGGTTCATCCCCCTCTACACTTAAAGTTCAATTGGCAGCTATTTCTAACTTTCATGTGGGTATTTCTGAATCTGCCCTAATGTCCCACAAGCTCTGCAAAGCCTTTTTGAAAGGAGTTTTTCTTCTCAGACCTCCTATAAGAAATCCTCCTTCTCCTTGGGACCTAAATTTAGTTCTTGCTTCTTTGATTCTTCCCCCTTTCGAACCTGCAGTCTCCTGTTCTTTAAAATTATTATCATGGAAAACTCTTTTTCTGGTAGCTATTACATCAGCTAGAAGAGTTTCAGAGCTTCAAGCACTTAGCTGTCGTCCTCCTTATCTTTTGTTTCATAAGGACAGAGTATCCTTACGAACTAACCCGTCTTTTTTGCCTAAAGTGGTCACGACGTCAAATCTGAATCAAAGCATTGATCTACCGGTCTTTTTTCCAGAATATTCCAATAGGTCGGAACAAAAATTACACTGCCTGGATGTTCACCGTCAATTGAGGTACTACTTGGATAGAACTAAACAGGTCAGAAAATCTGATCAGCTGTTTGTCTCCTATGCGGAGAGCAGAAAGGGACTTTCAGTTTCAAAGGTATCATTATCCAGATGGCTAACATCTTTGATTTCCCTTGTATATGAAATTAGACATCAAAAGCTGCCTGATAAACCTAAGGCTCATTCCACCAGAGCTTTGGCTACTTCTTTAGCCTTCCAAGACAGACTGCCTATCGACACCATTTGTGCAGCGGCTACTTGGGCTACTCCTCACACTTTCATTTCTCATTATAAGTTGGATTTAGCTTCTAGGCTTAGAGCTAACTTTGGTTCCACTGTTCTCAGGAGTCTGTTCCGTTAGGCCACCCGGGACAAGGTGCTAGGGACGCGGTCCCATCCAGCAAGAATGAAGGCGAGATAGACAACTTAACATATAGAAGTTATGTTCTTACCATAACGTTCCATGTTAGTTGTCTTCTTCTCGCCTTCTTCTTGCGTCCCACCCTCCTTCCCCCTGGCCTGGACAGACCTAGAGGAGTTCTGATTGTGACCTCTCTTTCTACCACCTCTTTCTTAGACATATGCTATTATGCATATTTCCTGGTTCAGGATATAGGTCACCCTTCCTTCTTCCTGTTGTTAGAGGTGGATTCTGTTTTACAGTTATTCTGTTACTATTATAAGCTGGGGTTAGCTTACAAACGAGATCTGAGGTAACTCTCGCCTAGCATTGTGGGATATAAGGGGAGCCTCGAGCCGGTGGAACCAACTCTCGAGCTTTTAGAGTGGCCGAGTCGGAGCCGAGGTCGGCTCCGAACCCATCCAGCAAGAAGAAGGCGAGAAGAAGACAACTAACATGGAACGTTATGGTAAGAACATAACTTCTATTTCTAAGGCCCTTGGTTTAAGCACTTGGGCTTCAAACCACTTGTTTTACATTAAGAAGGTTTGTGGTCTGCACTGTTGTGGCAGGACAGGTAGCATACATCCTTCTGAGTTGGGAACTGCTGATTAAAGGCTCAGTGTCTGTTATTCTAAAAGTGTATTAGTTCTGGGTTAAGCACTTGGGCTTCAGGCCAGTTATTTTACATTAAGAAGGTTTGTGGTCTGCACTCTTGTGGGAGGAGAGGCTAGATTCTGCCTTTCTGAGCTGGGAATTTCTGGTTAAAGGCTTATTTGAGCTGTTTCTTTCTGAAATCGGTATACCTTGTTTGCTGTAGCATAGACTAGATTCAGGCCGGCTGGATCTAGCTTTGTTTGTATAACTTGTGTACTGATCCAGGCCGTCTTTTTTGGAGAAGGTTTCTCTGTACCCTAGTGGCAGGATTGTGCGGCTAGAACTTGTCTGATTGAAGATGGCTGGAACATGACTCAGTTTTGAACTTTTTAACTGGTTATTTGGATAAAGTGTTGTTTTGATTGTATCTGCTCTATTTTCTGAAAAAAAATATATATACTTTTTCACTCCTTTCTGAACTAGTATAGTCCAGTTTTCAGGTTATTGCTGAATCCAGGGCTATGTTACAAGTTTCTATGTTGCCCATACCTTACTTGGATAGAAGGAAGTTTCTCTGTTCACCTGTGAGAGAGGGGAGCTTTGAGCAGCCTATCTGTCCTTGGAGGAGTGGTTTCAGCCCAGAAGTTAGTAGTTTATCAGCCATTTTGGGCTAATTTCTATCTCTTTCACTTCCCTGCTATAAAAAACACATTTGTGCAGTTTTGTGCACCGGGCAGTGCCGTTTAGCTAGAGTTAAACTATTCTCGGCTCCACAAAGTGTACTCTTCAATTTTTCCCTTGGAACTAGACAAACCTTCAACTTTAGCACTCAAACCATTAATTTCACAGTCAAGCACTTGCTTAAATTTCATAGCAAGCACTAATTAACCCTAGCACTAGACCCCCCCCTATACTGTACAGAAGGACAAGGCTCTCTATTCGCCCCCACCAGCCAATCAGAAAAACAGCTTACTCTACCTATTCAGGCATGTCCAAAGGGCAGTTTCCAGTGTACTTTCCAGTCCAGTTGGTGAATCTGGGTATTTTGGGGCAATGTTACAACTGCCTCATGTACACAAACAAACCTTTCCTCCTACCACCAAACACTAATATATGTGAGAGATGCAATTATGCAGCCAAACTGGAGGCAAAGCTCTCTCAACCCAAGACTGGAACTGACAGTCAAGAGGAGAAGGGTAATACTTGCAACACACCACCAGTCTCACATAGACCTAATAAACGAACACCGGCAAATAACACACATGAATACATGAAAACATACTCAGAGGCTCTAAATAAAAATATGCAAAAGCAACAGAGACCTCCAAAGCAGACATCCAAGCAACCTCCACACCCCATCACCAACCATGAAACACATACTTCACATATTCAGTGTGCCACCCAATCACAGCCCTTAATGCAAAATAACATACCCAACACACTAGTAATAGGCAACTCTATTGTCAGGCACACTGATCTCCCACTAACTAGGCTGGACAAGGAGGAGGTTGCAGTTAGCTGCCTGTCGGGTGCCAGGATCCGCCACATAACACAAGCACTCAGGTCACTCCAGAACAAGTACAAATACAACTCTGTCATTATCCATGTTGGTGTGAATGACCTGAGACGTACCCCCCTGGACTACATGAAAAGAGACATGGAAGAGCTCTCTGATCATGTAGCCCAGGCCGGTATGACCCTGACCCTGAGTATCATCCTGCCGTCACCAAGAATGATGCCACAGTATAAAGAAAAAATGATCAATTTCAACAATTGGCTGTTTCTGGTGTCATTCAAAGGGGATCCAGTATCTGTCTGCCTAGGATGTCATGCTCGACAAGCCACGTTGCTTTGCAAGAGATGGCTTGCACCTGTCACCCTTAGGCTTTCGAATACTGGCCAAGGCTTTTGCCACCCCCATAGTGCCTTTTTTAGGCAAGGCTCAAAAGACAAACCCACCACCATAAATAGCACAAGTAATCAAGCTACTCAATGCCAGAAGTCTAAACCTGAAAATGCACGCACTCGAGGCATCCTCAGTATGGAGAACATCGACATCTGTGCAGTAACAGAAACCTGGTTTACGGCTCCTGAGAGCACCCCAGCACTACTATGCTATAACTCATACCATACCTTTCGGCCACAGCACCAGGACCAAAACACAAAAGGCGGGGGTGTATCCATATTCATCAAGGATACCCATAACTCCAGGTTAGTGGCACAGCACAATGCATCAGAGATTATCCATGTGCAACTAACAACGGGCAAAACTGCAATCCAAATTGTAGCTTGCTACAGATCACCCACCATGGCCCAGGACCCCCATTCCGCATTTCTGGAGACACTGGGAAATATGAAGGTCCTATCAAACACCCTAATACTGGGTGATTTCAATTACCCAAACATAAACTGGGAGAACTACTCAAGTACAAACTCCCTTGCGCAACGCTTCCTAGAATTTATAAACTCAAACTCCCTGGATCAACTGGTCAACACCCCCACCAGAGGGAACAACATATTGGACCTGATTATCGCCAACATGGGTGACTGTTGTTCCACACTGGAGGTCAACCCCTCGCTGGTTAGATCAGACCATAGACTAATCACTCTGGATATCCACATTCCCCCCACCCCCAATCAAGGAAACCACCGTGAAAAACTTTTCAAAAGCAAACTTCATGATACTTAAGACCGAGGTGGAAAGGTTCACAGTCTTCATGCTAAAGGACAGTGCTGTCCAAGCTGCTGAAACCTTTACAAAGACACTCTATGAGCTTCTGCAGGAATGCATGGTTCGTGCTATCCCAAGTAAAACCAAGACTCATTCCTCCAAGAAAAGGAAACCAGTCTGGTGGACCCCTGCCATAAACAAGCTATACAACAGAAGGAGGAAACTAGTACAGAAAAGAGTAAAATCCCAAGAAGGAAAGACATCCCTGATCAGTATCAGCAAGAAACTACGATCCCTCATTAAATCATCCAAGGCTAGTTTTGAAAGAAAAATTGCCAGTGACTCCAAAGATAACCACAAAGCATTCTTTAGCTGTGTCAAGAACCTAAGTGGAAACTCTCAGATCTGCTCTGAGGTAATGCAGAATGGCACAAAATACACTGAACCGACTGATATTGCCAACATTCTGGCAGACAAGTTTAGTGCAAACTTCACCCCCTTCTCACTCCCTAAAGGGCCCATAACCATACCAGAAGAATGTAGGGCCCCGTCAATCACCGACACACAGGTTAAAACAGCCCTATCCAAAGCCAAAAATAAACTGAACTAACCCCTCACCTAAACACACTGTTCAAACTCAGCCTCTCTACAGGCTACGTACCCACAGAGTGGCGCACACAACAGTTATCCTGCTCCACAAAGGTGGAGCCACAACGGACCCCGGGAACTATCACCCTATAAGCCTGACTAGCCTGGTCTGCAAGGCTATGGAACGCATCATCATGGAACTCATTAACAGAGACACTGGGATCCTCCAAACCTTGGACCCTACCCAGTTTGGCTTTGTTAAGAGCAGATCATGCCTCCTAAACCTGGTGGACTTCTTTGAGACAGTTACCAAGGCATTAGACGAGGGAAAGATGGTCCACACAGCCTACCTAGACCTCACAAAGGCTTTCAACACCATTCCCCATTCTAGTATTATAGACAAGCTCACCAGCTTGAACATAAACTCCTACGTCATGAGATGGGTTGCCATCTGGCTCATGGATAGAACCCACATGGTGAGAGTTGCAGGCTCTATGTCCGACTCTAAACCGGTTTCAAGTGTCCCCCAGGGCTCAGTCCTAGGACCCCTCCTGTTCGGTATATACTTCTCAGAGGTACAGGCAAACATGGTAGGACTATGGCTGACCAAGTTCACAGACAACTGCAAACTAGGGACCATAATTGATTCTCTGGCTGATACAGACACCCTCCAGATGGGTCTCAGGATACCTGGTGTCAAAATCATGGCCTCAAGCTAAATGCCAAAAAGTGCATAGTCATCCCCTTTGGAAAAAACGAAAGTACCCGCGAACTACCACATAGGTGGTAGTTCCCTAAATACAGAAAATGTAATAAGGGGTCTGGGGACCCAAGTAGATAGTAATCTCTCCTTTGATAATCATATTGCCAAGGTGATTAGAAAATCCTTCTATGTGGCCCACCTAATCACGAAAGGGTTTGCATCTAGAACAAAAGAGGTTATTGTGCTTCTCTACTCATCACTCATTAGACCCATCATAGAATACAATGCCCCATTTGGGATGTACCTTACAAGACACGTGCAACAGCTGGAAAGACCAGGAAAGTACCTCACCAAGAGGATTACTGGCCTCAAACAGATACCCTATGCAGCCCGACTCAAGAAACTCCAACTGTAGTCGGGTGCATACCGCTTACTCAGAGGTGATCTCTGCCTGACAAACAAGGCCATGTCCAACCCAGAATTGATGGACACTCTCCACCTAATAAAAAACAATTTTTTTTTTTTTTTTTTTTTTTTCAAGCAAAAATGAGTGTTAAAGGCATTATTAAATAAATTTCTACATAATCATTTTAATCGGACCTAAGTCTTTATGATTTTCTAAACTAATTTCGATACAGGTATTCTTATGGACTAATTATTATTCAGGTTTTAACTGACTACATATCTCACCTAATTTCATTTAAACTTTTTTATATATAATAACAGCTATGTAATTAAGAAGTTAATTATAGTGTTTGATACAATTTTTCTTTTAAATGTTAAGTTATGCCTTGTAGGTCAAGTCAAGTATACTTAAGCCTAATAATTAACTTCCTATTACTCCTGTATCGAATGTTATTTTTTCAAATTTTGTTTGTCCTAATAGGAAGAATGTATTGGGTCAAGCTATTGAGTCAATGTATTTGTTTACTTGTTTTACATGTATATTCTACGTAGTTTGTATTAATTGATTTAGCAATGTTACACATAATTTTAGAATACTTGTTATTTATAGATATTAGCATTCTAAACAGATAATTTCTTATATTAGTGTATATATCTCACAAGTTCTCAGTAATTTTTATGAAAGCTAATTATTATAGCAGCTAGATAGCTTCGTTGTTTGAATTATAGCTAGTATAAAATCTTGCTACGGTTTTGTAATGATGCTAACTGCAACTGAAGCTAGTTATATTTTAAATATCTTATACAATATATTCTAGCGAAGAGTATTTTTTATATATTTTTTATAATCTTCAGATAGCATTATTGCTAGATCTGTGTTTATTAAACAATGTTGCCGTTTTCTAGATATGATACTCATTGCAACTGAAGCTATTGATACCTTAAACACAGATATTAGCGTTTCATAAAAAATTTCTCGTGTTTGTGTATACATTCCACAAGATTTCAGCAACTATTGCAGCGGTTAGTTAGTTAACTTTGATGTCTGAGTTAAAGTTATATAAAACGTAACTTCCGTTCCGCAATGATACTAAGTGTAACTGAAGCACTTGCATTCTAATGATCTAAAGAGTGTATAGTAACTAATAGCAACCGTATAAACATTATATAGCATTACTGTTAGGCCTGTAATGAATAAGAATGCAGCTGCCTTTTATATATGTTGCTTACCGCAACTGAAACTGGAGCGATCGGCTTCTTTAAATATTCTTAGTTTGTGAAAAAATGTTTAACATTCTTTATTGTAAGACTATTACATTTATAGTTATTTAACTAAAAGTTTGAATTTTTGACATCTTATGCTTCAGAATCAGCAGCATAGTGTTTAGTGCTTTTACCTAAATACCTACACACCATAGATTTGCAGTCGGAGATTTTTCTGCTGCCAGAATTTCTACATCAATTTGTACGTGAATGCACTTTTTATACATCTATTGATTGTGTAACTATGTTAGATTAGATTTGCTTTGTAAGTACATTTTAATTAGATACTATGTAATGAAGTATCTGTTGAACTTGCATATGTTCACGAAAAAACTTCTTAGAACAAATACATTTTGACTGTTGCTTGACAGTTTCTTTTTAACTGCTAATTGTTGTAATTAACTAAATTAGGTTTGTTCTTAATTATCACACTATTTAAACTTTGCTTGTGGGGCTATTCATTGTCTGAGGAAGCGTGGTTGTGTCCACGCGAAAGCGCTTACCTTCACCCACTGTTTTTTGGATTAAAGAACTTTTTTATATACATTTATTACGTTTATTGGCTTACTTCATGGATTACTGACTGCATTTCAACTTGTTATCTGGTTGCATCGTGGTAGAGATTAGGTTTCTGTGTTTTGCTAATAAAAAACAAATCCCGGAGAGCCACACGCTCTAGAGATATAAACCTCATCACATCGATAAGTAGGACATGCTGGAGGGATAGATTCCTATCCCAGAGACTCCCCATGCTTTGGAACAGGATTCCAGTATACATCAGGCAGAGCCCCTAACTAACACTCTTCAAGAGAAACCTTGACGGGTAAATGGGAAACAGAAAATTTACCCTGGGGATCACTGCAGTGGCTCTGCTGGACAGTGGCGCAGGGAACTAATGGCTCTGCTGGATATAGGCACAGGGAACTAATATAACGCGGTGGCGAAAGCCAACACATTCTGGCTAGGCTTATAAATGCCCTTGGGCAGATAGCCTAGTACTTACTTGTGAACCTATGAACTTATGAGACCCTATGCCTGGGTATGTACTCAAAATGTTTTCTGATAAGATAAAGTCTGAGATTTTAAACTCTGCTTTAGACGAGGAAGTTTTGTTTTGGCCCTGCTGCTACTCAGTGTCTCAAAACAGTTAACAGGGAAATTAATTCAGGGAGTTACTAAGAGTTTTCAAGACCCACATTATAAATCGAGCCCCACACCATAAATCTTAAGAAGCCCTCTGCATTTTTAAAAGGCAGAATAATCAGTCAAGCCTTGCTATCTTCTGGCAAAAAAGGAACAAAAAGAGATGGCAGGAAGGAATCAATGAAACATAAACAGGGATCTTTTCAGAAAAGGGAACAAGCTGTGTCATGAGAATGACTATTTCAGCATTTCTGCCTCTCACCCATTCCGTCCTGTCCCTACATCTCTCAGTCTGCTTCATGGACTGGCTCTCAGTCTTTCCCTTCAGCAACATATAGTTTCACACTCTTGGATACTAATACTGCTTCAGGAGGGTTATAACTGACATAGAATATACATACCAACTTTCAGGAGAATTCCTCCCTTCCCACTGAACCAAAGGTTTCCCCCTCAGGTTCTTCAACACACGCTTACCCTAATTGTCATAATACCAGTACCTTTCTACCAAAGGGAGGATGGCTTCTAATCAGGAATGTTTGTTGGTTCAAACAACTAGATTTTTCCTTTGTCAACTGTTTTGTGAAAGTACCAAAATTGAAAATGTTAACCCTTTAGTGCCTGTTACCCGTCATTCCTTTTCTGAGTTTTACAGTAGCATTTTACCTAAAAGATGCTTATCATTGCATTCTCATAGCCATAGTCCTCAGAAAATTTCTCAGATTATTTGCTTGGGTCACATTATTAAATTGGATGTTGTCCTTTTCATTCTTCCTCAAAACATGGGTTTGGATCTGATCCTCAGATCCAACTTGACCGCATACTGTAGACGTCAGATCTCATTTGCTGCCATTGTGCTTAGATACAGGTTCCTTTCTCAAGCCAAAATTAGTGATTTATCATGACTACTATTTTATTTTCTCTCAAAAGTCTCTTCTAAATGATTTCATTTTGATATTTCTATCCTCCCTCTTAGCTTTCGTAGGCTTAAGGCTTTCTACTATCGTGGATCATATTTCTCTTGTATTGTTTTTCCTTATTACCCTTTAATCAGTGTATTTTCTGTAGATTACCATTGTTGATAATTCTTCCTTTTTTCCTCCCCTTTTCACTTTCTTTCAAAAACAACAAAACAATTTTTTTTTCTTCCAGCTGTTTCAGAGTCCCAGGATCTGAAAACCCTGAAACGTCCAGAGTCAGATCTGAAGAAGATCTCTTCTTTAACTAATGGCATCCTTGACTAGTTCTACTCCGATACCTTCAGATCAGTACTGGTCCTGGAGCCAAAGTGGTGGCATTGGAAATGTGTGGCCAGGATCAACTCGGACACTGTTGGATCTATACCTGCCACTCGGAGCCTCAGCCATGGACAGTTCAGGTCTGGTTCCTTTCCAGTCATGACCTGCCTGTACTGGGAGCATCAGCTGCATTCCAGTTGGTTGTACCTTCTCCGGGTCCATTTGCCTTTAAGATTGTGGAAGGGGCATTTTCTGTGTCTCTAGAGAAGCAGTTTTTCATTTCTTGGATCCAGCCTGCATTCCCATGTCAAATCTGAGCTCTGAGTCGATCAGGCCTATAGCCATTTCCAACTAGTTTCCAAGTAGTTCCTGTAGAGGAACTCCCTCTCTCTTCTGATACCTCCCGTGAACATCCCACAGAGGATATTCATCAGAAGAGAATGTGCACGAGGATACACATAGATTTCCCTTTGAAGTTTCACTGAGAATACCACTTTTGATGAATGAGAAGGATCCCCCTTAACCCCCCATTAACCAATCCATTCATTTACCAGTCTTCTTTCACATTTTTCAAATAACGGCGAATACATGCTTCATCCCCTTGATGTACCCAGACAATTACATTTTTACCTTCATATGAAAAAAACAAATCAGAAAATCAGATCAGCTATGTCTTTCCTTGCCAACAAAAAGACTGGGTTTCCCAGTTTCTAAAGTCACTTTAGCCAAATGGATCACTAATTGTATTTCTTGGATCTATTCTCAACAAGGCATTCCCCTACCAAAACCACACAAGGCTCATTCAACCAGATCCATGGCTGCTGCTTCTGTTTTTTTGGTCAAGAACATCTATTGGTGATATTTGTGGAGCATCTATTGATGATATTTGTGGAGCAGTCACATGGTCCAGTGCTCATATCTTTGTTCTTCATTGCAAAATGGGTATTATGTCTAGAAACAGAGCCACCTTTGGCTCGGCGGTACTGTCCTTCCATGAGTGCCACACAAGGTCAAAGTAGCTGGGGACTGTGTCCCATGTGTTGAGAAAGAATGAAAAGGACAACATCAGGTTTAAAAGTTATGTACTCACTATAACTAGGCATCTGTGTTGTCCATTTTCATTCTTCCACAGCTTCCCTCCTATCAATCCCCCATCTTTAAATCTTCTGGAAAAACCTGTTGGACTGTTTTTGGAACTTACAGTTCAGATTTAAGCCCTTCTTTTTTCTGTCAGCTATTCTTGTCTCTGTCTAGCTATAGGGTCCTTATGAAAACAAACTCCTTCTGAGGTATTGAGGATGGACTAAGGCATTATGGGTAGAGGGAGGAGCTTGAGAGGTGGATCCGAAGTGTAGAGTGTGGGACCAAGTCTGATCCTAGGATCAGATCCTAACCCATGTGTTGAGGAAGAATGAAAGTGGACAACACAGATGCTTAGTTATGGTGAGTACTTAACTTTTAATTCTCTGCGTAACACTTTGAGTTAGCTACAGCTCTTTGGATGTTTACAAAATTTCTAGCTCCAGGGATATCTCATTGTAGACTACAAGGCATTCACATTTTTCCTCATTAAAATGACTTACTGATCTTACCAGAGTGTTTTGACACATGTTAGGAGTCCTTAACATGAGGTTTCTTCACTCCTTGCCATTGCGGGCTTCCAGATAAATGTTCAAAAAAAAAAAAGTCTGACAGTATCACAAAGAATTGTGATTTAAAATTTTCTTCTAGATATATCTGTTCAAATGCATTCATAACACAGGAAGATATGACTTTATATTGGAAACTGTATTGATCTTCTTTAATCAGTCCGAGACTTCAGCCATAGAATATCTTAGGATTCAAGGGTTCGTAGCTTCTATGATTGTCATGATATCTCTTGCCAGCTTATACATGAGAAAAATGCACCAATTTAAAAAAAAAAAAGTATGTATCCAACATTCTCACCCTCTCTGATTTTCAGATTGCATTGTTGGAGGCAATAAGACTCCTCAGTTTTTGTTTAGGGAGCATTTTTATGGGGTTAAAGGTATAGGGCCTGTGGGGAAGTTCAGACAGACAGAAACAAATAAATATCAAAAAGATGAAAGCAGTTATCCATTCTATTGATTGTCTTCATGACCTGTAGTCTCTGAGACCAGTATAAGTGATTAAAGACAATACCACAGTGATGTGGTACATAAACAAACAATGGGGGCACTTGGACTTACCCCCTGTGCAGGCTGGCTATGATGACTTGGGAATTAGGTATACAGCATCGTATAACCCTCCAAGCATTTTACATAACAGTAAAATGTAATGGTAGACAAGCTGAGCAGGACCAGGACAGACCCTCAGAAATGGAAATTGTATGTGGGAGTCCTCCAGGAATGGATCTGGGTATAGGGAACACCTCATCTCAAAACAGGCAACTAATTAAGTGCTGCACCAGGACTTCTTGTAGGCAGTCCTGGAAAACAGTTTATTTACATTCCTGTGGTCAGGATTGTTCCTGTATGCATTTCCACCCTTTCTACTGATAGCCAGACCATTCTGAAGATTCAAAAGGACTCTCAAAAATTATTTTTGTGAATTCCTTCTGCCCCAGGAAACATTGATTCTTCCTTCTTATGGAACTGACCAGATATAATTACCAAAAGCTTCCTCAAAGATTTGATCTACTTACAAAAGACAGGGGGAGTTTGATACACTCCAGTCTCAAACAACTTCAACTGACTGTTTTGATGATTCACTTCTAATATCATTTACGCACCAGAGTCACGAGGACATGTAGCAAGGAACTAAAGGAGGCAAGAAATCCTGTTACAAGGAAATCTTATGTTAACTAGTGGAGAAAAAATATTTAATTGATGCTTTCCCTATAACCAGGCCCCTATCTTGGATTATTACCTCTGATTTTCAAACGTGTGTGAGTTACATCCTATGGCCTGTTTACTCCTTTGGCGAGGAGTATTTTATCAGCCATTTCAGGATGTCTGCCCATGGATTCTCTTCATCATTTCAGATTTCGTTCAAGGTGTTCATCAAAGAGGATTTTCTGTTGCTAAATAATATCACCTGTTGTTCAGGTGACAATCAGTTCTTTACTTTTTGCTATGAAAGGTATTTCTGTCTATGTTTGAACCAGCTATTCTGTTTTTGTTCACTTTTTACTAGACTAAATGGTTTATTGTTCTGGCATCTGCAGGAGAGTATTTGGGCTGCAACTATTCATTGTAGGTTAACCCTTTTACTTTTCCATGCATGTAGAATTCTTTGTAAAAAAATCCTCCATGTATTTCTTTACTCTTTTCAGAGCATGTCTTGAATCTAGCCCTGTATCTCCCTCATTTCTTTCAGAATTTGAATGGCTTTTGCAACTTGTCCTAAATCCTTTAGGAAAGCTTTACAACTGTGGAAAAAGGACAACCTGCATCAGTTTAGACAATTCCAGTCGATTGTTCCTTACTATAACTGTATCATGTAAAACATTTCCAGATAGGATTAAAGCACGTTTTTAATAGAGCATTGCTTCCTTTGATGTCATATTGGAAAGGGGGAGAGCCTAAAAGTGTTCTAGAGTCCTACCTGCGATCCTCTGTAATGTATGGTGCCCCTGTATTAACCAACCTTTAAAATACACTAAAAACAAATTTGAATCCTGCTACAATAAAATCACTAAATTTGAAATAGGCATATCATACTATAAACCCTGTTGTACTGCTCTTAGCCCCTCTAACTGGCTCAGACTCCCTCAACATCTGAACTATCTCCAACTAGCAATTGCCCATAAGATTGTCTATAAACCTGAAATCTGTCCTGCCTTAAATTCAGTACTTCAAATCTACACGCCTAGTCGGGATCTCCACTCTGATGACGAGCAGCTTCTATCTCTTTATAAACTAAACAAAACCTCTGGACAACATTTATACTCCTACACTGTGACCATATTATGGAATGCATTACTCTTAGACACCAAAACTACCTCAAACCTCAAGAAATTCAAGTTTAAATTAAAAGATTTCCTACTCAAGTCACGTATCTATCCCTGATCCAAGCCAAGCTGACTCCCCACCTTCCTAAAAGCACTCAAAAAAACGGACCAAACTATCACAAAAAATGCCACGAGCGATGCCTTCCAACTAACACCGTTTATTAACTTTAAACGCAAAAGTACAACACGTTTTTCGTTCCGCTAAATTGCAAAACTTCTTCAGAAACAGTTCTCTACTCACACAGGCGCTTATATTTATAATTTCTTGAGTATTTCATCCTAGAATGGCGCCAAAAACAAATCAATTAAAAATTTAAATATTTAAATTCCTTAAAGATATCTTAAACATAATATACGATACTCTAAATTGAACTGTCATACAATGCATTGTTCCAAACTTCTCAAACCAGTGAAAATGTTTCAGATCAAATCGCAGGCACATAAATTAAATTAAATTAAAATCTCAACCATCCCAACCACAATATACTATGCTTTAAAGTGTGTATACACGCAATAAATTATTCTAAGCTTCTCAAACAATGAACAGATTCCAAATTGAAATGCAGACATATGAAACTGAAATTAAAATCTCAGACATTTATCGTTTAAGAATGTATATATGTATATGTGTATGTTTAAAATCATGCATATATAAAATACATTTTATTAAAAAGTATGTATGTATGTAAAATATATCATTATATGTCTGTGTATTTATACACATTAAGTGTTTATGTATATATATATATATATATATATATATATATATATATATATATATATATATATGTGTGTGTGTGCATATGCACTATATATGCACACATATATACACACACACATACACAAATCATTAAATCATAAATTCATAATAATATTATTTACATTAAAATTTCAATTAGAATTAAAATTAATTTATGAACTAGTCACCATAAATTACCTTTTTAGACAATCGGGAGTTTATGATATTTTATATATAAATTAATTTTAATAAATATATACATATATATGTATATATATGTATCCCAAAAATATGTATATAAATAAAAATTGATAACGGTTCGAATCAAATCCCATATATAATTTGAGTTTTATAATTTATACTTACAATATATAAATACATATATACTAAAATTACTTATTAAAAATATAAATATAAATATATATATATATATATATATATATATATATATAAAATTATAAAATTAATGTTAAAATTAAATTGCACAGTCTTTATCTCATTTGACTTTTTAATTTTAGCAGACACATTATATTGCATTTGTCATTTAAACCCGGATACGTGTATGCATTTAGCATGATCTGCCATAATAGTTCAATTTTTTCAAGCATTAGAGATACAGGTCCACCTCTTTCGTCTTGATTCACTTGTTGTATAATTTTAAACTTAAATTTATGGTTAGGAAACATTATTATGTGTCTTGCTAACGCATTTTCTTCTTTGTACTGATTAATGCATCTTAAATGCTCCAAAACTCTCTCTTTAAATTTCCTATCCGTCTTACTGACGTAGAAACATGGGCAGGCCTGACATTGGGCCAAATATGCAACCCCTTTTGTTATGCAGTTAAATTTTCTTGTAATATTTATTTTATATCCATTAACCACCATGCTCTTACCTATCTCTACTGTATGACAAATTGAACAATTACCGCATTGTATCATTCCTACGTTTTTTGTATAGGGATATTTTTGTTTTTGAAACATTTGTTTGAAACTAATAGCCCTTCTCCACACTATTTTTGGCTTTGTCTGAAAATCAGGACCCAAAGTATTGTCCCCATTAATCAGAGCCCAATTTTTGAATATAATCTCCCTTATATGCATATAATCAGAGCAAAAATTAAAAATGCATGCCAAACTAAATTCATTACTTAGAACATTCTGCAAATCATTTGGGGCCTGATAATAAGGTACAAGATCATATTCATTTAATCCACTAATAGATATTTCTGTTTTATCTTTTAAGATAGCAGTATAAAACCCATTCATTCTTTTAGATGTTACTTCTGCAATTATTTTTTCTATTAAGTCTTTTGGATATGCCCTGTTCAGAAACTTATATTTTAAAACAATACATTCAGTTTGAAATTTTTGGTCTGTTACCATTCTCGCTGTTCTGACAAATTGTCCTTTTAACACTGAACGTTTTTGGTGCAAAGGGTGCGCGCTAGAGTAATGCAAAAACGTATTTGAATATGTTGGTTTTCTATAGATACTAGCTTCATATTGTTGTTTTTCATAGTTTTTTATCAACAGTACATCTAAATAAGAAAGTCATATCAAAATTATATGTGAAGTTCAAAAAGTCAGTCGAATCATTCATTTCATCAACCAAATTTAATGCCATTTCTGTACATCCTTCTACTATTAAGAATATGTCATCAATAAACCTTACATAAAATTTCACCATGTTTTGAAACAAACTATTGGGAAAAAGATATGTATTTTCCCAAAATGACATTACAAAGTTTGCATAGCTAGCACCACATGGTGATCCCATTGCCACTCCTTTCTTTTGAATATAAAATTGCTTATCAAAAAATATGAAATTATAAGATAAAATTATGTCTAATAGTTCCTGAATTAGGGATATCTCTGATTCTAAAGCATGCTTGACTCCCCACCTTCCTACTTACTCTACTTCAACTACCCACTCTCACTTCCTCCCTCTTACCTCCTTACACTTGCCTTCATTTCTAATTCAACTACCCATCTCTCACTTTTTCCCCTCTAGCCTCCTTTCATTCACCTTTATCTCTATTGCAACCACCATCCCTACTAAGTCTCAATTTCCTTCTCCATTTTATACCCCCCTACTGTACTCTACCCCAAGCACAAACTTCTTGCTCTTCAATCTATCTACCTTTCTCTTATTAAATCTCAAACTTAACTCTTTCTTTTTTCCCCTTCACTGCTTTCTTTCACCACCGTACCTGCAATCCTAACTATATTTCTCTGTCACTACCACTTAATGAGTATTTATGTCTGTTTTATATTCAAATAATCTGACCAATCGTACAGTTCTCTCTCTATTGTTAAAATACTTATCTATGTAACTCCCTTATTGTTCCAACTGTGCCTAGTATGACAAACTTCCTGTTTGTTATCTTTTGTCGAACTTTCTATGAAAAATGTTTGTACGCAGGTATGATTGTTAATTTTCTTTGTAAAAGTGCTTGCATGTTAGTTATGGTTGTATAATGTTTGTATGTGACTTTTCTAGTTTCATCTGTAAATTGTTTTCTATTTTTACTATGTATTGGAACTTTTTTCCCCAGCCTCCACTGAAAATGGGTTTCTTATCGGACTTTCCCGGTAAACAAAATGTCAACTAAATAAATAAATTTTAGCGATGCCTCCATTTTCCTCTGTACAGTTTTACAAAGCATTACATGCTGAATTCCTATGACAGGTCTAGAACTGGCTTTGCTAGAACCATTCTCCAGGTGCTCCTGAACCCTTATCCTTCCTCTTCTCAGGTTGGATAAGCTGTGGTAATAATCCCAAATGGCCAGAGGCTATTGCAGCAGTGAGAATGATGAACATAGTACAGTTGTGTTAGTCGAACTTGCCATAACAATAGATATTTGAATTCCTCACTGCTGCAATAGCCACACCCACCCTCCACCCCCTCTGCTCTATATACATACATGCATGCATACAAATATTTCAGGCATGAGTAATTATGTCCCACTTGCCTACCAACATAATAAAACAGCCGTTCCCTTAGTAAGTGTCTGGTTTGTTCTTACTTGCTTTAATATAATTTGGTAGTCTCTTCTGTGCATCAGCTACTCTCAGAGAACCAGTTAGTACATTTCTCATTCCTACATAATCTCTTACACAGGTTGTATGCTGTTTCTCCACTACTATTTGATAACCCAAACATTCACAGAGTTGTCTCCAAATGTCCTAAATACCTGCATAATGTTTCCTCTTAAATGTCTGTGTAAGATACTATACAAGTTCAGATATTTTAGTCTTTCGTAATTTAGATATTCACATCCATGGATGCCCTTGGTATCGTTCCTGTCTACTCTTTACAGTCTACTCATGCCTGCGAAATTATAAGACCTTCATATTGTTTTTCCATACTTTAGTTTGGGTCTAAAGTAACTTACAAACAATGGTTTTGTCATTTCGGATTTCCTGGACTTTATAAATATTTTATATAACCAATATTTCTATAACTGTCATTAATCAATTGGTTGATATGTTTAGAAAATTTCAAAACTGGATCTACCCATATACCCAGGTCCTGAAATGAATCTGCAGTTTCAATCAGTGTGTGCTATGTTAAATATTCACCATTGACTCTATGTTTCTCAAATTTCATATGCTTAATTTTTGATGCATTTATTAGCATATTATTCTCCTGTGCCCAAATGGTCAAGTTCTCTTGCAGACATGCCCTATCTGTAAGACATCCAGTCAGTTTACCCATTTTCAAGTCATCTACATGTAGACTGTAGAACACCTCAGATAAAAAAAATATATCAGAAAGATGCAAACTAAGAAAGTATGGGCCTATGACAGAACCCTGTAGAATACCCTGAATGTAACCTAGAATTTCACCAGTCCAGTTCCTGTATGATTTCTTCTGTGTCCTCTGTGTAAAACATGCATCAATCAATTTTGTCAAGATGACAGTCCTAGTTGTAATTTATTGACCAGCATTTTGTGTGGTTGTTTACTTTAAAGCTGATATTATATTTCATAATAAAGTGACAAACATAAAAAATTCATTCAGTAATATATTTTGGACAAGGACAGTCCACTACATCTCCTACTGCGAACAGGTTTGGACAAGGGCAAAGAAAGCCAGAAACTGGTTGTGTCATGACAAAAGTCCATTTAGCCAGTCACTTGAAATTGCACACGTATGTAAACTTTCTTTCATCTTTTCCCTTAGAAAAGTCAGCCTGTAATTGTCCATTCTTTGTAAAAGGAGTGGTTGTATTACAACATAATACATGTTTTATATGGGGTGCCAAGCCTCCTTACACCTCATGCTGTTATATTCTAACTCTGAGGCCATTACAGCTAACTGAAGGGCCTGACTACACTCATTGCATTCATGTTTTATTCAGTGAACTGTAATCTATGAATATAAACTCTTTTATATACATCTTCTCAACACAGCATGATGAATCTGTTTGTGCTGGCAGGTAAAGCTGCTGTGTGACTATTCTGGATTTTTGGTTTATAGTTTGAATAGTTTCATTCTTCTCTTTTGGTTTTTCCCCTCCCAGGCCAACCTAGCCTGCTTGTGCCCTTAGTCATTGTTTGCTGAATTTTGTTATTTGCTAGTAATTACATGTGTGGGGGTAGCCACATTCTTTGATTTCCTGTCCTTGCCTATTTAAGTGGTACAGTGTGAAATATTTTCTGCTTAAAAACCTCAGCTTTGGCCAGCTAAGAACTTGCTGTATTCAACTGGACGTATAAGAGAATTTAAGTACCTTTATCTGCACTTTTTTTTTCAAAAATACAGTATTTAAATTGATTTTAACTGTGTTGCAGGAATATTAACTGAACTGGAAGTTAGTCAGTGTTTGCTGAATTTTGTTATTTGCTAGTAATTACAGGTGTGGGGTAGCCACATTCTTTGATTTCCTGTCCTTGCCTATTTAAGTGGTACAGTGTGAAATATTTTCTGCTTAAAAACCTCAGCTTTGGCCGGCTAAGAACTTGCTGTATTCAACTGGACGTATAAGAGAATTTAAGTACCTTTATCTGCACTTTTTTTCAAAAAAATACAGTATTTAAATTGATTTTAACTGTGTTGCAGGAATATTAACTGAACTGGAAGTTAGTCAGTGTTTGCTGAATTTTGTTATTTGCTAGTAATTACAGGTGTGGGGGTAGCCACATTCTTTGATTTCCTGTCCTTGCCTATTTTAGTGGTACAGTGTGAAATATTTTCTGCTTAAACACCTCAGCTTTGGCCGGCTAAGAACTTGCTGTATTCAACTGGACGTATAAGAGAATTTAAGTACCTTTATCTGCACTTTTTTTTCAAAAAATACAGTATTTAAATTGATTTTAACTGTGTTGCAGGAATATTAACTGAACTGGAAGTTAGTCAGTGTTTGCTGAATTTTGTTATTTGCTAGTAATTACAGGTGTGGGGGTAGCCACATTCTTTGATTTCCTGTCCTTGCCTATTTAAGTGGTACAGTGTGAAATATTTTCTGCTTGAAAACCTCAGCTTTGGCCGGCTAAGAACTAGCTGTATTCAACTGGACGTATAAGAGAATTTAAGTACCTTTATCTGCACTTTTTTCAAAAAATACAGTATTTGAATTGATTTTAACTGTGTTGCAGGAATATTAACTGGACTGGAAGTTAGTCAGTGTTTGCTGAATTTTGTTATTTGCTAGTAATTACAGGTGTGAGGGTAGCCACATTCTTTGATTTCCTGTCCTTGCCTATTTAATTGGTACAGTGTGAAATATTTTCTGCTTTAAAACCTCAGCTTTAGCCGGCTAAGAACTAGCTGTATTCAACTGGACGTATAAGAGAATTTAAGTACCTTTACCTGCACTTTTTTTTCAAAAAATACAGTATTTAAATTGATTTTAACTGTGTTGCAGGAATATTAACTGAACTGGAAGTTAGTCAGTGTTTGCTGAATTTTGTTATTTGCTAGTAATTACAGGTGTGGGGGTAGCCACATTCTTTGATTTCCTGTCCTTGCCTATTTAAGTGGTACAGTGTGAAATATTTTCTGCTTAAAACCTCAGCTTTGCCGGCTAAGAACTTGCTGTATTCAACTGGATGTATAAGAGAATTTAAGTACCTTTATCTGCACTTTTTTCAAAAAATACAGTATTTAAATTGATTTTAACTGTGTTGCAGGAATATTAACTGAACTGGAAGTTAGTCAGTGTTTGCTGAATTTTGTTATTTGCTAGTAATTACAGGTGTGGGGGTAGCCACATTCTTTGATTTCCTGTCCTTGCCTATTTAAGTGGTACAGTGTGAAATATTTTCTGCTTAAAAACCTCAGCTTTGGCCGGCTAAGAACTTGCTGTATTCAACTGGACGTATAAGAGAATTTAAGTACCTTTATCTGCACTTTTTTTTCAAAAAATACAGTATTTAAATTGATTTTAACTGTGTTGCAGGAATATTAACTGAACTGGAAGTTAGTCAGTGTTTGCTGAATTTTGTTATTTGCTAGTAATTACAGGTGTGGGGTTGCCACATTCTTTGATTTCCTGTCCTTGCCTATTTAAGTGGTACAGTGTGAAATATTTTCTGCTTAAAAACTCAGCTTTGGCGGCTAAGAACTAGATATATTCAACTGGACGTATAAGAGAATTTAAGTACCTTTATCTGCACTTTTTTTTTCAAAAATACAGTATTTAAATTGATTTTAACTGTGTTGCAGGAGGATTAACTGAACTGGAAGTTAGTCAGTGTTTGCTGAATTTTGTTATTTGCTAGTAATTACAGGTGTGGGGGTAGCCACATTCTTTGACTTCCTGTCCTTGCCTATTTAAGTGGTACAGTGTGAAATATTTTCTGCTTAAAAACCTCAGCTTTGGCCGGCTAAGAACTAGCTGTATTCAACTGGATGTATAAGAGAATTTAAGTACCTTTATCTGCATTTTGTTTTACAAAAATACAGTATTTAAATTGATTTTAACTGTGTTGCAGGAATATTAACTGAACTGGAAGTTAGTCAGTGTTTGCTGAATTTTGTTATTTGCTAGTAATTACAGGTGTGGGGTAGCCACATTCTTTGATTTCCTGTCCTTGCCTATTTAAGTGGTACAGTGTGAAATATTTTCTGCTTAAAAACCTCAGCTTTGGCCGGCTAAGAACTAGCTGTATTCAACTGGACGTATAAGAGAATTTAAGTACCTTTATCTGCACTTTTTTTCAAAAAATACAGTATTTAAATTGATTTTAACAGTGTTGCAGGAATATTAACTGAACTGGAAGTTAGTCAGTGTTTGCTGAATTTTGTTATTTGCTAGTAATTACAGGTGTGGGGGTAGCCACATTCTTTGATTTCCTGTCCTTGCCTATTTAAGTGGTACAGTGTGAAATATTTTCTGCTTAAAACCTCAGCTTTGGCCGGCTAAGAACTAGCTGTATTCAACTGGACATATAAGAGAATTTAAGTACCTTTATCTGCACTTTTTTTTCAAAAATACAGTATTTAAATTGATTTTAACTGTGTTGCAGGAATATTAACTGAACTGGAAGTTAGTCAGTGTTTGCTGAATTTTGTTATTTGCTAGTAATTACAGGTGTGGGGGTAGCCACATTCTTTGATTTCCTGTCCTTGCCTATTTAAGTGGTACAGTGTGAAATATTTTCTGCTTAAAAACCTCAGCTTTGGCCGGCTAAGAACTTGCTGTATTCAACTGGACGTATAAGAGAATTTAAGTACCTTTATCTGCACTTTTTTTCAAAAAATACAGTATTTAAATTGATTTTAACTGTGTTGCAGGAATATTAACTGAACTGGAAGTTAGTCAGTGTTTGCTGAATTTTGTTATTTGCTAGTAATTACAGGTGTGGGGGTAGCCACAATCTTTGATTTCCTGTCCTTGCCTATTTAAGTGGTACAGTGTGAAATATTTTCTGCTTAAAAACCTCAGCTTTGTCCGGCTAAGAACTTGCTGTATTCAACTGGATGTATAAGAGAATTTAAGTACCTTTATCTGCAACTTTTTTTTCAAAAAAATACAGTATTTAAATTGATTTTAACTGTGTTGCAGGAATATTAACTGAACTGGAAGTTAGTCAGTGTTTGCTGAATTTTGTTATTTGCTAGTAATTACAGGTGTGGGGAAAGCCACATTCTTTGATTTCCTCTCCTTGCCTATTTAAGTGGTACAGTGTGAAATATTTTCTGCTTAAAAACCTCAGCTTTGGCCGGCTAAGAACTTGCTGTATTCAACTGGACGTATAAGAGAATTTAAGTACCTTTATCTGCACTTTTTTTCAAAAAATACAGTATTTAAATTGATTTTAACTGTGTTGCAGGAATATTAACTGAACTGGAAGTTAGTCAGTGTTTGCTGAATTTTGTTATTTGCTAGTAATTACAGGTGTGGGGGTAGCCACATTCTTTGATTTCCTGTCCTTGCCTATTTAAGTGGTACAGTGTGAAATATTTTCTGCTTAAAACCTCAGCTTTGGCCGGCTAAGAACTTGCTGTATTCAACTGGACGTATAAGAGAATTTAAGTACCTTTATCTGCACTTTTTTCAAAAAAATACAGTATTTAAATTGATTTTAACTGTGTTGCAGGAATATTAACTGAACTGGAAGTTAGTCAGTGTTTGCTGAATTTTGTTATTTGCTAGTAATTACAGGTGTGGGGGTAGCCACATTCTTTGATTTCCTGTCCTTGCCTATTTAAGTGGTACAGTGTGAAATATTTTCTGCTTAAAACCTCAGCTTTGGCCGGCTAAGAACTTGCTGTATTCAACTGGGCGTATAAGAGAATTTAAGTACCTTTATCTGCACTTTTTTTTCAAAAAATACAGTATTTAAATTGATTTTAACTGTGTTGCAGGAATATTAACTGAACTGGAAGTTAGTCAGTGTTTGCTGAATTTTGTTATTTGCTAGTAATTACAGGTGTGGGGGTAGCCACATTCTTTGATTTCCTGTCCTTGCCTATTTAAGTGGTACAGTGTGAAATATTTTCTGCTTAAAACCTCAGCTTTGGCCGGCTAAGAACTTGCTGTATTCAACTGGACGTATAAGAGAATTTAAGAACCTTTATCTGCACTTTTTTCAAAAAATACAGTATTTAAATTGATTTTAACTGTGTTGCAGGAATATTAACTGAACTGGAAGTTTGTCAGTGTTTGCTGAATTTTGTTATTTGCTAGTAATTACAAGTGTGGGTTAGCACATTCTTTGATTTACTGTCCTTGCCTATTTAAGTGGTACAATGTGAAACATTTTCTGCTTTTAAACCTCAGCTTTGGCCGGCTAAGAACTTGCTGTATTCAACTGGATGTATAAAAGATTTTAAGTACCTTTATCTGCACTTTTTTTCAAAAAAATACAGTATTTAAATTGATTTTAACTGTGTTGCAGGAATATTAACTGAACTGGAAGTTAGTCAGTGTTTGCTGAATTTTGTTATTTGCTAGTAATTACAGGTGTGGGGTAGCCACATTCTTTGGTTTCCTGTCCTTGCCTATTTAAGTGGTACAGTGTGAAATATTTTCTGCTTAAAAACCTCAGCTTTGTCCGGCTAAGAACTTGCTGTGTTCAACTGGACGTATAAGAGAATTTAAGTACCTTTATCTGCACTTTTTTTCAAAAAAATACGGTATTTAAATTGGTTTTAACTGTGTTGCAGGAATATTAACTGAACTGGAAGTTAGTCAGTGTTTGTTGAATTTTGTTATTTGCTAGTAATTACAGGTGTGGGGGTAGCCACATTCTTTGATTTCCTGTCCTTACCTATTTAAGTGGTGCAGTGTGAAATATTTTCTGCTTTAAAACCTCAGCTTTGGCCGGCTAAGAACTTGCTGTATTCAACTGGACGTATAAGAGAATTTAAGTACCTTTATCTGCACTTTTTTTTTCAAAAAAATACTGTATTTAAATTGATTTTAACTGTGTTACAGGAATATTAACTGAACTGGAAGTTAATCAGTGTTTGCTGAATTTTGTTATTTGCTAGTAATTACAGGTGTGGGGGTAGCCACATTCTTTGATTTCCTGTCCTTGCCTATTTAAGTGGTAAAGTGTGAAATATTTTCTGCTTAAAAACCTCAGCTTTGGCCGGCTAAGAACTTGCTGTATTCAACTGGATGTATAAGAGAATTTAAGTACCTTTATCTGCACTTTTTTCAAAAAATATAGTATTTAAATTGATTTTAACTGTGTTGCAGGAATATTAACTGAACTGGAAGTTAGTCTGTGTTTGCTGAATTTTGTTATTTGCTAGTAATTACAGGTGTGGGGTAGCCACATTCTTTGATTTCCTGTCCTTGCCTATTTAAGTGGTACAGTGTGAAATATTTTCTGCTTAAAAACCTCAGCTTTGGCCGGCTAAGATCTTGCTGTGTTCAACTGGACGTATAAGAGAATTTAAGTACCTTTATCTGCATTTTTTTTCAAAAAAATACAGTATTTAAATTGATTTTAACTGTGTTGCAGGAATAATAACTGAACTGGAAGTTAGTCAGTGTTTGGTGAATTTTGTTATTTGCTAGTAATTACATGTGTTGGGGTAGCCACATTCTTTGATTTCCTGTCCTTGCCTATTTAAGTGGTACAGTGTGAAATATTTTCTGCTTAAAAACCTCAGCTTTGGCCGGCTAAGAACTTGCTGTATTCAACTGGACGTATAAGAGAATTTAAGAACCTTTATCTGCACTTATTTTTCGAAAAAATACAGTATTTAAATTGATTTTAACTGTGTTGCAGGAATATTAACTGAACTGGAAGTTAGTCAGTGTTTGTTGAATTTTGTTATTTGCTAGTAATTACAGGTGTGGGGGTAGCCACATTCTTTGATTTCCTGTCCTTGCCTATTTAAGTGGTGCAGTGTGAAATATTTTTTGCTTAGAAACCTCAGCTTTGGCCGGCTAAGAACTTGCTGTATTCAACTGGACGTATAAGAGAATTTAAGTACCTTTATCTGCACTTTTTTTTTTTTAAAATACTGTATTTAAATTGATTTTAACTGTGTTACAGGAATATTAACTGAACTGGAAGTTAATCAGTGTTTGCTGAATTTTGTTATTTGCTAGTAATTAAAGGTGTGGGGGTAGCCACATTCTTTGATTTCCTGTCCTTGCCTATTTAAGTGGTACAGTGTGAAATATTTTCTGCTTAAAAACCTCAGCTTTGGCCGGCTAAGAACTTGCTGTATTCAACTGGACGTATAAGAGAATTTAAGTACCTTTATCTGTACTTATTTTTTCAAACAAATACAGTATTTAAATTAATTTTAACTGTGTTGCAGGAATATTAACTGAACTGGAAGTTAGTCAGTGTTTGCTGAATTTTGTTATTTGCTAGTAATTACAGGTGTGGGGATAGCCACATTCTTTGATTTCCTGTCCTTGCCTATTTAAGTGATACAGTGTGAAATATTTTCTGCTTAAAAACCTCAGCTTTGGCCAGCTAAGAACTTGCTGTATTCAACTGGACGTATAAGGGAATTTAAGTACCTTTATCTGCACGTTTTTTTTCAAAAAAATACAGTATTTAAATTGATTTTAACTGTGTTGCAGGAATATTAACTGAACTGGAAGTTTTGACTCTGCTCTTCAGTTAGTCCCACCCACCTTCCCTGTTTTTGTTTTGGTGTTAATCTTAGTGGCCTTGAAACTGCCTGCCCCTCTTGTAAATTTGTGTTTGGATACTCCTTCTGGGCCCATCTCATTTGCTCTCTCAACTGAGTGCAGTGAGATCATATTCTGATTTCAGGCACTCCTACTGTGTACAAAGAGAGCATCTGGGAAACAGAAAAAAAATAAGCTTGTTTCCTGCCTTTCCTGTTAAGTGGTATAGACTGTTTGTAGACTTCTGAGCCCCCAAGCCCTTCTGTGTTGGAGGGAAGCCTTCTAGCTTAGTTTTTTTTCTTATAACTAGCCAGTTTTCTAGTTTCAGCACTCAAATCTGTTTCTTTGATCTCAGCACTTGTTCAGAAAAAAAAAAATTCATCTGCTTTTACTGTACTTGTGTTTCTTCCTACTTTATTTTACTTTTGCATCATCTTAAAAGTACTCAATTGTATTTATTACTGCTTGGTGTAACTCATTTTAACCCTTTTGGTTTAAACACTTGGGCTTCGGACCAGATGTTTTGCACTGAGAGGGTTTGTGGTCTGCACTGTAGTGGCAGAACAGGTAGCTTACATCCTTCTAGGTTGGGAACTGCTGCTCAGTGTCTGTTATTCTAAAAGTGTATTAATTCTGGTTTAAGCACTTGGGCTTTCAGGCCAGTTATTTTACATTAAGAGGGTTCGTGGTCTGCACTCTTGTGGGAGGAGAGGCTGGACTCTGCCCTTCTGAGCTGGGAATTTCTGGTTAAAGGCTTATAGTGCATGCATATCTGAACTGCTTCTTACTGAAGTTGGTGTGCCTTGTTTGCTGTGGCATAGACTGGATTCGGGCCTGCTGGATCTAGCTTTGTTTGTGTAACTTGAGCACTAATTCAGGCATTCTCTAAAGTATTCAATTGTATTTATTACTGCTTGGTAGTAACTTGATTAAAGTGTAGCTATCATTCTAAGTCTTTTAGATTAAGCACTTGGGCTTCAGACCTGTTGTTTTACATTAGGAAGGTTTGTGGCATGCACTGTGGTGGCAGGACAGGTAGCTTTCATCCTTCTAAGTTGGGAACTGCTGATTGAGAGCCCAGTGTCTGTTATTCTTAAAGTGTATTAGTTCTGGTTTAAGCACTTGGGCTTCAGGCCAGTTATTTTACATTAAGAAGGTTCGTGGTCTGCACTCTTGTGGGAGAAGAGGCTGGACTCTGCCCTTCTGAGCTGGGAATTTCTGGTTAATGGTTTATAGTGCCTGAATATTTGAACTGTATCTTACTGAAATTGATACACCTTGTTTGCTGTAGCATAGACAAGATCCAGGCCTGCTGAATCTAGCTTTGTTTATATGCTTGTTGTTTGTTTGCTTGTTATTTCCCTGGAACGCTAATTCCACCTAATATGCGGCTTCTCAGAGCTTCTGTGGATCACTAGTGATATCTGCATTGCTTACTGTACTTATTTCCTTGTTTCACCTGAAAGAAAGTTACTGTTTGTCATTTTTGCATTTAAGTTACCTGTAACACATTGCACTTAATTTACCTGGCACTTGCTCACTAAAGCAATTATATAAGTCAGCACTAAAAATTAAAACCACTGCACCCTCACTCCCCACTGGCCCTTGTTTTCAATTATTAAGGAATTCCCAATATTATTCTAGCATGTCCAAAGGTCAGTTGTCAATCTCCTCTCCAGTCCAGCTGGTGAATCTGGGAATCTTGAGGCAATGTTACAACTGCCTCATGTACACAGACAACCCTCTCCTCTTCCCAACAAATTCCAGCACATGTGAGAGATGCAACCATATAGCCAAACTGGAGGCTAAGCTCTCTCGATTCAGGACTGGCATAACCAGTCAGGATGAGAAGGAAACCACACTCACTACAATTTCAGTCTCATAGACCTACCACGACAGCAAACCAAACACATAATCACACAAAAACATACTCGGAGGCTCTAAATAAAGATTTGCCTAAGCAGCAGAGGCCTCCAAAGCAGACACCCAAGCAACCGCTACCCGAAACAAAACACGTGCAACACATATCTCACAAAGCCAGTGTGCCGAACAGTCACAGCCCTTAAGACTAAACAACACACCTGATACACTTGTAATAGGTGACTCTATCGTTAGGCACACTGACGTCCCGCTCACCAGGCTAAACAAGGAGAGGATCAATAAACCAGGTCCCCCTGCGCGAGAGCAATTGCAAGGCTCACAAAACGAAATGCATACAAAAAACAAAGAGCCAACAAAAGTGACTGAAATAAATGTATTCACAAATACATACAGCAAAAAAAAAACCCCAGTTTCGGCTGGAACAACAACACAGCCTTCCTCAGTGTATAGATTCAAGTCAAAAATACATGCTGTTTAAATACTATAAAGATATTACCCATTGGTTGAGTACTCATAAATATTCATGTAGTCCAGGGTGAAATAAACCCCCAAGCTTAATGATCCACTTTTTCTCTTTACTATTTAATATATTGTGCCATCCAGTTTTGTTCATACGGTTTCCATATATTACATCAATAACAATAAACCTGAATTCAGCAGTCAGATGCACCAGCTGATGTTTATATAAAGCATTTGTCAATTTTTTATGTTTAATATTACTCATGTGTTCAGAAATGCGTGATCTAATGGGACGGGATGTCTGCCCTACATAGAATGCTCCACAGTTGCATGTAGCCAGGTAAACAACCCAATCATTACTACAGTTAGCAAAAAAGCTTATGTCAAATACCTGGGAGCAGTTTTTACTGGAAAAAACTTTGGACGTGCTGATATGTTTACAATTGGAACAATGACCACATGGGAAACATCCAAGTATAGTCTTCCCTGATATGGTAGTCTTTTTGGATACAGAATATTTATTCTC
Organism: Protopterus annectens; assembly: GCF_019279795.1. NCBI lineage: Eukaryota > Metazoa > Chordata > Ceratodontiformes > Protopteridae > Protopterus > Protopterus annectens. Next base: position 1,173,406,788 of record NC_056726.1, on the reverse strand, counting down.
ACTATATTTATAGTGATTGAAATAAGATTTAAGATTTTTGCCATTTCTATATGAGAATGTACATCTATCTGGAATAACATTAGCAACTGTTTGATCAGATAGTAAAATATTCCAATGTCTACGGACACTGTCTGAAAGACAGTTAGTGTTCCGAGCATAAGTGGTAGTAAACCTTAATGTTTGTGATGCTGTGCCTATACGATCCCTGTATTGAAGTAGATTGGATCTTTCCATGTTATTCACCTGATGTTTGGCAGCTGTTATATTGCCAACTTTGTAGCCCCTTTGTTTAAACCTGTTTGCTAGATCACATTGGTTGAGATAAAATGTGGACTGTTTTGAACAAATACGCTTGGCTCTTATAAACTGAGATTTGGGAATGTTCCTAGTTATGTGTGGAGGATGGTAGCTGTAAGCATGAAGAAGGGAGTTATATTGTGGGAACTTCCTATACATTTCTGTTTCCAAGGTGCCATCAGGCAACTTATGTACAAGGACATCCAAAAATGTTATATTATCAATATCATGATGTTCCGTGAAGACTAGTCCCCATTCATTGCTGTTCAGATATATTTATATATCTATATATGCTGACCTCTTCATGGCTTATGTCGAAACACAGATTATCTATGATTCCACCAGAAATATATACTTATCTGATATGGATATTTGGAGACGTTACTTAGATGATGTGTGGCTGGTCTGGAGAGGTACTGAATCTGGGCTTACAGAATTTCTTTCTTATCTGAACAGCAATGAATGGGGACTAGTCTTCACAGAACATCATGATATTGATAATATAACATTTTTGGATGTCCTTGTACATAGGTTGCCTGATGGCACCTTGGAAACAGAAATGTATAGGAAGTTCCCACAATATAACTCCCTTCTTCATGCTTCCAGCTACCATCCTCCACACATAACTAGGAACATTCCCAAATCTCAGTTTATAAGAGCCAAGCGTATTTGTTCAAAACAGTCCACATTTTATCTCAACCACTGTGATCTAACAAACAGGTTTAAACAAAGGGGCTACAAAGTTGGCAATATAACAGCTGCCAAACATCAGGTGAATAACATGGAAAGATCTGATCTACTTCAACACAGGGATCGTATAGGCACAGCATCACAAACATTAAGGTTTACTACCACTTATGCTCGGAACACTAACTGTCTTTCAGACAGTGTCCGTAGACATTGGAATATTTTACTATCTGATCAAACAGTTGCTAATGTTATTCCAGATAGATGTACATTCTCATATAGAAATGGCAAAAATCTTAAATCTTATTTCAATCACTATAAATATAGTGAGAATAAATATTCTGTATCCAAACAGACTACCATATCAGGGAAGACTATACTTGGATGTTTCCCATGTGGTCATTGTTCCAATTGTAAACATATCAGCACGTCCAAAGTTTTTTCCAGTAAAAACTGCTCCCAGGTATTTGACATAAGCTTTTTTGCTAACTGTAGTAATGATTGGGTTGTTTACCTGGCTACATGCAACTGTGGAGCATTCTATGTAGGGCAGACATCCCGTCCCATTAGATCACGCATTTCTGAACACATGAGTAATATTAAACATAAAAAATTGACAAATGCTTTATATAAACATCAGCTGGTGCATCTGACTGCTGAATTCAGGTTTATTGTTATTGATGTAATATATGGAAACCGTATGAACAAAACTGGATGGCACAATATATTAAATAGTAAAGAGAAAAAGTGGATCATTAAGCTTGGGGGTTTATTTCCCCCTGGACTAAATGAATATTTATGAGTACTCAACCAATGGGTAATATCTTTATAGTATTTAAACAGCATGTATTTTTGACTTGAATCTATACACTGAGGAAGGCTGTGTTGTTGTTCCAGCCGAAACCGGTTTGTTTTTTTGCTGTATGTATTTGTGAATACATTTATTTCAGTCACTTTTGCTGGCTCTTTGTTTTTTGTAAACAAGGAGAGGGTCACGGTGAGCAGCCTGTCGGGCGCTAGGATCCGCCACATAACACAAGCACTCAGGTCACTCCAAGGCAAGTACAAATATGACTCAGTCATTGCCCATGCTGGTGTGAATGACCTGAGACGTACCTCACTGGACTACATGAAAAGAAACATAAAGGAGCTCTCTGAGCATGTAGCTCAGGCTGGTATGACCCTGACCTTGAGTAGTATCTTACCCTCACCAGGAATGATGCCACAATATGAAAACAAGATGATCAATTTCAACAATTGGCTTAAGTACTTGTGTCATTCAAAGGGGATCCAATGCCTGTCAGCTTGGGATGATATGCTCGACAAGCCACGATGCTTCGCTAGGGACGGCTTGCACCTGTCACCCTGGGCTTTCGGATATTGGCAAAGGCTCTTGCTACACCCATAGTGCCTTTTTTATGCAAGGCTCAAAAGACAAACCCACCTCCATAGGTATCACAAGGGATAAGAAACTAAGAGTAATGCTACTCAACGCCAGAAGTCTAAACCTTAAGTTGCACGCACTCAAAACTCTCCTTAGCATGGAGAACATCAATATCTGTGCAGTAACAGAAACCTGGTTCAGGGCTCCCAAGAGCACCCCAGCACTACCAGGTTATACCTCATACCATGCTTTTCGGCCCCAAAACTTGGACCGAACCACAAAAGGAGGGGGAGTATCGATATTCTTCAAAGATACCCACACCTCCAGGTTGGTGGCAAAGCATGAAGCATCAGAGACTATCCATGTGCAGCTAACAGTGGGTAAAACTGCCTTCCAGTTTATAGCCTGCTACAGACCACTCTCCCAAACCCAGGAACCCCACTCGGCCTTCCTGAGAACACTGGAAAATATGAAGGTCTCTCCAACACCATTATATTGGGCGACTTCAACTACCCAAACATAGACTGGGAGCATTACTCTAGCTCCAACACCCTAGCCCAAAGTTTCCTAGAATTTATAAGCTCAAATGCTATGGAACAACTTGTTACCACTCCCACAAGAGGGGAAAACATACTGGACCTGATCATCACCAACGTGGGGACTCTCTGCTCCAGACCAGAAGTGTATCCCTCACTGGTAAGATCAGACCATAAACTAATCTTACTGGATATTCACATCCCGACCCCACCCCCTGCCCAGAAAACCTTCTCTAAAGCAAATTTCACACTCCTCAAAACCGAGGTGGAATCCTTCAAAGACCCCGGGCCTGTGGAAAATACGGCCCAGACCGCAGAATCCTTAATAAACGCATTCTGTGTACACCTTCAGGAATGCATGGATCGTGCGATCCCAAATAAAACCAAGACCCAATCCTCCAAAGGTAGACATCCTGTCTGGTGGACCCCAGCCATAAACAAACTATACAATAGAAGGAGGAAGCTACTAAATGATAGAGCAAAATCCCAAAAAGGGAAGGCATCACTGATCAGTATTAGCAAAAAACTACGGGCACTCATAAAATTGTCTAAGGCCAGCTTTGAGAGAAAAATTGCACAGGACACTAAGGATAATCACAAGGCTTTCTTTAGTTATGTTAGGAACCTGGGTGGTAATTCCCAGATATGCTCAGAATTAGTTCAAAATGACAAAAAATACACTGAACCGACAGACATTGCCAACATCCTAGCTGACAGGTTCAGTGCAAACTCCCCCCCCCTCCCCACCAAAAGGGCAAATATCTATCCCAGCAGAGTGCTTCCCCCCTGACATCTCAGATGCTCAGGTAAGAGCCGCCCTCTCCAAAGCAAAAAACACAGCATCAATGGGACCAGACGGTGTCCCGGGCTGCGTCCTACATGATCTCCAAGAAGAGCTAAACCCAAACATAAAACTACTGTTCAATCTCAGCCTTACTACAGGATATGCGCCCAAAGACTGGTGTACAGCAACAGTGGTCCCTCTCCATAAAGGTGGTGCCTCAATGGATCCTGGAAACTATCGCCCCATAAGCCTTACTAGCTTGGTCTGCAAAGCTATGGAAAGGATCATCATGGACCTCATAAATAAAGATATTGGGGACCTACAGACACTGGATCCTACCCAGTTCGTCTTTGTTAAGGGCAGATCCTGCCTCTTAAACCTGGTTGATTTCTTTGAAACAGTCACCAAGGCCATTGACAAAGGGAAGGTGGTCCACACAGCCTACCTGGACCTCGCAAAAGCCTTCGATACAATACCCCACTCGGGCATTATAGATAAGCTCACCAGCTTAAATATAAACCCCTATGTCACTAGATGGATTGCAAACTGGCTCAAGGACAGAACCCACATGGTTAGAATTGCTGGAGCCATGTCAGACTCCAAACCAGTTACAAGTGGTGTCCCACAAGGCTCAGTCCTGGGACCTCTCTTGTTCTGTATATATTTATCGGAGGTACAGGCCAACACAGAAGGACTGTGGCTGACCAAGTTCGCAGATGACTGCAAACTGGGCGCCATAATCGACTCTCCAGCCGACACAAGCATCCTCCAAAAGGGCCTCATAGAAACAGACAACTGGTGCCAGAGCCATGGTCTCAAGCTAAATGCCAAAAAGTGTATAGTCATCCCCTTTGGCAAAAACAAAGTGCCCACAATTACCACATAGGTGGTAATCCATTAAGTACAGAAGAAGTAATTAGGGACCTGGGGACCCAAGTTGATAGCAATCTCTCATTTGACAACCACGTGGCCAAAGTGGTTAGAAAAACATTTTATATAACCCACCTAATCATGAAGGGATTCACATCTAGATCAGGGGAGGCCATCGTGCCTCTTTACTCATCCCTCATCAGGCCCATAATTGAGTACAATGCCCCTTTTGGGATGTACCTTTCCAGACACCTGCAGCAACTAGAAAGACACCAAAAGTACCTCACCAAGAGGATCAAATGGCTCAATCAGATGCCATATGCTGCCTGGTTAAAGAAGCTCCAGCGCTACTCAGTGGCATACCGCCTGTTCAGAGGCGATCTGTGCCTGACGTATAAAGCCATGTCCAACCCGGAATTAATGGACATGCTGCACCTCAGAAAATCCAAATCCCATCGAGCTACGCACTCGAGAGACTTGAACCTCAGCACTGAAATAAATAGGACATACTGGAGGGACAGATTCATAACCCAGAGGCTCCCTTCACTCTGGAATAAAATCCCAGTCCAGGTTAGGCAGAGTCCCTCAATGAGTCTCTTTAAGAGGAATCTTGATGAGTGGATGGAAGATCGTAGGTTTACCCCGGGTATCACTTCTGTGTCACTGTTAGACAGAGGCACAGTATACTAACCTCGAAAAATGGCATAGCAAAATAAATTTAAAATGGGTGGTGAAAGCCAAACACATTCTGGCTAGGCTTATAAATGCCCTAGGGCAGATAGCCTAGTATGAACCTATGAACCTAAAAACAGTGGCTCTTGAGTTGCCTTCCCATTATTCCAGTCTTATCTCATTTGCTCATGCTAGTCAGCACTACAAAACTATATTAGGAAGGACTGCACCGTGGAGTGATAAAACTTGTTACCCTCCCTTTCATATTAACCCCCCCTCTCCACTAGGTACACTCTACGGTGCCTATAACATTAACCCCTTTTTTACTTTATTTTTAAAACCTTTGACATCCTGGGATAAGATTGCTGATGCTGGGAAGCTTAAAAAAACAGTTCTCTGGATTAATTTTGTTTTGATTCTGCTGAAAGAGAGAATGTAGGAGCATACACTTCTTATTTACTGCACTCACTAAAGAGTCTGTTAGCTGCTTCTCTAGTGCTAGCTTGGAATTAGTGAGTGCTGTTTAAATCTTGGTGAGAGAAGAAGCATAGTGAAATTGATGCCTTGCATCGTTGATTGGGCAGTGTGTGTGACATTGCTCATTACTGGCAGGTCTGGTTACTCTTTTGTTTGGAGCTTCTTCAGTTTAAATTTTGGACCAGTGCTAGATTCACATGACTTGCATACATGTGTGCCACATAGTTAGTCCGTAGTATTATAATGTTAGGTGTGTAAATGTGAAAAAATTACAGGACTCCAGAGTTAGCCAGCAGGAAGCTTTTAACTCATTAATGCCTCAAGTACTACAGCTAATGAGTAGGGAAATGCCCCACTGGTACTTAACCTAGCTTTGCTGGAGTTCTTTTTTTTTCATTTTTTAGTACAGCAGCTGAACCGTGTTATAAATGCATTTATCCGAGAAGATAAAGCAACAGCTTTCATTAGCTTGTCATTTAAATATTTTAACGTTCAGCATGTAATTTCTACTGGAGACATTTAACTGTATTGATCACTGTTTATAATTAATTGCACGGTAACACTGGAGGTTCCTTACTTTAAAGATACCTGCATAGGTAAGGCTTTCGGTGTCATGCACGTACTGTACCTCATAGCAGCAGTAAGTAAAGAAAGAATGGAATTGCTGATAAATCTTGGAAAATATGGACGTTTTGAAGTTCTGAACAATGATTATTTATTTGTCTGAAGAAACCTTGCCATGGAATATGTCTCTAATTGCTTTTATTCTCCCATTAGACTGCTTATGAGCCTATAAACCCAGACCGAGATACATTACCAGAAAATACACTTTCCAGCTCAGAACGGCTGTCCCAGGAGAGCCTAGTTCTTCATAAATTATGTGGAGTCATAGAACAAGCGAATTTCAATGAACTGCCAGAAGATTTAATTGCTTACGCCCTGAGTAAACACCATTCCATAGATGGAACACAGGTATGTTATTTGTTAGTATAATATTTAACTTCTAAAGTGCTTCACTTCCACTAGTTCCATTGAGCTATTGATATACTGTACACATGCAGCAACCCCCCACACACGCACACACACACACACACATGCATGCACACGCGCGCAGACACACATACGCACACACACACACACACACACACACGCGCGCGCGCAAGCAATAAGTTACATTTTACTGTACAAACACTGGCTGGTCTTGGTTCTGTGCTGGAAAGCAGTTTTTTCTTCTCTTGTTCTTCACATTGATATTGATATTGATACACGATATGGATTGATATTTCATTTCAAGCTCTGTGTAGTGAGCCCCCAAATGACCATTCTTCTGCCTTTACTAGCAGTTTAGGTCTGATGTTCATTTAAATCTTTTCCCTCAAAGTAAGTGCGTTAATCGCATACCATACACTAAATCTTGTACAAACTTCTTAATAATATTAGTATTACAAGAAAGAAACAGCTTTGTTGATAACAAATGTGTCCTAAAGTTTGGTGTTTGCCTTCACAGATACCTTTGTTGATGCAGTGCAGTTAGGGGAAGGATGTTTGAGAACAAAAAGGTATGCTTTAATAGCAAAATATTTCTTATTCAAATTTCCGTATAGCTAGGGCCAGAGAAAAGAATAGCCACACACACATACACCCCCCACATACACACACAAAATGAAACAAAATAGGCCTTTTCATGCCTTTTGAATATGGTTCATATGCTGATTAACAAACAGCTTGCTCCTATCATCCTATTAAGAATTGTCTTATTTCTGTCTCCAAGATAAGGATGAAATTACTACTGATAAAATGTTATACTAGTTTTATGATCAGGTTAGCTCAGAATTATTTATCATAAGAAACTTCAGCATTGACTGGACCCTTAGAAATGAGAAATTCAGCCTCCCAGTAACCCAGTCACATGATTTATCTCAGTTTCTCTAGGCACTGTTGCACTCTTGATGGGCCCCTGTTAGCTGCCCTACAATATTCATCCGAGTGGTGTTGTGCTCAATGTAATAACTGATCAAAAGCCTATATTTGTTATTTGGAAATGAACTGCATTTAAAAGAATTCTGGGATATCATATTTAACAAAATATGAAATAGTTTGATGTAGTCACGTTCAAATTTACATCACATGCAATTGATTAATCTCCATTTAACTCGTTAACACATAGAGCACTGACCGTACTTTGCTCTGAACTATTCCTGCAGCACTGATTGCGTGGTCAGCCTTGTTCATTTCTAGCCTATGGCTCCCGAAGGACAGACCACACATAGCACTTTTTTCCAGTACAGTGTTATTCTGGTATTAAATTCGCAGCATTCAATGTCATGATTAAGCACATTAGTTGAAAGTAAATGACTTTAACTGAACAGAAAATTGAATAAGTTGCTTTTCTTACAGTGTTGAAAAGATTTTCTCACATTTATATTTTCTTTTGGTGAGTTTTAGGTGGATGTTCACTATTTTCAATGCTGCAGTTGCCTTTGTTTGGGTTGTATCCTGTGCAGGATACAAGAACTGACCAGCTTCACAAAGCTCTGGCTCCCTCCCACACCTTCACTTTGAGTGCTGATTGGACAGCCCATTTGTGGAGGGAAATCAGGATTCTTAGTGAAGATTACTCTTCAGAATTTCTTCAGGACTTTCTTGCCACTTTAAAGGATAACAACTGAGAGACTTCACAAGAAACAGCAGCTGGCTACAGGGTTCATTTCTGGCAATTAAATCCCCATAGGGAAACCTTTTTGCAAAGAAAATATTTCCTTTTAAAATATTTTGCAGGTATCTTCTATTTTTCTGAAGAATGTTGGCAGATGTATTAATACTAGACGTTTCAGTCATAAATGGCTATTTTAGAACAGGGCTTATTATGTTTTATTATTATTTATTTATTTGACATTTGTTGACCAGGTTAGTCTGACTGAGCCAAAGCCTTTTTTCACCAGAAGCCTGGGGAGAAAAGCTCCTCAGTTACACAATGCATGTAGAAAGAATACTCAGATACAGTAAATCATATGAGCACATGATTAACACACCCAGAGAGTAAATACATTCTAACTCAGTATTCTGCAAGGACAATTCAGAGAGTAAGTACTAAGTTACATCAGTAGATTATTAAGCTTGACATCAGATGGGACTAAGCCAGTGTACAACTTATGAGTAGGGATAGAAGAGAGGAAAGGGAGTTAGCTGAGAGGGAGGTGAAGAGCATGGGCTGGTCGGTTAAGGAGAATAGTTACAGCGACAGATCCATGTGCTGTTTAGATAGTTTTTAGTAGCAGTTTTGAAACTATGTGGGTGATTGATATTTCTAATATCCAAAGGAAGTTTATTCCAAGATTGGGCTGGGGAGTAGCTGTAAAGATTTTGTCCTATTCTAGTTTTAGGCTTGTATATTTGAGGACGGTTTTGTTCAGCGTTTCATAGGGACCTTGATGGGGAGTAGAGACAGACAACTGGCAGTGTTTGGACAGAAGGAGGGTAAATACAAAACAGAATGAATCATTTGAAGCTGAGAGAGAAGCAGATAGTGGGGAAATTATAGCCACTTTAACCTTTTAAGAGCAAGACATTGGTGCCAGTGGTGGGGATGATCATCAGCGAATCTAGCAACTTTATTGTAGCTGGATTCTAGTTTTCTTAAGAGAAGTAGTTTGAAGGTTAGTGAGGATTTGTGATCCATAGAACAGGCTGGAGAGAAGATAGGCATGGGATAGGGAGATTTTTGCTTTATTGGATAATATTTTTTTGTTCTTGTAAAGGAGTCCCAGTTTTTGGTGGGTTTTCTTTATGTTGTTGAGAAAGTGCCACTCAAATTTAAGATGGTTGTTGATGATGGCCCCTAGTAGTTTAGTGTGCAATTCCACAGTGATAAGAGTGTGATTAAGGGATGAGGTTGAGAAGGAAGACTGAAGGTGGTTCATAGTTTTGGGAATGAAAAGCAGGAGTTTAGCCTTTTTTGGATTTGGAAGTAGTTGGTTCTTGGTGAGCGAGTTTTCGATGGATAAGATAGATTTCTGTGTCTTTTTATTTAAGTCTGAGAGGGAATCAGCTGTGGTGATAACTGTGGAGTCATAAGCGTATTGCAAGAGTGATGACTGGGCAAGATGTGGATAATAGGTTGGTAATGATATTAAACAGTAATGGTCCAAGTATTGATCTTTGAGGTACACCCATTTTGACAGGTAGAGCAGGAGTAGTGGCAGAAAGCCATTTAACAGATTGAAACTGGTCATTGAGGTAATTAGCGAACCAGGAAATAGTGGAGGTGGATAGTTTTAGTTCAGAGAGTTTGTTCAGGAGGAGGGGTGGGGATATTGGGGCTGGTTGTGTGAGAAAAAATTGCTGCATTTGAGTCATTTTAACTGAAGTGTAAGGATTTAACACTTGGAAGTGTTTTCATGTACTGTGTGACTACTTGCTCCTTAATTTTACTGCTTGAGACATTTTGCTTAAAGGTGTTATCTTTAAGCAGTGTGAAGTATATTTCAGGGCTAGAAATGCATTTTAGGTTTGATAGGTTCATAGTTTAGTTCATAATTTTAGTACTAAGCTAACTGCCCTTGCAAGCCATTTTAAGCCTAGCCAGTAGTCACTTGTGAGACTCAAACCCTGCACCTTGTGTTTGTAAGGCAAACACCTTAGGCATTAAGCCACCCTCCCAACCCCTGTTGCTTGTATAGACTTTCTGACATCTTTACTTCAGTTCTTGCTTTCAATCTTTGCACTTTCTTTGAAAAGGGCTTAGAATTCTGGCAAGATTTTCGGGTACTGCTTGTGATTTTACTTTTGAAATTAGAGGGGTTGTGTATGGAAGTGTTAAGTGAGTATGTTGCTTGTAAGCACTTGTCTGACTACTTGCCTTCCAACAAACCCTTCCCAGCAGCACTTACTAGTAATCAAGTTTCTTTCTCAACTACAGCACACGTTTTTACAATGGTCCTGCTGTTCCTTCTTTCAATGTACTTAAAAAAAAAAAAAAAAAGAAAGAAAGAAAGGAAAAAAAAGCAATTGAAGTATGAGCCCCTCCCTTCAGTGTGTGTGCTCAGTCATTGACTCAGCAGATAAGTGACTCTGCAGTGCCTATTGCTGGTTCCACAGACCACCTACTGGGTTCCTTGAATCCCTGTGGTGTAACCTTACTGGCCACTATGGACCAGGAGTCAGACATGTCCTTGTCTGCTGGTCCAGAGTCTGATGTGGACATGGGAGAAGCATCCATTTTAGATGCAGGAGACACCCCGTAGTGGTTGGGGAAAGAGACCTCTTACTTAGGATGATGTTTTCCCCTTCTTGGTCTTCCTCCAAGGATGTCCCCAGAAAAAAAGAACCTAAAGGTTTGACATTGATCATCCAAAGACATTTTGTTTGCACATAAGCTTGGTCTTCTTACCTTGGTTCATAACTTATGGCAGGCCTTCAACCCTGGAGAGCAGAAATCATTCCTGAGGAAAAAATGTCAGAGTATTCTGACATAGACAGGGACAGGACTTAATTTGTCTGACTGACTCTGCTTCAGAGGAAAATTTGTTTTCTCCAACTTCATTAGAGGAGTTTTTTTTTCCCTTTTTAAAGACTAGTTCCAGAATTAATTAAATATTTTCGGGGAAAAAGAAGATGTTTCTTCCTAAACTGAGGATATATTATGATATGCTGCAAATGGATTTACCTTATACTATGCCCTTTCCTCCTATTATGCCAGCCTTGGAGGATGTATTAAATGTTACCTGCAGTAACCCTGACCTTAGCCTTCAGTCCCCCCCCCCAAAAAAAGGCAGAACACGTTGGTTTTATTTGGCCCTGCTGCTGCTCAATTTCTGAAACAGATTGATGACAGAAGAAAATTAATTTAAGGAGTTCTGAGACTTTTCAGTCCTCACATTATAAACCTTACAAGCCATCTGCTTTTTTCTTAAAAAAAAAGGCAAGAAATAATCATTACCTGCCATCTACTGGCAAACAGGGAACAAAACAGAAGAGGCAGGAATGGAACAACAAAAAACAGAGATACTTTCAAAAAAAGGGACAGACTACACCACCAGAACAACTATGTTGGCATCCCCACCCCAGGTCCCTACACCTCTAAGTCTGTCCTGTAGACTGGCTGTTGACCTTTCCCTTCAGCAACAGATTATTTTAGACTCTTGGGTATTAATACTGGTTCAGGAGGGTTACAGCTGGCACTGGATACACATACCTCCTTTCAAGGGAGTTCCTCCCCACTGTCAGTACCAGAGTTTTTTCCTCAAGTTCTTCAACACATGCTGACTCTAGGAGTCTTACTGCTAGTGTGTTTAGACCAAAGTGAGGAAGGCTTTTACTCCCGAATGTTTCTGATTTCAAAAAATAAGCTTTCCATGAGACTAGTTGTAGATCTTTATTTTCTCAACCTGATTGTGAAAGTACCAAAATTCAAAATATATACCCTTCAGTTGCCAGTCATTCCTTTTCTGAGTTTTATGGTAATGTTAGACTTAAAAGATGCTTATCATTACATTTGTCCTTATTTAGATGATATTTGTAGTCTTTTGCAAGATGTCAGGAGTCCTTAACATGGGTTTATTCACTCTTACAAATCTGGGCTTCCAGATAAATGTTCAGAAATCCTCCGTGACTTTCTCAAACAAGACTGTGCATTTAGACTGCCTTCTAGATACTTCTCTTCAAACACATTCCTAACAAAGGAAATGGTATATTTGTATCTGGAAACTTTACTGCTCTTCTCCGTTCAAGTCTGAGACTTCAGCCTGAGAATATCTCAGGATTCTAGGGTTCCTGGCATGTATGATTCTCATAATTCCTCTTGCCAGATTATACATGAGAAAAATTCAGTGTTTAAAAAAAATGTGGGCCCAACATCCACATCCTGTGGGATTGTAAGATTTCATTTCTAGTCTTTATCAATAGAGAACTGCATTGGTGGAGACAATAAAATGCTTTAGTTTTTGCTTAAGGAGCTATGGGGGGAGGGGAGTTGCAAGGACTGTGGGAAAGTTTGGACAGTCCAAAGCACATAAATGTCAGAGGACTGTTAGCTGTGATCCATGCTATAGAATCTCTTCACAACCTATGATCTCTGGGACTATTACATTTGATTACAAATAATACCACAATGATTTGGTACATAAACGGATGAGTGAGGGGCATCAAATATTAGCCCCTGTGCAGGCTGGCTAACAGTATAACCCTCCCAAGTGTCTTAAATTCTGTCAGAGCAAAGTGCAGACCAGGACAGACCCTCTCAAATGGAATTTGAATTGAGGATTTCACAGGATACCTCAAATAGATCTGTTCATCTCCTTTTTGAAACTAAGTAAATTCTGCACCAGAACTCCTTGCAGGCAGGCCTGGAAAACAGATACATTTTCATTCCCATGTTCAAGAATGTTCCTGTATGCAAATCAAACCTTTCCACTGATATCCAGAGTCATTCTGAAAACTCAGAAGGACTCCAGAACTTACTGTGGTGACTTCCTTCTTGTCTAGGCAGCATTTGTTCAACCTTCTTATAGAATCAGCCAGGGACAATTAATGCAAGCTTCCTCACAGACTGGATTTACTCACAGAAGAAGAGGTGTGTTTGATACATCCCGACCAGAAACAAATACAACTGACTGCCTGGATGATTGGGCCTTAATACTTTTTAGTTGCCAATTTTGTGAGGATGTGCAGCAGGTTCTAATGGAACCAAGATGTCTGTTATTTGAAAATCATATATAAGCAAATGGAAAAGGTTTTCTAGTTGGTGCCAACAAAACAACAAGCACCAGTTCAGAGCCAGTGTTTCTCTGGTTTTGCAGTATTTGTGTGAGTTGGTGTCCTTTGGCCTGCTTTACTCCTCTGTCAAGGTTCATTTGTCAGCCATTTCAGCATATCTGCCCACATGTCCCCATCTTTCCATGCATTCTCATGTGAAAATGCCTTTGAAATGGGTACTACATTCGAAGCCTTCTAGAAAACTGGTAGCTCCTTCTTGGGATTCTAATTTCATGTTAAGAAACAAACACTTGCTCCATTTGAGCAAGCTCTCCTAGCTGACTTGAGACTCTTAACAAAGATAGTTTTACTGATTGCTCTGATCTCTACAAGAAGAGTATCTCATTTACAAGAAGCTCTGATCCCTGCAAGAAGAGTATCTCATTTACAAGATCTTATAGTGAGTCAGCCTAATCTCATTTTTCACAGAGATAGGGTTTCTTTGAGAATTAATCCTTCTTTATGCCTAAAGTGGTATCCAAGTTTTCTTTAAGCCAAACTGTCTTATCTCACTGTTTTCTTTACAGATCCTAAAAATGAGGAAGAAAGGATACTGCAAGCCTTGGATGTCCATAGACAACTCGGGTACTGTCATGACAGATGAAAATCTTTTAGAACTTCCGATCATTTGTTCATTTCTTGTGAAGGTAAGAAGGAACAAGCTATGTTAAGGCAGACTGTTTTCAAATTATTTTCTCAGGCCATTTACCTTTTGCTATTCCTACCACAACAATACTATTCCAGGAAGGGTGAAGGCTTACTCTGCCAGGACCTTGGCTTTATCTATGACTTTTTGGATAGGGTCGAGCTGCATATGTATCCTAGAAGCAGCAACTTGGTCCTGTGTGCATACATTTACAAAATACTATAAAACAGATTTCTTTTCCAGGACTAAGACAGCCTTTGCTAGGACCATTTTCAGGGTAAGTACCTATGTACCTATGAATTCATTCTTCCTCCTATGCTAGTAACAGCCTAAAATACTACTAGATAAGCAACAGCAACCCCAGTTTCCCTCTTTTTGCATGGGTTCAGGGTGTGATGTCTGTTTTTCCCATCTCTCTCGATTCAGTGAAATTCCATAACCTTCTTCGATGGTCATGCTTGACTATCGCAGGGCTTCTGTCACACAACACATCCATCTATTTGTTGGGCACCCTGTTTTCCTCTTACATTCTTCCTCTCTGTCCCAAATCTTCTTCATCAGATTGACTACTGCTTTACTATATTTTTCTGAATTTGACCCTTGTCAAAGGAAACAACATCAAAGACCAATACACGTAAGGTTCAGTTAAGGTACATTTAATAACTTGCTGCAAGGAGACAAAAACATGCAAATACAGGATTTTGCCTAACTACTAACAGGAAGTATGCTATTCTTATACTGTTCTACAAGATGTTGCATTCTATGGCTGACGTAATAAAACACAACTTTCAGTATTGTTCTACAGCAGATGTTACTCAGATTTTCTGCTGACATGACTGGATTTATGAAAAACATTTTGAGAAAAACAACCTGGCCTTGGTGGGCCCTAGCCCGTTACAAGCTTCTATTATGTAGTTCTAATACATGTGTTACATTTCAAGGTACTTCTCTAACTTCGGCACAAGCAAATGCTGATTGCAGTTCATATTTTCAAGCAGTCTTTGTTCTGATTATCTATAGCTTCTGCAGCTGTGTATTTTCTCACAGCACAAGCGGAACTCCTTGAATAAGTCTCATAACATTAATATTGTTCTATTCATTATTTTCCTGACACAAGCAGAAATGATCTGCTTCTCTGTAAATTTCCAAAGCATTACAGCTGAGCATATTTCAAGACAATACAAGGTTAGAAAGCTTCTGCAGTTCGTACAGATTTATGCAGTGTGAAATAGAATACATGTGTTAACCATTTTCAAGCCTTAAATGCACTAAGCATATTACTAATACATACACTAATACATATTTTTCTGACACCCCCCCCTCTTTTAATACTTGCATTCTACTTTCAAAATAAGCATAAACAGTTTTTTCTTCTCCTAACCTCTTCCTATTCAGGATTTGCAGTTAAGAGAGTCATTCAGTTTAAACTTATGAAAGCATTTCAGTTTTTCAGTAGTTCTTCAAACTCAGCACTTTGATATAAGGTTTCAGAAACTGACATATCTATAAGGTCTTTAATAAGTCTTTTCATGCAGGGGATGCCACAGCAAACACATACTCCCAATAGGAGCATTCCTACACAAATGGCAATCAGGATGTTCATTAGGATGCTACCCCACCCCCCAAACCATTTCTGGAAAAAGTCCGTCAGTGGGTTTGGTCCTGGTTTGGTCATGTCCGACATTTGCTGAATTACCTCAGAGTGATTGTCTATCTCGTGTTTATGGTCAGGAATATATGAACAGCACTCCTCCTGGATTAAAGCGCAAGTACCGCCTCTCGCCGCTAGGGTGAAATCGAGAGCCATGCGATTTTGAAGCACTACAGTTCTCATGGCATTCAGTTCATCAGTCACCAATTCAAGAGTGGAAAAGTTGCGTTGCTCATTATGTCGAGAAGTTTAGACAGTTTTCTCAGCTCCCAGATCGATTTCACTGCTCCATATGCTGGTGATATGCCTGCCCATGATATAACAATGTCACTCAAGTCCATGTGTGTCAGTTTATCGCCCATAGAATGATGGTTTTTCCAGCGCGCATCGATTTGCCCCACTGGATTTTCAGGTTTCTTGACGGGTTTTTTTTTGACGACCTCTCGGACATTCCGTATTTTTCCTCAAGGTAAAACTACAGTGTGTCATATGGCCAGAACCAGGTAGCCCAAAAAACAACTGCCGGACCAATTCTCAGGTAACTACTTGTATGCCTTTCTGCCACATACGAAATAACAGTCCTCTACTTTAGTAGTAACTTTGCTATGAATATACACTTGCCCTGCATGAAACATTTTTCTATCAATTGTAGACAGTTGTTTATAAAGAACAGAATTATGTTTTACTTCATCAACTGTTTTGTGCATCAATTCAAGAAATGAATCATAGTTTGTATTACAATAAGAACCTGCATTGTTAGCTTTAGTGTAACATTTATAAGGAACAGTCACATTGCAATTGCTCCAACCCACCTGAACAGTATCATTTTTATAAAAAAACACACAGTTCCCTTTTGTGGAACAGACAAGTGCAGTGCTGTTTTATCTTATGATGTAATGGTTGAGGTATCATAAATCAAGTTTTCCCAGGTCTTGTTGACCCCTAGGGGGACTGAAGTCATTAATAATCCCCCGTATGCTGTCGGCAAAGCTGTGCAAATCCAGCAATTCGAAACATTGAAAGTCTCAGCATACACATATTTAATTGCCTGGTAAGTGTTGAAGTTTGGGTGCCAGTTTATGAGTAATGCTTCACGTTTATTCAGTTCAGTTTGTGTGGCTGGAAAAAGGAATGGCCACAACAAAAAGATTATTGTCACTAGTACAGTTAACAGGATGATTGTGCAATACTTCTGAGGAAATGGTTGTTCTGCATTCCTGTTTGTTCTGGATTCTATCATTTTTGCTCTTGACATGTGACAAGATTTATGTCCAGTTCAAAGTTCTTAACTAGTTTGCAGTGCGTCAGGTGGATCCACGAGGCACGCTCTGTGATCTTGACCGCAGTGGGTGTCGACAGAAGCACTTGATATGGACCTTCCCACTTTGGTGACGTCCAATTCTTCTTTATTGTCTTCACCCAGATCCAGGTACCTGGTGCCACTGCCACTTCTGATGGTCTGGTTTGTTCTTTATCTGAAACAGAATTTGACTGCAACAGATGTTTAGAATTCATCAAATTTCTCATGTACTCTGCTAGTGTACAGTCGGCTTCCTGGTCTGCGTGCATGAGAGGTTTCCACTGAGGTATATAATAAGCCCTTCCAAATAGTTTTTCAAAAGGAGTCAATCCTTTTGCATTCGGAACAGTTCTCATGCTCAACAGTGCCAGGGGCAGACAGTACACCCAATTTCTCTGTGTTTCTTCTATTAACTTCCTTAGCTTACTCTTTAAAATCCCATTATGTCTCTCTACTAACCCTGCAGATTGTGGGTGATATGCACAATGATTTTCTAAAGAAATACCAAAATGTTTACTTAACTGTTGTATGGTTTTACTTTTTCTTTTATTTTTCTTTTTTTTTATTTTTTATTTTTGTCTACGCTATTGTATAGTTATTTATAGTTGATTTGTAGGTTTGTATGACAGTGAACGGAATAGATGTATTTCTTTTTAAATTTATGTACTTTTATGATGTCATGTTATTTACTGTGATTTTGATTGGAGAGTTTGAATTTTCAATTCAGTACATATGGACCTTGTTTTTTATTGTGTGTGGAAGATCTGATGAAGCAATTTCTTGTGAAAGCGCTTACCTATCAATAAACACAGTGTTCGTTGAATTTTAGTTTCTCTGGAGCTTTGATTGTTTGTCTTATATTTTATGCTGCCTTGGTCGTCCCTTCTCTCGGAGGATTTGGACAACTTTCAGTATTGTTCTACAGCAGATGTTACTCAGATTTTCTGCTGACACAACTGGATTTATGAAAAACATTTTGAGAAAAACAACCTGGCCTTGGTGGGCCCTAGCCCGTTACAAGCTTCTATTGTGTAGTTCTAATACATGTGTTACATTTCAAGATACTTCTCTAACTTAGGCACAAGCAAATGCTGATTGCAGTTCATATTTTCAAGCAGTCTTTGTTCTGATTATCTATAGCTTCTGCAGCTGTGTATTTTCTCACAGCGCAAGCGGAACTCCTTGTCTAAGTCTCATAACATTAATATTGTTCTATTCATTATTTTCCTGACACAAGCAGAAATTATCTGCTTCTCTGTAAATTTCCAAAGCATTATAGCTGAACATATTTCAAGACAATACAAGGTTAGAAAGCTTCTGCAATTCGTAACAGATTTATGCAGTGTGAAATAGAGTAAATATGTTAACCCTTTTCAAGCCTTAAATGAACTAAGCATATTACTAATGCATACACTAATACATATTTTTCTGACAACCCTCTATGCAATTGGAGCTACCTGGGCTTCTGCTCTGATGTCCTCATTTCTTTGTTTGTCCCACAGTGTACATGTTATCACCAATCTCAGCACTTAATTTCCATCACCTCTAACTAGCTCAACTGGTCTGCCTTCACTGCCCAGGTTTCTATACCATACGTTAGTATTGTTTGCACCACTGTTTTGTACACCTTACTTTTCATCTTCTTTGACATTCTTCTGTCACACATTGCTCTGACACTCCATGCTAGTTGGCTGTAGCCCCTCTGATTCTAGCTTTGATCTCATCATTCAGGTGTCCCTTCTCCTCAGCCACCCATTCCAAATACTTGAAGCTGTTAACCTGTTCCACTATTTTCCATTCTATCTCCGTTATCTTCTTCTGATTTCCACCATTTGCTGCTGTAATGTTATGGGCAAGTGTCAGCATAGCCAGCTGGAGTTTTATAAGGCATGATATGTCCTTTGAATATCAAAGAGATTTACACAGATGCTTGTGCTGAACATGTATTTGTAAGCTTTGCTTGTGTTAATTGTGTTAAAAATGTAGCAACAGTGCACCCTACTTAAATGAAAAGAAATATACATGTATTATTGTAACTGAATTAAATGTACCAGCTAGCTTAATTTAAGAAAAATAAGGGAAATGTAAATGAGCTGTTAAACCATTACAATGGCACCCTCACTGCTGAACAGGACAGTGATCAAGTGACATTAAAGACATGCAGGTAAGTGCGTGCGTGAATGGATGTGCCTTCTTTAAAGGTTGGGCATCGGGCTGGCAACTCAGCACCGTAAAAATCCACTGCCAATCATTAGCGGACCAGAGTTCCACTGTGGCGACCCCTAACCGGGAAAAGCCGAAAGAAAGACTGCTGAATAGGGCAGGAGACACTGGGTCTGAAAAAAGTCTTTGTTCACTAACTCCGTAAAAAGAGGGGGAGCCCTAGGCACTGCCGTAAACATTTAGATGTGTATTGTCACCATCTATGCTAAATTCCTGTCTCAGCTTCAAAGGAGAATACTGCAAGAACTTCAGGTAACCTGATGAGGTCATTCTGCCAGCCGTCTTGGAAATGATATTTTAGATATTACAAAGAAAAATCTTAGAGTATTGAATATTCCGTTTTGAGGAACCTGACTAGAAAGACCCTCACCCCCAGCATCTTGCCGTGTGGTAGTAAGTAATTTAACTAGGGAACAGTAATTCTTTTAGATTAGTCAGGAATATAGAGAAGCTTAATTTCGATATTATTTTTCTTTATTTGTCTGAGTCTGTCCATCCGTGTTCTTTTCAGTATTTCCTGAGATCTGAACTCTGTGAATATATATTCAGTATTTTCATGCTCTTTTATTATTTATTATTAAATATATTTAAAACTTTTATTGTGGATGGTCCTTGTAGAAAGTATTTAACCTTTGAGAGTATTTGATGACACTGTGTGGGCCACTCCAGAAGGCCTAGCTGTCTTGGTCAACTACTATAATTTGTATTAATATTAATATTATACAGTATAACTGGACAGCCTTTGTTAAGGGCCTTAAAGTAGCTGATTGTGGAGTATCTGGTGCTGGTGATAACTACCTTATTTTCTGGCCAGAAGAGGGCACAGCAGATAAATCTGTGCCAGCATTTACCAGGTGTGTGTGTGTGTGTGTGTGTGTGTGTGTGTGTGTGTGTGTGTGTGTGTGTGTGTGTGTGTCTGTCTGTGTAAAATCAAATCTCACAATGTGTGTGCGTGCGCGTGTGTGTGTGTGTGTGTGTGTGTGTGCTTGCATGCGTGTGTGTGTGTGTATGTCAGCTGTTTGGGCAGTGACACAAAGCACTGGGTTTACAGAGAGGCTGCTGCAGGAATTGGCCTGGACACACATTTGAGGACCTATCCCTACAGCTTTACCAGTGGGGGAGTCTTATTGGGGATCTGGAGGGAGACAGATATAGAGACATCCAGATCCCAGGCTGAGTTTTTCCCTGTGTGCTCTTAAGGGAAATTGTGCTTGATGCAGGGAGGTCTGCATCTGGAAATACTGAGTATATCCATTTGTATTACAAGTGCACATTCTTTTCCATGGTCAGTGGTGAGGATGCAGGCTCCTTGATTACTGGCCACATCTAGAGACGTCACATATTAGTGGTCATCACACATTGGTAGCAGTAGTGGGCATCACAGCTGTCATTACAACTGTATTATCTCTACTCATTGTCATCCCATTTGCTTAAGTTCATGTTCAGAGTCTGCCTGTAATGCCACATCGTCAGAGTACAGCAGATTTGTTGATCTCTGCCCCCTGACCTGTTTGTTAATGTAGTCTGTCAACACTATAAGAAGGAGTGGGCTAAGAACTGAACTTGATGCACACGCACTCCCACTGGAAGCACCTCTGTGAGTCTGAACATTGTTTGTCCTTACATCTGTAGTTTCTTGTATGCAGCCTGCAGTAATTCTTTCATTTTTTCTCTGAATTCTAACCATCATAGAACTGCCCAAATCCACTTTCTTGGGACCTTCTCATGTGCTTTCTCCATGTCTGTGGCTACCATTTTGGACTCTTTCCTCATTTTTAGCTTCTCCCTTAAAACATAGGTCAGTTATGCTGTGTTCTTACCTGACTCTAAACTGTTCATCTCCCATCTTACTTTCTAATACTCTGCATATTCTTTTATCAGTCACTGAGTCCAGAACTTATGTGCAATGTGATAGGAGTTAGATACCTCTGTTATGCCCAAAGTTGTGAATCTTCCCCTTGCTGTTGTACACTGGCAGTAGAACACTTGATGTTCTTCGTGTTTCACTGTTGCAGTCATCACATTTGGGGTATCCCTGCCTGGGTAGTCCTCGGTCAGCCTGAATACCAGAGACTTAGTATTTCTGCTTTGGTTGCTGTCGCTTGAGGACTGACGTCAGGTCGTCAGTGGTATAACGTAAGGCAGCCGATGCCATTACATCAGTCTTTCTTGCTGTGGAGCCCGAAGCAGAAGCAGTTCGCACGAGTGCTGGAAGGCCGCTACCTGAGTTTTTGTTTCCGAACTGAAGTTGAAGTCTTCTAAAGCTAAGTGCCCCATTGGGGGTCCTTTTTTCTTGCACTAACCAATGTCAGAAAAAGTTATAATTGTCTCGCCTGTGGAAAGCAAATACCACACCGAGACTTCCACTCTTACTGTGTCACTTGTCTAGGCCCAGACCATGATGTCCCCTGTTGTTGCTTCTGTGCTTTGTTCAATGCCAGAACTATCCATCGTCGGGCCCTTATGGTAGCCAGATATTTTCGTTTACAGTCCTCGAATTCCAGGATGGCTTCGGTAAGCCATCTGACAGCAGATCTTTTGAAAAAACCTAAAGATAAAGGCAGAGACAGACTGCACAGGTCCAAACCTACTGACAATGCTCCCGTTAAGCTAGTCGCCAGTCCTCCGGTACTCAGTGAGGCGCTTTTGCAGCCCCTGATACCCGTTTCAATTGATTCGCAGGCCACTACCGGGACCCTTTTGGAGTCCGGTATGCCGCGAAACTCTTCCTCATCTAAGGATCCTGTGGACATCTTTACCTTGGATGGGTCCGGAGCTGCTGAGCAGGCAGCGGCTTCTAAAGAAGTCCTTCGCACCACTGAATCTCGACACAAACCAACATCTTCTTTCATGACTACTGTTCTTTCAAAAACAACCGAGTTCCTTAGGTCCAGGGTTCAAACCACACTCTAGAAACCGACTATCTACTCTCAGGCACCTGCTTTCTTGCTTCAGTCTCAAATACTTAAAATAGCAGAAGACGTTATCGTGCTGATCAGGGGAAGCCAAGCTACCCCCTCAAAAAGGAAAAGAGATCTGTCCCCAGTAGTTTTGTCTGAACAAGAGTAAGATGAATCTGATGTATCTGACTATGAAGACATGCAGCCCCTCTCCACTTATGAGGATTCTGATGCAGAGGAATCCATTCCTTCAGCCTCTCCCCCAGATGATTTTTGCTTTAGGAAATGCTGCATACTCTAAGGGAGCACTTCCAATGGGAGAGTCAGGACTACCCTCAGTCTAACAAGAGACTCAGGGAATTCCTAGATCTTCCACAACACAGACCCTTGGTAATCCCTCCAGTCCTGGATGTGGTGGATGATGTTTTCCTTGAATCCAGTTTGACTCCTGATGCCCTACCTCCTGCTACCAGAAAACCAGACAGGTACTACAAAGTCCCTGACTCTTACAAATATCTTTTTAAAAATCCAACAGCTGACCCTGAGGTCATTTCTCAAGGGCCAGAAGGGATTAAAGCAACCTCTGCTAAGAATCCCACCCACTCTGACAGGGATTCCCGAGCAATGGACAGATGGGGTAAAAAAGTATACACCTCAGCTACTCTTGCTATCACGGCACTAAACTGTTAGTTCCATATGCTTAAATATCAGCAACATACCTTGGAACTCCTTAAAGAAAAAATGTCTTCCTTTCCTACTTGGGCAGAATCTAAAGATTTACAAGACTTAATGCATTCTGCAAGTCAAGTAACTAAACACACTTTGCAGGGCAGCAGTCACAGGATCTGTCATTAGAAGACATGCATGGCTTAAGGAACAATCCCTGCCAAACCATGTCAAATCTAAATTGTTGGATGCCACCTTGCACACAGATAACTTATTTGGCACTAAGGCAGAAGAGGTCTTAAAAAGATGGAAGAAAAAGCAAAATTTATGCAAGCAGTTAAAGATTTATTACAGGTCCAGCCTTCTAGGTTCAGCAGGCATTTTTCCTCCAAGCACTGGTCCTTTCCTGCTCTGAGTAAACAGGCCCATCCTAGGCCCCGTGGAAACAGACCCCCCAGACAGCAGCCCCAGGGAATGCAGAGGTCTAAGCAATGGACTACCTTCACTTCAAAACCAAACACTCCCTTATGGTAAGAACTCACAATGACTTACCTCCTCCTGACCTCCCCTCTGCCCACCTTCACTTACCCCTAGGAGGGGAACTCTCCTTTCACTCAAGCACCTAGACCATCATTACCAAGAACCAATGGGTTCTGAACATTGTGCCTCAGGGATACAAATTCTCCTTCCACACCTTTCCATCCCCAAAAGAGTTCCCAGATCTACCACCAAATCAGTGGGCAGAGGCTCAAAAGCAAATCCATTCCCTTCTCTTTTTGAGGGCAGTAGAGCATGTTCCTGTAGAACAGCTAGGCCAAGGCTTCTAGTCCAGACTTTTTCTGGTGCCCAGAAAGGAGGGCACTTGGCATCCCATCCTCGATCTATCTATTCTAAACACCTTTCTGGTGATCCCAAAATTCAAAATGCTCACCCTCCAGCAGCTGCTACCCATGCTATCCAAGGACGCTTGGCTAGTCACCCTGGATCTAAAAGAGGCCTACCTCCACATTCCTATCAGGGAATCATGCAGGAAATATCTCAGCTTCAGGGCAGGATCTCAACACTTTCAGTTCTCTGTGCTTCCCTGAGGCTTATTTACTGCTCCCAGAGTTTTCACAAAATGCCTGGCTTCGGCCACTGCCTTTTGTAGACAAAAAAATATTCAAATTTACCCCTACTTAGACAACTGTCTTATTCAGGCAGACAGCCAGGAAAATCTGCTCAAGCACCTGGCCTTTGTAAAGACCCTACTAACCTTCCTAGGGTACACAGTCAACTAAAATAAATCAAAACAGGTGCCCACTCAAAGGATAATCTTCCTGGGAGCAAGTCTGGATACAGCATCCCAGATGGCTTACCTTACACCAGAGAAGCAAATTTTCCTGACAGCCTGCTTCTCTCAACTGGCCGCCAAGCCCCAGCTTTCTGCAAGGAAAATCCTGCAAGCTCTGGGCTTCATGGCATCTTGCATACTCCTCATTCCATATGCCAGACTGCATATAATGAAACGTCAGTGGTACGTAAAGAGCCTTTGGTGTCAACACTGTCAAGACCTGGAAACTCTTCTACCTATAATTCCTTGCCTCAGAAAGGAATTTCTTTTGTGGTCAACAGCATGCTCCCACAACAAGGGACTTCCCTTCTTCCCATACCCTGCCACCCAGACCCTCACCACAGATGCATCAGACTACGCTAGGGATGCACACCTGGACGGCAGGTGCATACAGGCCCAGTGGAGCCCACAGCGACTCCCCCTGCACATCAGTCAAAAGGAGATGATGGCTGTGCAGCATGCCTTGATAGCTTTCAAACCCCTTCTCTCTCCAGGGGTTCTCCTGATCAAAACAGGCAACACCACTGTGAGTGGTACATCGGCAAGCAGGGAGGGATTCACTCCTACCCTCTATGCAGGCTGGCTGTGACCCTTTGGCTCACAGCCACTTCCATGCAACTACACCTGTTAGCACAATACCTACCAAGCTGTCTCAATTCCCTGGCAGACCAATTAAGCAGAAACCTTCCGGACGCATACGGGTGGCGGCTCAACAGAAGCACCATCACCATAACTCAGAAGTGGGGAACCCCGAAGGTTGAGCTCTTTGCCTCCACACACCAACCATCAGCTCAGCAAATTCTGCTCCAGGGAGCATCACTGCATGGCTTGGAAAGTGGATGCCCTGTCCTTTCCCTGGGTCATCCTCTCGGTCTATGCCTTTCCTCCCCTACCTCTCATCCCGAGGCTACTGCTCAAAATAAGGGAGGAAAAACCAAGGACCATTCTTATAGCTCCAGACTGGCCCCGCCAACACTAGTACCCTTTGCTGCGCAGCCTGTCCCTACTGCCACCATGGCATCTTCCTCAGATTCCAAACCTCCTAACCCAGATGGAAGGGGTATTCATGCATCCCCAATTGCAGACATTCAGTTTGGCAGCTTGGCTTATTCCCTAACCCTGAACTGATCTGCCATCCTCAGTAAACAGATTCTGGATGTTATCCATGAGGCCAGGTGCCCTAGCACCAGAAAGCCTTATGCAGATAAATGGAACAGGTTCTGCACCTGGATCTAGGCTAAGGGGGCCAATACAGCACAACCCTCCATCCCTCTCATCCTGGATTACTTAGATGACCAACTACACAGTGGTCTCACTTTCTCCTCTATAAAAATTCATGCCTCTGCTATTTCTGCTCATTTTCCCACTGAGCAGCCCCTTCCCTCGCACCCTTTGACCAAACAGTTCCTCAGAGGGGCTAGCAACTTGAGGCTCCCCAGAAGGGCACCAACACCAGCTTGGGACCTTAACTTTGTCTTGGAAAAGCTCACACTACCACCTTTCAAACCAGCATCTTCTGCAGAGCTAAAATTTCTCTCCTGGAAGACAGCATTCCTTCTGGCCATCACTTCAGCCACAGAGTCTCTGAGCTGCAACCACTCATGGCTGTGGATACCTTCATCATCTTCCATGCAGACTGTGTATCCCTCAGAACTAACCCATCCTTCATGCCCAAGGTGTGTCCAGTGTGGCTCTCGACCAATCCATTCATTTTCCCTCCTTCTTTCCTAATCCCCCAGAACAAGGAGGAAAGGATTCTTCACTCTCTAGAGATGCACAGACAGCTCAGATACTATCTGGACAGGACTAAGTCCTTCAGAAAGTCTGATCAATTGCTGGTTAGCTTTGCTACAGGGGCAGAAGTCAAAGCCATCTCCAAGCAAACCATTTCAAAATGGATAGCACACTGCATCCATTTCTGCTACAAACAGCATGGTAAGCCTCCCCCCAAGGGGGTCAGTACACACTCTACCAGAGCAGCCTCCACCTCTGCAGCTTTCCTCAAAGGAGTCCCCACTAGGGACATCCTGGGGACATCTGTTCACACTTTTACCAAACATTACCACCTGCCTCTCTTCTCCAAATCCAGGGCAGGGTTTGCCTCTGCAGTCTTGCAGGGCATCCTAGCCAGACCCTAGCTTCCTTGACTACCTCCACCCATTTCCTCAGCTTTGGGAATTTACCCAGATGTGATGACTGCAACAGTGAAACACGAAGAACATAGTACAGTTGTGTACACTTACCATAAATGTAGATGTTCGAGTGTATTCACTGTTGCAGTCCTGGTTTCCCTCCCTCCATCCCCCTTTTTTATCTTTCTCCTTTTGTTACCATTTTTCTTTGTTGTTCTCCTTTCCTTACAAGGGACATATTGGTATTTATTTTCCACTGATGGGGTTCTTCCACCAGAACCTGGCCTCCTACCTTGGTGGCTTCTGACAGTTTAGGGCAAGAAAAACTGATGTAATGGCGTGGCTGCCTTACTTTATACCACTGACAACCTGACATCAGTCCTCAAGTGACAGCAACTGACACAGAAATACTAAGTCTCTGGTATTCGGGCCGGCTGAGGACTACCCTGGCAGGGATAAACCAAATGTGATGACTGCAACAGTGAATGCACTCGACCATCTACATTTATGGTAAGTGTACACAACTGTACTTTCTTCACTCATCTGGAATACATTTTTCTTTCTATACTGCTAAGAGCACCCCCTGAAGCTATTTCTCCCCAAACTCACCAAGCATCTTGATCATATGCATGACCTCATCTGATCCTGCTACTTTCCCTGACTTCATTTTCTTTAGTGCTGTTCTTACTCCTCTTACTCTTTCATTTAGGTTGTGTCTAGGTCATTAAAAGTTCTGTAGGGTTTACTTTATTCAGAAGCTGCTGGAAGTATGCCATCTGCCTTTGTTGCTCTTTGGACCGGTGAGCAGGTTGTTGCTGCCATCCCTTATGAAACGCATCTCATGACTGTCTTCTTTATCTTTCTGTCTTTGCCTTGCAACCAGATAAAGTTTCTTTATGCCATCTGCTGAGCCTCTTTCTAGAAGCTGGTAGAGTGCCTTTGATGTAGTGATCTTTGCTATTGCAACTTATCTGTTAACCTGTTTGTTAGCCAACTAGTATTCCTTCTTAGCCTGGTCCATCATTTCTAACTCCTTCTTTTTCCTGCACTCTCTTTCTTTGGATGACTTCCTGGATTTCTGCATTCCATCACCAGTTTTCCTTTTGTACCTTATTTCCATACCTAGCTAGGCAGCATATCTTTTCTTGTGCATTCTCTTCATTCAGTGTCCAGGTCTTCAGCCTAGTTTCTGTTAATCTTAGTGTCTTATTTGATCAGTTCTTGCAGCTGATTCTGACAACCAGTGATTTATACTGTTAGGTTACTGAGTCACTGAGGATGGTTTTCCAGTCACTGATTCTACACCAATACCCCTTCTTCACTAAGTGGAAATCTACTTAAGTTGCATATATATATGGCAGTGTAAAAGGAAAAAACTTCAAAGACCAATTCACGTTGGGTTCAAGCAAGGCACCCTTTATTACTTGCAGCAAGGCGACAAAGCATGTAGGCACAAGATTTGTCTGAATTACTGGTGATTAGCATGTTATTCTTATACAGTTCTCTTCCTGTCACACAGAAAATGTTACTATTCTATTGCTGACGTAGTTAGACACAGCTTTCTGTAAGTTCTACAGAAAATGTTACTGGACTTATTGCTGACTAAGTTAGATTATCTGCTGTTTTGCAAAACATTTTGAGAAAAAAAACAACCTGGCATTGGACTATTTTAGGCCACCTTAACTTTTCAATTCTTCAATTGTACTGTTCTAATACATGTGTTACATTTTATCTAGATTCAAGGTACATTTCTAGCTTTGGTACAAGTAATGCTGACTATGGTTTAAACTTTCAAGCATCTATTGTTTTCTTTATCAATGCTTCTAGCAGCTGCATACTTTCTCATGACATTAGCAGAAATGAAATGTTTCTTGTTATTTTCATGACATTAGCAGAAATTAAATGCTTCTTGTTAAGTTTCTAATAGCTGTGCAGATTCATGCAGTGTGAACAGAATAAATGTATTAACCCTTTTAAACCTCGAATGCACTAAGCATGCATATTACTATTACACATTTTTCTAACAGGCAGGTTGATTGGCTTTTCCTCAACAGAGCTAATTCAGGTAACATAAGCTGGGCAGCTAGCAGCTGGAGACCAGCTGTTCAGTAGCTTATTTATCCAGGGCTAATTTATGGCAGGCGCACACACCTGTTCCCTGGGTAGGTTAGAGTAAGCCAGATCCTCAGCTCACTTATCACTGGTAAATACTAGTAGTCAGTGTGACAATATCATCCAGAGCCAATTTTTAAACTGTTGAGGACATGGCATACAGTCTGTGATCCATGTCCTCATGTCTAGAGGAGACTGCACTCACCAGATGATGCCTATAGCATTTGACATATACAGCTGTTCCCCAATAAGCACAATCTAGAGGTCTGTACTACAAAGTGCATTGACATGAATGAGCTACCGTATTCCTTTGGACTGTGACATGTGAAGTGGCTGTGGCTTCTGAAAGTACTGAGGGTGGCATGGCTCCCAGGCGGTGCTCTAAAGAGTTAGAAATATTGCTGTACCATAGAGACCACTGTGAGTACACACATGGGAATTGCTGTGATGATGCCCAGTGTAAGGTGGATGCCTGGCACAGTCTTGCCAGGGTTTTTAGTGTTGTAGCAGTGTAGGTATCACTTCAGTGACCTCAACCTCCTGCACCAATAGGAAGAATAGGTCAGCGGGAGTGCATCTAAAGGGTACAGTAAGTGTCCAGAATGGGTGCATTTTATTGTAATTTAAAGCAGGGGTACATGGGCCCTTGCAAGACATATTTTTATATGGCTTTTCATTTTCTTGAGCAGACTGAAGAGAATAGACTGCTGTTTCAGAGGCGTCTGGAATGTCTTTTCAAAGTCAGGGATAAGAAACTTATTGCAATACTATTGCCAGATATATATGTCATAACAGAATACGTCACTAAATTATACATTTCTATATACTAGTAATACCCAGTGCCCGCAATATTATATACCTCTGGATGCACCTGCATTCTCCATGCAGGCAAATGTACTGGCCTATCAACATGGCATATTAATAGTGACCACTTTTAGTACAGTCACCCCATTACACATTACTAAGAGGCAATTCAATTCCATATGTAACCAAACAAAAATATCTTGGTCTTCTTGACTTCGATCTTACTTTCACAACACATACTGACTTGATAAATAAAATAACAACCCAGCTGAACATGTGCTATACAGTCTCACATGTTGTCTCATCAGAAAGCTGTTTATCAATAGCCAAAAATGTACTCATCCCCAAACTTGAGTATGGGCTCCCCATTCCTAATCTTTCACTCAGCCCAGAACACTAGCAAAATGCAAACAACTTAAGCAAATTATGTAAATTTATCCATCTGATGTTGTAAATCTTTGTTCTTTCATTACAGGTAGGACCTCGGTTCTGTCATCAGAACCAATACAGCCGTTTTCCAGCTCGCGCAAGCCAAAAACTTTCAGCTAAGACCTACCCACAATGCCCCTCTCCTAGTTACTCCAGATCTCTTTTGCCGTCTTCCTAGTCAGACATGCTAGCCATCTCTCTCAAAGCTAAGTAGAAAATTGTTAATTTTAAGACACCTTTTTCGGAGGCTCTATCTGGGTTGGAGGTCTCACCCCTTCCAAAGACCAAAAAACATAAGGAAAAATGGATTACTCAAGGCACCTATTTCAGAGGCTCTATCTGGGTCAGAGGTCTCACCCCCTCCAAAGACCATAAAACATAAGGAAAAACGGATTACTCAAGACACCTTTTTTAGAGGCTCTATCTGGGTCGGAGGTCTCACCCCCTCCAAAGACCATAATACATAAGGAAAAACGGATTACTCAAAACACCTTTTTGGGAGGCTCTATCTGGGTCAGAGGTCTCACCCCTTCCAAAGACCAAAAACGTAAGTACAGTCGGAGTCACTCGGTTCCTGCATCGCCATCATTTACAGAACCGAGTCGGCTCCATGCTTCGGTGCAAACCTCTTCGGCACCAAGCTTTGTGCTTCTCCCTTGCTGCCATCCATGATATTCACCCCTATTTCGGCTTTGACTTCTGCACCACTGACTTTGGTGCCGTCCTTGGATCCGACATTGGCTCCGATGACTGTACCTGCTTTGGCACCATCCCCAGCCACGGTGCTGACAGTTTCTTCAGCTCCATCGGCTCCAAAACTTGAATACCTGCCAAGAACAAGATACCTCTGGTGCATACTGTCTCTGATCTGACAACAATGTTCATAGGTTCATAGGTTGGTACTAGGCTGTCAGCCCTAGGGCCTATACAAGCCTAGCCATAACAATTCCCTGGCTATTTCTTCCCACACTATTTACTTCCCTGGACCCCTGTCTAGCAGGGCGACTGACGTGATCCCTGGGGTGAATTTCCTTTCTCCCATCCAGTCGTCAAGGTTCCTTTTGAAGCGGGCCAAAGAGGCACTGTGCTTGACATGTATGGGCAATCTATTCCAGAGTCTGGGGAGTCTCTGGGTCAGGAACCTATCCCTCCAGCATGTTTTGTTTATTGTGATGACAAGGTTTAGATCCCTGGAGCGTGTGGCTCTGAGGGATTGGGATTTCTTTAAGTGTAGCATGTCCAACAGCTTTGGGTTTGACATGGCCTTGTATGTTAAGCAGAGATAGCCTCTGAGTAGACATTATGCGACAGAGTATAGCTGGAGTTTTTTAAGGTGGTCAGCGGAGGGCATTTGCTTTAGGCCTGTGATTCTTTTAGTGAAGTATTTCTGCAGCCTTTCCAGTTGTTGTAGATGTCTTGAGAGGTACATACCAAACCTATTCTATAATGGGTCTAATGAGGGATGAGTACAGTGGGACAATGACCTCCTTTTTTCTGGATGAAAAGCACTTAGTGATGAGGTGTGCCACATAGAAGGATTTCCTGACTGTTGTGGAAATGCGGTTATCGAAGGTGAGACCACTGTTCACCTGTGTCCCTAAGTCTCTTATCACACTTTCTGTGTTTAGTGTACTGCCATCTATATGGTAATTCACGGATACATGTTTTTTTACCAAAGGGGATAACTATACATCTCTTGGCATTGAGCTTGAGCCCATGGCTCTGGCACCAAGCATCAGTTTCTGTAAGGCCCTTTTGTAGAGTATCCACATAATTTGGGGATTCAATAATGGCTCCCAGTTTGCAGTCATCTCTGAACTTTGTTAGCCAGAGTCCCTTAGTGTTGGCCTGTACGTCAGAGAAGTAGATGCCAAACAAGAGCGGTCCCAGGACTGAACCCTGAGGTACTCCACTTGTCACTTGTCTGGAGCTGGATTTGGAGTAGGCTACTTTTACAGTGTGGGTTCTATCACTAAGCCAGTTAACAACCCATTGGGTGACGTAGGGATTAATGCCCAGCTTAGTAAGTTTATCTATGATTCCAGAGTAGGGGATGGTGTCAAAGGCCTTGAAAAGGTCTAGATAGGCTGTGTGGACCACCTTACCCTTGTCCATGGCTCTGGAGACTGATTCGAAGAAGTCAGTCAGGTTCAGGAGACAAGATCGGCCCTTCACGACCCAAATTGGGTGTGGTCCAGTGTTTGAAGGTTGTCACTGTCTTTGTTTATAAGTTTCATGATAATACGCCCCATGGCCTTGCAGATAAGGCTTGTCAGACTGATGGGACGGTAGTTTCCGGGATACAAGGTGGATTGCCCCCTTGTGGACTGGGATAACTGTAGCTCTGCGCCACTTAGTAGGCACGAATCCTGAGGTGAGGCTATGATTACACATGACACTTAGTTGAGGTGTCAGTTCATATTGTAGTTCATGTAGTACACAGCCCGAGATGTCATCTGTTCTCATGGATGCTGTATTCTTAGCTTTGGAGAATGCGTTTTTTTTACCTGTGTGGCCGTTATTACCGGAATTTGACAATCTTCCGGTATTGAGACGGGCCATTTAGAGGGTGGGGGGGGGGTGAAGTTGGCACTGAATCAGTCTGCCAGGATATCGGCAATATCCTTGGGATCAGTATATTTAATGCCATTCTGTTTTAGCTCACAGCAGATCTGAGCATTGACATTTAGATTCTTGACATGTTTTCCCTGTCTGCACCGTCCACCCTTGCTGCATCGGCTCCATTGGAACCGACCCTCTCCCGAAGCAGTGCTTGGACCATCCATACCTTGGTATCTAGCCTGGTGCCTATTTTCTCACTGGCGCCATCTATGTCCACGGCTCCGACGGCTTCCAGTTCTCTTGCTCCTCTCCCAACCCTCTATTTCAGGACCCCGGGCACGGGAGTCACAAGAACCCTCTTTGAAGGGAACCCCTTCTCCGGAGTCCTCAGAAGATCTTACTGGGGAGCCACCCCAAAAGAAACGGTGCAAGAGGAAGTACCTTGATTCACCGGAGGAGTCTATCACCGAAGACACTGATTGTGATGAGGGGGAAGGGTCCCCACAGTCTCCTCCAGATGACATCTCATTCAGAGACATTCCCCACTGCTTGAGGATTTCAAGAGACTGGAAGTCCTATAACCCTTCTTCTGAGGAATCAGTGTTCCTGCAGGCCTTACGTGCCTGGCCATCTACTTTCTGGGTGACCCCACTGGCAGATGACCTTGATAAACTCATTGTGCAGCATGCCTGGAAGGCCCTGGACAACATAGAACCTGTCCCTCTGAGGCCAGACAAGAATTTTATCTACACCTGAAGACCAGCCCCACTGGTCCTAGCAGTTGACAGTTGATTCTATGGTCATGGCGGCAGCCACCAAGAGGGAAATGGCAGAAGATAGTTCCACCGTCCATCCTCCAAACAGAGAGTCCCATGCCATGGACAGACTAGGGAAATGGACCTATCCTTCAGCGACATTTGCCATTCGGTCGCTGAACTTTCTGGCACACTTTACTCATCTCCAAAGAGACCTAACTTCCAAAATGTCTTCCTCTTTGGTGGGGTACTGTCTGATGAGGTGCGTGATACTGTTGCCTCCCAGCTAGCTACCCTTGAATCCATCTCGAACCCCTCGATGCATTTGATATCTCACTCCACCGAGGGGGCAGCTCGAGCTGCTGTATCAGGAGTTGTCATGAGACGTAATGCTTGGATGCGGTTGTGTGACTTCGCAGACCCCTTTAAATCTTCCTTTGTCAATGCACCTGTCAATAAATCTGCACTTTTTGGACCCAAAGTACGAGACACACTTACACGTAGGACAGAAAGACCTTGTCTGCTGTGGGTCTACACCTTTCCAACTCCCAGAGGTGCTACTCCAGGAACCAGAAGGGAAGAAAAATGTGGTTCAAGAAATCCCAAGGATCTTTCTGTGCCCCCCGGGGCAGAGGGGGCAACTCATATGGAAGACATCCCTTTTGGGGTAGAGGGGGTCTGCGTAACCAGGGAGCTAGTGATTCTTTCTCCGGCAGATCCTATCAGCGCTTCTGAGCAGCGGCCCAATTGCTTCCCTCTGGAAGCTGTTGGGGGTGTTTTTCTCTGCATCTACCAGCCTGACATCTTATTACTACCGATGTTTGGGTGCAGAGAATAATATCCAGAGGCTACCAAATACCTTTTGACTTAACTCCCAGACCCGTCAAATGAATCTCCGATGTACCACCCAATCAGAGGGAATTAGCAGCCTTAGAAATAGAAAAGCTGCTAAGGAAAAGTCATCCAACCAGTCACACCAGACCAGACAGGATCCGGGTTTTACTCAAGGTTCTTTTTAGTGCCAAAAAAGACAGGGGGACTGGAGACCAATCCTGGATCTCAGTCTATTGAACAAATTTATCAAACCCCAAAAATTCCGGATGGTCACGATACAATCCTTTCTTCCCTTCCCAGGGAGGATAACGATGTGCTCTATAGACCTCCAGGATGCATACTACCACATAAAGATGGATCACCACTCCTGGAGGTTTCTCCGCTTCTGGCTGGGAGCCAATCACTACCAGTTCAAGGCACTGCCATTCGGTCTCTTGACAGCCCCCCAAGTGTTCACCAAATGTATGGCAGTTGTGGTAACTCATCTTTGACTACAAGGATTCCAGGTGTTTCCCTGCCTAGACGATTGGCTCCTTACTGCTCCGACCAGGAATCTTCTAGTCCGCAGCCTGTCTTACACTCCAGCTCTCGCTCTCCGCTTGGGGATTATAATCAACAAAGACAAATCTCAAATGTCCCCAACGAAGACACTGGAATTTATTGGAGCGGTCTTCGACACAACATACTGTCAAGCTTCTCTCCCCTCTCACAGGCTTTTGAAAATAAGACACCAAATCCAAGACCTTCTTCCTCAAACCTATGTACCAGCACGTTTTGTACTGCAACTCTTGGGCTCCATGACAGCTGCCATTATGTTAGTACCACTGGTGAGACTGCACATGAGAATCCTGCAGTGACTCCTTTCCGCACAGTGGTCGTTGCTAAATCACCCACTCAACCACATAATACACATTACAAACCGTTACAAGGAAGAAATGCTATGGTGGATGAAGCCACAAACTAATCTTTGGTGTCGACCTTTCTGTCTTCCCCAGCCCACAGCCACAGTGACCACGGACACTTCACTGTTGGTGGGGGAGCATTTCCAGGGAAAGACTGTCCAAGGCACCTGGTCCCCCATGGAGGCCAACTTGCACATAAATGTCCTGGAACTGAAGGCAGTTCTCTTAGCATTGCAAGCATTCCATGCATCCCTTCCCTAGGGGACCATTGCATTTCAGACAACATGTCAGTCGTGTGGTATATCAACAAGCAAGGCAGAACCAGGTCTTACCCCCTGTGTTGGGAAGCCATGAGGATTTGGCACTGGGCGATAGTTTCCAACTGCTTTATTATAGCAACACACATTTCTGGGAGGTCCAACCTTATTGTGGATAATCTGAGCAGGAACATCCTGATGCCTCATGAGTGGTCCCTCAACCCTGTAACAGCAGATCGAATCTTCCAGTGCTGGGGCAAGCCTTGTTGTGGCCTGTTTGCTTCCCCTCTAAACTACAAATGCAGAAGCTATTTTGCCCTGATCCCTCCTAAGGGGGAACCACTGAGGGATGCTCTAATGCACGATTGGCCCCCGAGTCTTCTGTATGCCTTTCCCCCATTTCCCCCTGATTCCAAAATTTCTCCAGAAAGCTCAGAGGTTGAGAAGCAAAGTGATCCTCATTGCCCCCTACTGGCCACGTCAAGTCTGGTTCCCATTTCTATGGACTCATCTGATTCACAGCCCGTGGATCCTGGATCATTCCCAGGACCTGTTATCTCATCCTCAAGGGCTGATTCATCTGAACCTGCACAGTCTCAAGCTCACAACTTGGTTCCTCCACTTCCAATGATTGCCAGGCTGCCTGACATCCCATCTCCTGTTCATGAAATTCTTCTGACCTCACACAAACCTTCCACTAGAAAAGTTTATTCTAGTAAATGGACTAGGTTCTCTGTTTGGGTCAAAGACCAAAACTTAGACCCTTTCTCCTATTCAAAAGATCCTACAATACCTGACTACTCTTTTACATGCAGGAGCCTCAGCTTCAACGATCACTGTACATTTAGCAGCTATCGCCAATTTTCATAATGGTCTTGATAATTCTTCATGTATGTCACACTGCCTATGCAAGATCTTTTTGAAGGGAGTATTACATGTTAAACCACCGGTCAAGCCTCCCTTAGAACCCTAGGACTTGACTCTGGTGCTTCAGTCTTTCACGGGTTCTCCCTTTGAAACCTTTGATTCATGTGATTTGACATTTTTGTTATGGAAAACCATACTTCTAGTAGCACTTACCTTAGCGAGAAGATTATTTGAGCTGCAAGCCTTGAGTGTCGAGAGTGATCTTCCACACGGTTAGGGTGCCCCTTCGTACTGACCCTTCTTTCTTGCCCAAGGTAATTTTTGGCTTTTCCGTTAACCAATCTATTGACCTGCCGGTTTTCTTCCCTCGGCATTCTAACAGAGGGGAGTACCTTTTGCACACCCTTGATGTGCATCGGCAGCTTTGTTGTTATTTGGACAGGACTAAATCTTTCGGGAAAACAGATCAATTGTTTGTGGCCTTTGCAGGACCCAGATTGGGTAAACCTGTTTCCAAAGTGACTTTATCCTTTTGGCTTAGAAACGTCATTACCTTTATCTACCAACAGAATAAGCTATCGGGGACTAGGCTTGTATGTCTTTTCTGGCTCTACAACAAAGCTTGGCTACCATTGTCACTGTATTATGGGATTAACCTTACTTTTTACTTCAACATGCTTACATGCTTAAAAGAATTACCCTCGGACCTTATTCATCAAGGGCTGGTGTAGCACTCCTATTGGTAACCCTCTAACAAGCTGGTCTGCTAATTCTAATAGGACCCCCCCCGATAGGCATTGTATAGCTTCCTGGGCATTTTATGTGTTGTCAACTTTATGTTTACCTCATATAGCTAGATCAAAATTTGAACCTGTCCTGTAAGCTAGGACTGCTCTCCTAATCTAATCTTAAGAACTTTAATCACGGTGGGAGAAACATACATTTATCAAGTGGCTGCTACCCGCGCACCATTTTTTGTGGAGCTAGTTTAACATATCCTGTGTAATTGCATTAACTCTCATTTAGTGCATTGTTAGATTCAGTGATTTGTATGAATTACTTTTTACATGCTCTTTAATTGTTACTGTTAGAGAATCTCAACTGCGACTGTTTATATCTGCTTGCTTATCTTATGGCATTGAATGTACCTGTAAATGCTGACTGAAATTAGTAACCATTGCATCCATTAATAGTCTATTTTTTTTTTGCTCGGATATACCTGTGTCTTACCTAGATTGCTTTTACTGAACAGCATATTTTTAATTGTTTGTCTTCACGCCTAAAAATTTTTTTATCTTTCTATCCCGCATAGCTCTCTACCTCCTATCCTATACTAAGGGAGCTGCTTGATCTTTCAGGACCCCTTTCTGATTTTTTTTGTCTCTACCATCCCAACGTCTGGCCAAGGAATCCTGCTGCCCCAACTCATATATTGTGTTCCCAGCTACCAAAAAGACTAAGAAAGTATGGTTCCACCTTGGATCTATCTATTAAGCTGTATTATTTATTTATACCTATCTAGTACCAAGAGAAACTAAGCTAGCGAGCAGGGAAACCAGCAGCAACGTTTTCTCCCCTACACCCCAATAGCAATCTGCTATTTCCTCCCCTTACCTTTTGTTAACTGTAACTCCTTCTTGTAGCTTTATCTAATATTTATACCTTTGTGTACTATACTTTCTGCCCACTAGGTGGCACTCTACTCCAGTCTAGGGTTACACCCTGTACTCCACCTTCCCAAATATCTACTCTTAATACGGGGCAACTTTTCTACTAAGTACCATCATTTTTTAAATCCTGAAACATGCCTATTGCCAATACTGAAACATGCCTATTGCCATCTATTCAGAAGTGAACTGTCTATCAGATACCACATATCAGCTAAGACGCTCACTCACCCTTATAAGATCAAGATACAAAACCACATATGGTGAAGGAACTTGCTCAAGGCTAGGCCCAGCTACATGGAACCACTTACCTTCCAAGTGCAGAATTCAGAAATCCATCAAAGACTTTAAGAAATCATTAAAACAACAACCAAGAGATAAAACAACTTGCTGATGGTTTACAATCAATGGTTGGAGACAAACAGCTAAGTTACAACCTGTCCATTCTTGAAACAACAGTAAATAGCTTGCAAATGTTGGTGTTCAGACCTTTTGAGCAGCTGAATTGTATAGCAATGTGCTATTTAAATACTGGTCCTATTTCTCCTGCAGTAGCTTTTTGCTTATTTCTCTAGTTGTATACCTTCCTACATTGTAAATAATTATGTTACTGTTATACACTGTTATTTCTTGAATACTTTGTACACCTAAACTTCGATATGTTTAATGTTTTATTAGTCAAGCATTTAAACTTTCTGTATGCATCAAATGTACTATTTTGCTAAGCTCACTCAAGCCTGGGTTGTGACTGAAAAGAGTCAGCTGAGCATTGCACTCACCCGGTCATCAAACAGTAAGTAAAGAAATAGGGAATGTATACGTATCAGACAATGCTGTTACATCATGCCAACTGTCACATACTGCCACACATTCTAAGCTTGTACGCTGGTGTCTTGCTGTTCCTGTTGCCACACCCCTGACAGTCCTTCACAGAACAGCAATTATATTTCCCCATATTTAATGTGCATTGTGCTACAAAATGCCCATGGCATTCTACCTTTATGACTACTTGTCTTGTAGCGAAGCTTGGCGTATACAATGATACTTGACTGCCATGTGCTGATAAAAGCCCATGTTAATGTCACTGAATTCATTGCCTTTAGTATGTTATACTAGCACATTCAACATGTTGCCTTGCAAATTCTGTACAGGTGGTCATGTATCCCAAGCCTTTCCTTGTCCCTTTCCCGGAAGATATATCCATATTGGAAACCCCCAACACATCTTCCATTGACTTTGTTACTCCTAGCATGCTACCTACAGTGAACTCCAAGATACTGCATGGGGTTAGTGTTAATATCCTTGAATTTCCCTTTGTCCTTACTTCCTGCAATAGCATTAGTGTTGTATTCTGTACAATGCCTTATCATACTTTTTCTGTGTGTCACCATTGTATAATAGTAGATGTTTTGTACTTCTGTAGCTGTGTGTATATATTATAGTCAGACACAGATGTGATATTAATATGCATCTCTGTCTTGCCTCTTTCTTGCTATCTCTCCTTGATATATATATTTAGTCAATGTTTGTTTTTTTATTCTATCCATTTCTGTTACAGTTTTATGCAGTATCAGCTGCAATTGTGTTTGTGGTGTGGCAGCATTCCCAACAATATCTCCTGCTTTGCATTCTCATACTACATGTCCCTCTGCCCCCAGAGCCGCCTTTCCACTGAATGACATAGGACATGCAACAAGGGTGACTTTGAGGGTTATATGGTGACCTCCTGTGCCAGCACACTTGAGTGGGTGTTTCCACACTCCCTGGTGGCACCACCCATAGGTCCCAGTTTGTAACTTATCATGAGTTGAAGGAAGTTATGATCTGCTGGTAAACCAGCAGGTTGACCGCAGCACTGGCCTTCTGGAGAACTTCCTTGTGTGTAAAGCAATGTTGCATTATTAATTAGCACAGTCCAGTTTGCCGACAGAGGCAGGACCCAGAAGAGAGGTGACCATAAGTTATAACATGCCAAAGTTAGCTATTTTGGAATTAAAATCATACACTGTAATTTTAAGTTTAACATGTCGTTTTTTTTTTTGCTTCTCACATGCTTAATAATAATGAGGGACTTAGAAAACTGAACTGGCAGTTTCCTTACATGACTGTAGACACATTTGAAAGAAAAATTGGGAAAGGGCTAGATAAGAATCGCTTGCCAGAAACATGAAAAAGGTTCTATAATTTGAATTCATAGCCAAGAGAAGCTTTATTCAGTTTAGGACATACTAAATGGTTTTCTATTATGAAAGCTTTTAAAGTCACAACTGTTGTTTTAATGAATAAAAAAAGATGTTTTAATAAAATGTTTGCTCGATTATTTTTTTATATATATATATATATATATATATATATATATATAGATAGATAGATATATATATATATCTATCTCATTATATATACAGTGGATATAAAAAGTTTACACACCCCTGTTAAAATGCCAGGTTTTTGTGATATAAAAAAATGACATCACAATAAATAATTTCAAAACTTTTCCCAACTTTAATGTGACCTTTAACCTGTACATTTCAGTTGAAAAACAAATTTTGAAGCAACTTTTGATTTAATTACTGCATTCAGTCTTCTTGGATACACACCTGCCATCAGTTAAAGAGACTCTGATTAACCCCAACTAAACTTCAGCTGTCCTAGTAGGATTTTCCTGACATTTACTCAGTTGCCTGCTACAGCAAAAGCCATGGTTCGCAGAGAGCTTACAAAGCACCAAAGGGATCTCATTGTTGAAAGGTATCAGTCAGGAGAAGGATACAAAAAGATTTCCACAACATTGGATATACCATGAAACACAGTGAAGACAGTCATCAAAAAGTGGAGAAAATATGGGACAACAGTGACATTGCAAAGAACTTGAAGTCCTTCCAAAATTGATGAAACGGCAAGACAGAAACTGGTAGGGGACGCTGCCAAGAGACCTACAGCAACACTGAAGGAGCTGTAAGAATTTCAGGCAAGTACTGGTTGTGTACTACATGTGACAACAATCTCCTGTATTCTCCATATGTCTGGACTATGGGGAAGGTTTGCAAGATGGAAGCCTTTTCTTACACAGAAAAACATCCGCGCTGGGCTAAAATTTGCAATACAATGCATCAAGTTTCCCAAAAGCATGTGGGAAAATGTGTTATGGTCTGATGAGACCAAGGTTGAACTTTTTGGCTACAATGACAAAAGGAACGTTTGGCACAAAAACAACACTTCACATCACCAAAAGAACACCATCTCTATGGTGAAGCATGGTAGTGGCAGTATCATGCTTTGGGTTGCTTTTCTTCAGCTGGAACTGGGGCTTTAGTCAAGGTGGAGGGAATTATGAACAGTTCCAAATACCAGTCACTTTTGGCCCAAAACCTTCAGGCATCTGATAGAAAGCTGAAGATGAAGAGGAATTTCTCCTTTCAACGCGACAATAACCCCAAGCATACATCCAAATCAACAAAAGAATGGCTTCACCAGAAGAAAATTAAAGTTTTGGAATGGCCCAGCCAGTGTCCAGACCTAAATCCAATAGAAATTCTGTGGGGTGACCTGAAGAGGGCTGTGCACAAGAGATGCCCTCACAATCTGACAGATTTGGAGTGTTTTTGCAAGGAAGAGTGGGGGGTGTGCACACTTATGCAACCAGCTTATTGTACATTTTTTTATATTTTTCCTCGAACAGATTTGTTTGTTTTTCAATTGAATTGTACAAGTTATAGGTTATATTAAAGGTGGGAAAAGTTTTCAAATGATTTATTGTGGTCTCATTTTTTTTACATCACAAAAACATGGCATTTCAACAGGTGTGTGTACACTTTTCTATCCACTATATATATATATATATATATATATATATATATATATATATATATATATATATATATGGGTCTACCTTGAATAACCGAACCGCCACTTCACCGAGACGCAGAAGACCGAGACGAAACGACCGAAAAGCAAGTTGATCGAAAAGGTGATTTGCCGACAGCCAAAAGACCGACAAGGGCAACGTGTGAGCGCGACTCGGTAAGTGTGCGATAGTGACGGATTTAGGAGCGGTCAGGTAAGTGTGCGATATTGAGGGATTTTGGGTTAGGATGTGGGAAAGGTGAGTGTGCGGTAGTGTCGGAGTTAGGGCTCGGGTAAGGTAAGTGTGTGATAGTGACGGACTGTAGTTTAGGGACGGGTTAAGTGAGTTAGGTTTAGAGTGCGGGTAGGGTGAGTGTGCGAT
Source organism: Protopterus annectens (assembly GCF_019279795.1). Taxonomy (NCBI): domain Eukaryota; kingdom Metazoa; phylum Chordata; order Ceratodontiformes; family Protopteridae; genus Protopterus; species Protopterus annectens. Next base: position 1,173,365,064 of record NC_056726.1, on the reverse strand, counting down.
AGTGACGGGCTTTATGTTTTAGGGTGGGTTAAGTGAGTTAGGGTTAGGGTGCAGGTAGGTTAAGTGTGCGATAGTGACAGTCTTTAGGTTTAGGGGTGGGTTAAGTGAGTTAGGGTTAGGGTGCGGATAGGGTAAGTGTGCGGTAGTGTCGGACCTTAGGGTTAGGGTTTGGGTTAAGGTTAGTGGATATGTCATTGTGTGTAATGTGTAGTTTACGTTTTTTGTGTCGGTGTAATGGTGTTCGGTATTGTGAGTTGTCGGTGTTGTGTGTTTTCGGTTATTTGGGGTCGGTGTTTTGTGTGTCGGTGAAGTGTCGGTTCGGTTATTTAAAGTAGACCCATATATATATATATATATATATATATATATATATATACACACACACACACACACACACACACACATCATCATCATCATCTTTCGGCTGTTCCCGTTAGGGGTCACCACAGTAGATCACCTGTTTCCATTTCTTCCTGTCCTCTGCATTTTGCTCTGTCACACCAACCACCTGCATGTCCTCTCTCACCACATCCATAAACCTTATCTTAGGCCTTCCTCTTTTCCTTTTACCTGGTAGCTTCATCCTTAGCATCTTTTTCCCAATATACTCAGCATCCCTCCTCAACACATGTCCAAACCAACATAATCGTGCCTCTCTGGCTTTGTCTCCAAACCTTCCAACCTGGGCTCACCCTCTAATATACTTATTCCTAATCCTGTCCACCCTCGTCACACCCAGTGCAAATCTTAACATCTTTAATTCTGCCACATCCAGCTCAAATTCCTGCCTTTTTGTCAATGCCACTGTCTCCAACCCATATAACATAGCTGGTCTCACTACCCTCTTGTAGACCTTCCCTTTCACTCTTACAGGTACTCGTCTGTCACAAATCACTCCTGACACTCTTCTCCACCCACTCCATCCTGCCTGTAAACTCTTCTTCACCTATCTTCCACACTCACTGTTACTCTGAACTATTGACCCCAAGTATTTAAACTCATCCACCTTCACCACCTCTACTCCTTGCATCTTCACCATTACTCTATCCTGCCTCTCATTCACACACATATATTCTGTCTTAGTCCTGCTGACCTTCATTCCTCTTCTCTCTAGAGCATATCTCCATCTCTCCAGGCTCTCCTCCACCTGTTCCCCACTCTCACTACAGATCACAATGTCATCTGCAAACATCATAGTCCACGGGAACTCCTGTCTGATCTCGTCTGTCGTCGTTTCCATCACCATTGCAAATAAGAAAGGGCTCAGAGCTGATCCTTGATGTAACCCCACCTCCACCTTAAATGCATCCGTCACTTCCACCGCAGACCTCACTGCTGTCACACTACCCTCGTACATATCCTGTACCACTCTTACATACTTTTCTGACACTCCTGACTTCCTCATACAATACCACAACTCCTCTCTAGGCACCTGTCATATGCTTTCTCTAAGTCTACAAAAACACAATGCAACTCTTTCTGGCATTCTCTGTACTTCTCCATCAACACTCTCAGAGCAAAGATAGCATTTGTAGTGCTCTTTCCTGGCATGAAACCATACTGCTGATCACTAATCATCACGTCCCTTCTTAACCTTGCTTCCACTACTCTTTCCCATAATTTCATACTGTGACTGATCAATTTAATCCCTCTGTAGTTGCTACAGCTCTGCACATCACTCTTATTCTTAAAAATCGGTACCAAAACACTTTTTCTCCATTCCTCAGGCATCCTCTCACTTTCCAAGATTTCATTAAACAATCTGGTTAAAAACTCCACTGCCATTTCACCTAAACACCTCCATGCTTCCACAGGTATGTCATCTGGGCCAACAGCCTTTCCATTCTTCATTCTCTTCATAGCTATCCTTACTTCCTCCTTGCTAATCCATTGTACTTCATGATTCACTATCTCTACATCATCCAAATTTCTCTCCCTTTCATTCTCTTCATTCATCAACCCCTGAAAGTACTCTTTCCATCTCCTCAACACACTCTCCTCGCTTGCGAGTATGTTTCCCTCATTATCCTTTATCACCTTTACCTGCTGCACAGCTTTCCTAGCTCGGTCCCTCTGTCTAGCCAATCGGTACAAGTCTTTTTCTCCCTCCTTAGTGTCCAACCTTTCATACACCTCTTCATATGCCTTATCCTTAGCCTTCGCCACCTCTCTCTTTGCCATGCACCTCATCTCCTTATGCTCCTGTCTACTTTCTTCATCTCTCTGACAATCCCACTTCTTTGCCAACCTCTTTCTCTGTATACTCTCCTGTACTTCCTCATTCCACCACCATGTCTCCTTGTCGTCCTTCCTCTGTCCAGATGTGATACCAAGCACCTTTCTAGCCGTCTCCCTTACTAGCTCTGCTGTAGTTACCCAGCTATTTGGTAACTCTTCACTGCCACCCAGTGCCACATCCGAGTGATGCCTCCAGGTGCATCTGCAGTTACCTCCTACTGCTCCTCTAGGCATCAAATATTACTTGTTCATATTTGCATTAATAATTCCAAAACCATGCTACATACAAGGTATCAGAATATTTTATCTTGAAGCATACATGATGGCAAACACAGTCATATTGATATTTGACCTATGTCAATGAGTATTTGTTAGAATTGTAAGGTGATGACTTTATTTTTTAAAGACTCAAACCATGCCCACTAGGAGTTAAAGGTACATAATCAAAAGAGCTGTACTGGAGGGAATGAGTTAACTCATCCCTGAACTCCACCTCACAATTACTCTTTTTCAATTTCCACCACTTGATCCTTGGTGCTGCCCTCACACTCCTCCTCCTCTTCTTGATAACCAACGTCATCCTACAAACCACTATCCTATGCTGCCTAACTACACTTTCTCCAGTCACCACTTTACAGTCTCCTTCAAACTGGCCCTCCTACATAAGATATAATCCACCTGTGTGCATCTTCCTCCACTCTTGTATGTCACCCTATGCTCCTCCCTCTTGTTGAAATACGTATTCACTACAGCCATGTCCATCCTTTTCGCAAAATCCACTACCATCTGACCTTTTGCATTCCTTTGTTTAACACCATACCTACCCATCACTTCCTCATCCCCTCTGTTCCCGTCACCAACATGCCCATTGAAATCTGCTCCAATCACCACTCTCTCACCCTTGGGTACAGTCATCACCACTTCATCCAATTCACTCCAAAATTTTTCTTTCTCACTCATTGCACACCCAACTTGTGGAGCATACGAACTAACAACATTCATCATTTCACCATCAATTTCCAGCTTCATAAACATCACTCTATCTGACGCTCTTTTCATCTCCAAAACACTCTCAGCATACTGTTCCTTCAGAATAACTCCTACGCCATTTCTCCTCCATAGGTTCATAGGTTCATACTAGGCTATCTGCCCGAGGGCATTTACAAGCCTAGCCCATAGTTTTGTGGCTTATGCCACCCCTTTAGTATGGGGAACTATACCCATTATTTTGCTGCGCCTCTGTCGAGCAGTGGCACTGAGGTAATCCCTGGGGTATATCTGCGATCTCCCATCCATTGGTCAAGATTTCTCTTGAACAAGGCCAGCGAGGTGCTCTGCCTCACATATACCGGGATTTTATTCCACAGCATAGGGAGTCTTTGGGTGATGAATCTATCCCTCCAGCACGTCCTATTAATAGCCATGTCGAGGTTTAAGTCTCCCACCCTTGTGGCTCTGACGGATCTAGATTTTTTGAGGTGAAGCATATTCATCAAATCTGGGTTTGACATGGCCTTGTATGTTAGGCAAAGGTCACCTCTGAGCAAGCGGTGGCGACTGAATAGAGCTGGAGTTCTTTCAGTCGGGCAGCATAGGACAGATGTTTGAGACCCTTTATCCTTTTGGTGAGGAACTTTTGTGGCCTCTCCAGCTGCTGCAAGTGTCGGGTCAGATACATTCCGAATGGGGCATTGTACTCAATCATTGGTCTGATGAGTGATGAGTATAGGGAGACTATGACCTCCCTTGATCTAGATGAGAATCCCTTCATGATAAGGTGGGCAATGTAGAAGGTCTTCCTAACTACTTTAGCTACATGGGTGTCGAATGACGGACTACTATCAACCTGGGTCCCCAGGTCCCTGATAACTTCTTCTGTGCTCAGTGGATTGCCACCTATTTGGTAGCTAGGGGTAACCTTGTTTTTCCCGAAGGGATAAAACAATTTGAACTCACCTCCGATACACCTAGCCTTACTCCCCTTCCATCTGGTCTCTTGCACACAATATACCAACCTTCCTTCTGTCCATCATATGTGGCCATTCGATGTACTGACGGTAACCCATATATATATATATATATATATGTGTGTGTGTGTGTGTGTGTGTGTGTGTGTGTGTGTGTATATATATATATATATATATATATATATATATATATATATATATATATATATATATACATACACATAGACACACACACACACACACATATATATATATATATACATATATATATATATATATATATATATATCTATAAGGTCATAGGTTCATAGGTGTGTACTAGGCCAACGAACCTGGAGCCATTACAAGCTTAGCCCATACAAGTGCCCTGGCATCATAGGTTCATAGGTAGGTACTTGGCTATCTGCCCAAAGGCATTTATAAGCCTAGGCAGAATGTATTGGTTTTCGCCGCCCCCTTAGATTAGTTTCCTGTGCCTCTTTCCAGCAGAGCCACTGAAGTGATCCCCAGGGTAAACTTCCTATTTCCCATCCACTCGTCAAGGTTTCTGTTGAAGAGTGTTAGTGAGGAGCTCTGCCTAATGTAGATTGGAATCTTGTTCCAGAGCATGGGAAGTCTCTGGGACAGGAATCTATCCCTCCAGCACATCCTATTTATTGTTGTGGTGAGGTTTAGATCCCTAGAGCGTGTGGCTCGAGGGGATATGGTTTTCTTTAATTGGAGCATGTCCATCAATTCTGGGTTGGACTTGGCCTTGTATGTCATGCAGAGATCACCTCTGAGTAGGCGTTATGCAACCGAGTACAGCTGGAGTTTCTTCAGTCAAGCTGCATAGGGCATCTGTTTGAGGCCAGAGATCCTCTTGGCGAGGTACCTCTGTGGCCTTTCCAGTTGTTGCAGGTGTCTTGTAAGGTGCATCCCAAATGGGGCGTTGTACTCTATGATGGGTCTGATGAGTGATGCATAGAGGGGCACAATGACCTCTTTTGATCTGGATGCAAACCCTTTTGTGATTAGGTGGGCCACATAGAAGAATTTTCTAACCACTTTGGCAATGTGATTATCAAAGGAAAGATTACTATCTACTTGGGTTGCCAGATCCCTTATTTTGTTTTCCATATTTAGGGGGCTACCAGCTATGTAGTAGTTTGTGGGTACTTTGTTTTTTCCAAAGGAGATGACTATGCACTTTTTGGCATTTAGCTTGAGGCCATGATTTTGACACCAGGTATCTGTCTCAGTGAGACCCTTTTGGAGGATGTCTGTGTTAGCCGGAGAGTCAATTATAGGCCCTAGTTTGCAGTCGTCTGCGAACTTGGTCAGCCGTAGTCCTCCTGTGCCTGCCTGTACCTCTGAGAAGTATATGCCGAACAGGAGGGGTCCTAGGACTGAGCCCTGTGGAACGCCACTTGTAACTGGTTTAGAGTCAGACCTAGCTCCAGCAACTCTTACTATGTGGGTTCTGTACATGAGCCAGTTGACAACCCATCTCGTGACGTAGGGTTTATGTTCAGGCTAGTGAGCTTGTCTATAATACCAGAATGGGGAATAGTGTCGAAGGCCTTTGCGAGGTCTAGGTGGGCTGCGTGGACCACCTTCCCCTCATCTATAGCCTTGGTAACTGTCTCAAAGAAGTCCACCAGGTTTAGGAGGCATGATCTGCCCTTAACAAAGCCGAACTGGGTAGGGTCCAGTGTTTGGAGATTCCTAATGTCTCTGTTAATGAGATCCGTGATGGTGCTCTCCTTAGCCATGCAGACCAAGCTAGTCAGGCTTATAGGGCGATAGTTCCCAGGGTCTGTTGTGGCTCTACCTTTTGTGGAGCGGAATAACCATTGCTGTGCACCACTGTATGGGCGCGTAGCCTATGGAGAGGCTGAGTTTGAACAGTGTGTTTAGGTGAGGGGTTAGTTCATCTTTGAATTCATGTAGGACACAGCCTGGGACACCGTCCAGTCCCATTGATGCTGCATTTTTGGCTGTGGAGAGGACTGTTTTAACATGAGTGTCTGTGATTTCAGGGGCACTACATTCTTCTGGTATAGTTATGGGCCCTTTTGTCGGTGAGACGGGGGTGAAGTTTGCACTGAATCTGTCTGCCAGGATGTTGGCGATATCAGTCGGTTCAATGTATTTTGTGCCATTCTGCACTAACTCCGAGCAGATCTGGGAATTGCCACTTAGATTCTTGACATAGCTAAAGAATGCCTTGTGGTTATCTTTGGAGTCCTTGGCAATTTTTTATTTCGAAGCTAGCCTTGGATGATTTTATGAGGGATCGTAGTTTTTTGCTGATACTGATCAGGGATGTCTTCCCCTCCTGGGATTTTACTCTTTTCTGTACGGTTTCCTCCTTCTGTTGTATAGCTTGTTTATGGCAGTGGTCCACCAGACTGGTTTCCTTTTCTTGGATGAGTGAGTCTTGTTTTTTACTTGGGATAGCATGATCCGTGCATTCTTGTAGGTGCCCGTAGAGTGCATTAGTAAAGGATTTTGCAGCTTGGGCAGCATTATCCTTTAGCATGGGGGATTTGAAACTTTCCACCTTGGTCTTAAGTAACTTGAAGTTTGCTTTTGGAAAGTTTTTCACGGTGGTTTCTTTGACCGGGGGTGGGGGCAGAATGTGGATATCCAGAGGGATTAGTTTATGGTCAGATCTAACCAGCAAGGGGTTGCCCTCCAGTGTGGAACACCGGTCGCCCATATTGGTGATGACCAGGTCCAGTATGTTGTCACCTCTTTTGGGAGTGCTTACCAGTTAATCCAGGGCATTTGAGTTTATAAATTCTAAGAAATATTGGGCAAGAGAGTTGGTGCTTGAGTAGTTCTCCCAGTTAATGTTTGAGTAATTGAAATTACCCAATATCAGGGTGTTTGGTAGGACCTTTATGTTTCCCAGTGTTTCCAGAAATGCGGAATGGGGGTCCTGTGACATGGTGGGTGATCTGTAGCGAGCTACAATTTGAATTGCGGTTCTGCCCGTTGTTAGTTGCACGTGGATGATCTCTGAAGCATCGTGTTGTGTCAATAACCTGGAGGTGTGGTTATCTTTGAATATGGATATGCCCCCACCTTTTGTATTTCGGGCCGGGTTTTGTGGCCGAAATGTATGGTATGAGTTGTAGCCTGGTAGTGCTGGGGTGCTCTCTGGAGCCTTAAACCAGGTTTTCTGTTACTGCACATATATTTATTTTCTCCATGCTGAGGAGTGCCTTGAGGGCGTGCATTTTGAGGTTTAGACTTCTTGCTTTGAGTAGCATTACCCTCAGTTTTTTGTTACTTGTGCTATTTACGGTGGTGGGTTGGTCTTTTGAGCCTTACCTAAAAAAGGCACTATGGGGGTGGCAAGAGCCTTGGCCAGTATTCGAAGGCCTAAGGGTGACAGGTGCAAGCCGTTTATAGCGAAGCAGCGTGGCTTGTCGAGCATGTCATCCCAGGCTGACAGACACTGAATCCCCTTTGAATGACACCAGGAGCTTAGCCAGTTGTTAAAATTGATAATTTTTCTTTATACCGTGGTATCATTCTTGGTGTGGGCAGGATGCTACTCAGGGTATGTAGTCCAGGGAAGTACGGCTCAGGTCATTCACACCAACATGGACAATGACAGAGTCGTATTTGTACTTTTTCTGCAGTGACCTGAGTGCTTGTGTTATGTGGCAGATCTTGGCACCTGATAAGCAGCTAACAGTAACCTTCTCCTTGTTCAGCCTAGTGAGTGGGACGTCACTGTGCCTGACTATAGAGTCACATATTACTAGTGTGTTGGGTAGGTTGGGAGGGTGGCCTAATGGTTAAGGTGTTTGCCTTACAAACACAAGGTGCAGAGTTTGAGTCTCACAAGAGATAATTGGCTAGGCTTAAAATGGCTCGCAAGGGCAGTTAGCTTAGTACTAATCTATGAACCTATGTATGTTATTTTGCCTTATGGGCTGTGATTGCGTGGCACACTGGTTTTGTGAAGTATGTGTTTCATGGTTTGTGTTGGGGGTGGAGGGTGCTTGGATGTTTGCTTTGGAGGTCTGTGTTGCTTTTGCAGATTTTTATTTAGAACCTCCGAGTTTGTTTTTTTGTATTTGTGTGTGTTTTTTGCCGGTGCTGTTTTCATAGGTCTGTGTGAGACTGGTGGTGTGATGCAAGTAATTCCCTTCTCCTTTTGACTGTCTGGTCCAGTCTTGGGTTGAGAGAGCTTAGCCTCCAGTTTGGCTGTATAATTGCATCTCTCGCATGTATTAGTGTTTGGTAGGAGGAGAGGGTTATCTCTGTACATGAGGCAGTTGTAACATTCCCTCAAAATGCCCAGACTCACCAGTTGTACCAGAGAGTATACCTGAAACTGCCCTTTGGACTTGCCTGGATAGGTACAGTGAGCTGTTTTACTGACTGGCTGGTCAGTTCGAATAGAGAGCCTTGTCTTTCTCTACAGTATGGGGCGGGGGGGGTCTAGTGCTATAGTTTATTAGTGCTTGCTGTGAGTTTCGAGCAATTGCTGGGCTGAGAAGTGAATGGTTTTAGTGCTTAAGTTAAAAGTTTTTCCTTGTTCCAAGGGAAAAAATTGAAGAGTAGACTTTGTGGAGTGGGGAATAGTTATAACCTAGCTAACCGGCGCTGCCCGGCGCACAAAACTGCACTAATGCAGGTTTTATACAGGGAAATGAAAGAGATAGACGTTAGCCCAAAATGGCCAATAAACTACTAATTTCTGGGCTGAAACCACTCCTTCGGGGACAGATAGGCTACTCAAAGCTCCCCTCTCTCACAGGTGAACAGAGAAAGTTTCTTCTATCCAAGTAAGGTATGGGCAAACACAGAAACTTGTAACACAGCCCAGAATTCAGCACTAATCTGAAAACTGGACTATACTAGCTTAGAAAGGCGGGAAAACATGTATATATTTTTTTTGTTTTTTTTTTCAGAAAATAAAGCAGATACAATAAAAGAAACACTTGCACAGAAATGGCTATCACACTTGAGTGTGTAGCCTACAACAGTTAAACAGGTAATTTAAACACAAAAACAACTTTGTTAAAGTGCAGGCAGTAAAATAAGTACAATATGTAGCTGAAACAAGCTTTTTAAATCACAGAAACTCTAGAAAATCAGAGTTTTGGGCGGAATTAGTTAAAGGCAGCAAGAAAATGCAGAAAATATATACTTAATCACTCCAAAGTCTCTTTTTTGTCTCTCTGCTTCTGTAAAACTCTGCAGGGCACCAGGCAGGAGCTTGCTGAGCTATATACAAGCACAAAAACTTTGCAAATGCGGGTTTTTTAGCAGGGAAATGAAAGAGATAGAAATTAGCCCTATTAATTTCTGGGCTGAAACCACTCCTCCAGTGACAGATAGGCTGCTCAAAGCTCCCCTCTCTCACAGGTGAAGAGAGAAACTTTCTTCTATCCGAGTAAGGTATGGGCAAACACAGAAACTTGTAACACAGTCCTGAATTCAGCACTAACCTGAAACTAGGGTCTGTAGTCGCTCCCCCTTTATGAAGCTGGGTGAGTGTAGCAGTGTGCCATTTTGTAGGGACAAAGCCTGAGGTGAGGCTGTGATTGAACAGGGCACACAGGTGTGGTGCCAGTTCACTTTGTAGTTCATGTAGAACACAGCCAGGGATATTGTCGGGTCCCATGGAAGCTGTATTCTTGGCCTTGGACAATGCAGCTTTAACCTGTGCTGTAGTAACACTGGGTGCCTAGCAGGTGGAGAGAAGGGTAAAGTTGGCACTGAATCTGTCGGTCAGTATGTTGGCAATATCTGTTGGCTCAGTATAGGAGGTACCATTGTGCAGTAACTCAGAGCAAACTGGGTATTGTTGTGGAGATTATTGATATTACTGTAGAAGGCTTTGTAGTTGTTTTTTAGTGTCTGCACAATTCTGCCTTCATAGCTAGTTTTACAAGTTTTAATGAAGTATCTCAACTTTTTGTTGAGGTTAATAAGGGTGTTTTTCCAGTCTTGAGACTTCACCTTTTTCTGCAACAGTTTCTTCCATCTGTTATAGAGTTTGTTAATGGCAGGGGACCACCAGATTGGCTTCCTTTGTTGGAGGAGAGCGTCTTGGTTCTGTTGGGTATGGCTACGTGTTCGTACAGTGCATTGGTGTATGATTCGGGAGTCATGCACCTATTTTCCATTTGCATGGATGCCATGAAGTTAGCCATCTCTGTTTTTAGGAGCCCAAAATCAGCTCTGGAGAAGTTTTTCATGGTGGTTACCTTTGCTGGTGGTGTGGGTGAGATGTGGATTTCCATGGTAATTAGTTTGTGGTCGGATCTAACCAGGGAGGAATTGACTATTGGTGTTGAGCAACGGTTGCCCATGTTAGTAATAACCAGGTGAAAGATATTGCTTCCTGTAGTGGGGGTAAGAATGAGCTAGTCCAGCGCATTGGAATTAATGAATTCCAGGAACCATTGGGCAAATGTATTGGTGCATGAGTAGTTTTTGAGGGGTAGTTGAAGTCATCCAGTATGAGAGTGTTGGGTTGGACGCTAATAGTTTCCAGGGTGTTTACGAACGTGGAATGAGAGTCTTGGGATGTGGTTGGGGACCTGTAGCAGGCTACGACGTGAATCGCCATACCCACTGTTAGTTGTACCTGAAGTATCTATGATGCGTTATGCTGGGCTACTAGTTTGGAGGTGTGTATATCTTTTATGAATATGGAGATGCCATTGCCTTTGGAGCTTTTATCCATTTTCTGGGGCCAAAAGGTGTGGAATGAGTTACAGCCTGGTAGCGCAAGGGTGCTTTCTGCTGCTTTAAACCAGGTCTCAGTTACAGCAGAAATATCGATGTTCTCCAATTTGAGAAGTGCTTCGAGTGAGTGCATATTGAGATTTAGACTTCTAGCGTTGTGCAGCATGACCCTCAGATTGCAGTTATTCGTAGCTGTTACGGTGGTAATTTGGTCTTTGGAACACTGCCTAAAAAGGCACTATGGGGGTGGCAAGAGCTTTAACCAGTATCCGGAAACCTAGGGGGTGACAGATTCATGCCATCTCTGGCAAAGCATCGAGGTCTGTCAATCATGTCATCCCAAGCAGACAGATACTGGATCCCCTTAGCATGACACCAGAAACTTAGCCAATTGTTGAAGTCAGTCATTTTCTGCTTGTACTGCGGTATCATTCTAGGCAATGGTAGGATGCTTCTCAGTGCTAGGGTCATACCTGCCTGGGACACATAATCCGAGAGCTCCTCTATGCCTTTTTTCATGTAGTCCGGGGAGGTACGTCTCAGGTCATTCACACCCACATGGACAATGACAGAGTCATACCTGTACTTGTGGAGTGACTTGAGTGCATGTGTTATGTGTCGGATCCTGGCACCCGACAGACAGCTGACTGTTACCTTCTCCTTATTCAACCTAGTGAGTGGGACATCAGTGTGCCTCACTATCGCATCACTTATGATTAGTGCATTGGGAAAGCTGTTTTGCCTTAGGGCCTTAGGTTGAGGGGCACATTGTGTAGGTGAGCTATGTGTTTTGTGATTTGTGCTGTGTTGTGGTTGAGTGGGTTTCTGATTTGGAGGTCTCTGCTGTTTGGGTAGATTTCTTTTGAGGGCCTCCACGAAGTGGGTGTGTTGTTTGTGTTTTTATGTGAGTACTGCGATAGTGAGTGTTCTGGAGGGGTATGTGTTCTATGTGGTGTGGTGCAGGTGTTGACCTTCTCCTCTTGACCAGCTATTCCAGTCGGCTGGAGAGTGCATGTCTTCCTGTTTAGATATATAAGTGCATCTCTCACAAGTCTGAGTGTTGGGATATAAAAGGAGTGGGTTGTCTGTGTACGTGTGGCAGTTGCTGCACTGCCTCAGAATGCCCAAGTTCACCATGTTAATAGGAGAAAGCACAGGGAACTGACCTTTAGACATGCCAGGAGGGATATTCATTATTAATAAGTACTGGAGCTGTTTCTTTATAGGACGTTTAGTGCTGTTAGCACGTATGTGTGCCACAATAACTGCTACAAGAAACAAGATGAACTGCTAGGTAAATAAGCTTGTTAAATGCAAGAGAGAAAAGAACTAGCAAGATCTAAGGGAAAAATTGAAGAGCAGACTTTCTGGCACCGGTAATAGTTTACCCTAGCTTAGTGGCACTGCATGGCACGCAAACCCGTGCAAACATGGATTTTTAAAATAGAAAGTTGAAATAGAGCTAGAAACCACTCCTCTTGTGGTATATAGGCTACCTAGTGCTTACCACTCCCACTGATAAGCTGAGAGGCTTCTTTCTAACACAGAAAGATTTGGGGAACTCAGAAACTACAATATAGTCCTGAATACAGCAAATCTGTATTTGGACTACTCTAGTAACAGGAAAGGCGGGAAAACAAGCTAGAACTTTTTTTAAAATATAACAGTAGCAAATGAGCAAACTGATTTAAACAAATTAACCAATTAACCAATAAAAAAGCTCAAAACTGAGCTCTGTTCCAGCAGTCTTCAATCAGACAAGCTCCAGCTGCACACTCCTGCCACTAGGGTGCAGGGCAACCTTCTCCAAAAAAAAATGGCCTGGATTAGTGCTCAAGTTATGCAAACAAAGCTAGATTCAGCAGGTCTGAATCTAGTCTATGCTACAGCAAACAAGGCACACTAATTCCAGAAATAAACAGTTCAAATAAGCAGGCACAATAAGCCTTTAACCAGAAATTCCCAGCTCAGAGGGGCAGAATCTACCCTTTTCTCCCACAAGAGTGCATACCACAAACCTTCGTAATGTAAAATAACTGGCCTGAAGCCCAAGTGCTTCAACCAGAACTAAGACACTTTTAGAATAACAGACACTAAGCCTTCAATCAACAACTCCCAACTTAGAAGGATGTAAGCTAATTGTCTTTCCACAAAAGTGCAGACCACAAACCTTCTTAATGTAATACAACTGGCCTGAAGCCCAAGTGCTTAAACCAAAAGGCTTAGAATAACAGTTGGCTACTAACAAGCAGTAATAAATGCAGCAGAATAAATGCAATTGAGTACTATTAAGAATAAGCAGCAAAAGCAAAATAAAGTAATAAAGTAGGAAGAAACACAAATACAGTAAAAGTAGATGAGTAAAGTGCAATTATTGTAATGTAACAGTAGTAAATGAGCAAAGTGATTTAAACAAATTAACCGGTAAAAAAGCTCAAAACTGAGCCCTGTTCCAGCAGTCTTCAAACAGACAAACTCCAGCTGCACAGTCCTGCCACTAGGGTGCAGGGGAACCTTCTTCAAAAAAGAGATGGCCTGGATTAGTGCTCGAGTTATACAAACAAAGCTAGATTCAGCAGGTATGAATCTAGTCTATGCTACAGCAAACAAGGCGCACCAATTTCAGGCACAATAAGCTTTTAACCAGAAATTTCCAGCTCAGAAGGGCAGAATCTACCCTCTCCTCCCACAAGAGTGCAGACCACAAACCTTCTTAATGTAAAATAACTGGCCTGAAGCCCAAGTTCTTAAACCAGAACTAAGACACTTTTAGAATAACAGACACTAAGCCTTCAGTCAGCAACTCCCAACTTAGAAGGATGTAAGCTACCTGTCCTGCCACAAGAGTGCAGACCACAAACCTTCTTAATGTAAAGCAACTGTCCTGAAGCCCAAGTGCTTAAACCAAAAGGCTTAGAATAACAGTTACAATTTAATCAGGTTACTAACAAGCAGTAGTAAATGCAGCAGAATAAATGCAATTAAGTACTTTTAAAAATAGGCAGCAAAAGCAAAATAAAGTAATAAAGTAGGAAGAAACACACATACAGTAAAAGTAGATGAGTAAAGTGCAGTTGTTTTAATATAACAGTAGCAAACGAGCAAACTGATTTAAACAAATTAACCTATCAAAAAGCTAAAAACTGAGCCCCGTTCCAGCAGTCTTCAGTCAGACAAGTTCTATTTGCATACTCCTGCCACTAGAGTGCAGGGAAACCTTCTCCAAAAAAAGATGGCCTGGATTAGTGCTCAAGTTATACAAACAAAGCTTGATTCAGCAGGTATGAATCTAGTCTATGCTACAGCAAACGAGGTGCACCAGTTTCAGAAAGAAACAGTTCAAGTAAGCAGGCACAATAAGCCTTTAACCAGAAATTCCCAGATGAGAAGGGCAGAATGTATCCTCTCCTCTCACAAGAGTACAGACCACAAACCTTAATGTAAAATAACTGGCCTGAAGCGCAAGTGCTTAAACCAGAACTAAGACACTTTTAGAATAAATATATATGTGTGTATATAGGGATCTGGTTCATTTCGCCAAATTTTATTACACCAAGACCAAATCGCCGAAAGCACAAATCTCTGAAAACTCATTTTGACGTATTTCATGCCACTGAAAATAGTCGTGGCAGTGTATATGCCCTTTTCCTCACTGTAGTGCGATCCTGGAGTTAGAATATATAGTTGGGGTGGCACAGCCCCCCATATTGTGGGGTGTGGGGGCATAGACCCCCACCTAGCTTGTTTTGTGCTATGCAGTTTCTGTTAAGAGAGTAAGTAATTTTTAATCAAACTAGGTGGGGGGCTGTGCCCCCCACACCGCCCAGTGTGGGGGGCTGTGCCCCCTACACCCCCAACTATATATTCTTACTCCCAGGATCACACTACTGTGAGGAAAAGGGCATATACACTGCCACTACTATTTTCGGTGACATGAAATTCGGCGAAATGAGTTTTCATCGATTTGTACTTTCGGAGATTTGGTCTTGCTGACATGAAATTCAACGAAATGTGCTTTCGGCGAAATGCTCTAGACACACACATATATATATATATTTATCTATATGTGTGTATATATATATATATATATATATATATATATATATATATATAAATAAATATATGTATATATATATCTATATATATATATATATATATATATATCTATATATATATATATATTTATATATATATATAAGAGAGAGCGATACAGTAGATATAACAAGTATACACACCCCTGTTATAATGCCAGGTTTTTGTGATATTAAAAAATGAAACCACAATAAATCATTTCAAAACTTTTCTCACCTTTAATGTGCCCTATAACCTCTACAATTCAATTGAAAAACAAATCTGTTAGGTGGAAAAATATAAAAAATAAAAAACGTACAGTAAGCTGGTTGAGTAAGTGTGCACATCCTTAAACTAATACTTTGTTGAAGCGCCTTTTGATTTAATTACACCATTCATTCTTCTTGGGTACACACCTGCCATCAATTAAAGAGACTCTGATTAATCCCAAATAAAGTTCAACTGTCCTAGTAGGATTTTCCTGACATTTACTCAGTTGCTTGCTGCAGCAAAAACCATGGTTCACAGAGAGCTTGCAAAGCATCAAAGGGATCTCATTGTTGAAAGGTATCAGTCAGGAGAAGGGTATAAAAAAATTTCCACAGCATTGGCTATACCATGGAACACAGTGAAGACAGTCATCAAAAATTGGAGAAAATATGGGACAACAGTGATGTTGCAAAGAACTGGACGTCCCTCCAAAATTGATGAAAAGACAAGAAGAAAACTGGTCAGGGAGGCTGACAAAAGACCTACAGCAACACTGAAGGAGCTGCAGGAATTTCTGGCAAGTACTGATCATGTACTACATGTGACAACAATCTCCTGCATTGTCCATATGTCTGGTCTATGGGGTAGGGTTGCAAGATGGTAGCCTTTTCTTACACAGAAAAACATCCAGGCCCAGCTAAAATTTGCAAAACTATGCATCAAGTCTCCCATAAACGTGTGAAAATATGATGTTATGTGATCCTATCTCGCCTACATTCTGTACTGATGGGCTCGGAGCCGATCCCTCGGCTCCGACTCCGCACGCTATGCTATAGAGCGAAGCCTCTTATTGGCTGAGCTATTTCTTATCCCAGGATGCACCACCACTAATCCCCCAGATCTCGTTTGCCGCTTACAAGCTAGGACGTGGTCTCAAACTTGGCTGAGCTAAGTACTGTTTTCTTCAAAGTTTCCTGTCAGGAATTTTGTTATTCTTACTCCAAACGCTGTTTTAACAGCTATTGTTGTTGTACGAGTGTGTTTTTGCTGACATTTGTTGTGGAAAATTGTGTTTTGGTTTAAGGGAAAGGTTTCCCGTTTAAGTTAGAGGGGCCTTCCCCTATTCTTTATTTAGTGTCTCTGTTTTTTTCAGGAGGTCAAGTACCTGTTTAAATTAGAGGGTCTTGGCCCTCCTTTTCAGTATATTTCTCCTGATTTTCTGTATTGTCTCGTAAAAAAAAAAAAAAAAAAAAATATATATATAGTTGGTTAAAGTTTTCGTTTGTTTTGTGGTAAAATCTCATTACTGAACAGCTAATTTAACTTGTTTTAGTGCACTGTTAGTCAGTATGTCGAAAGAACATAGACCCTCTGGGTTTAAAAAGTGCGCGAGGTGTGGTTACAAAATGTCTATAACTGACGACCACTCCTCGTGCGTATATTGCTTAGGCGCCAAGCACCTACAGGAGTCCTGTAGCGTGTGTCACGCCTTTTCTTCTAGAGTCCTCCAAGAGAGGAAGAATAAATTAATATTAAAAGGGCTGATTAAACCCTCCTTCGAGGAGGCCTTATCTTCCTCTTCCTCTCCTACCAAGAAGAAAAAAGCGTCGGCTCCGACCAGTCTGTCGGAACCGACTGCCAAGAAACCTAGGCAGGCTTCTCCATCGGCTCCACGGACTTCGGAGTCGAGGGCGGAACGGTCTGCCTCGATGCCTCCGGTCTCGACTCCTCTGGTTTCGGAGCCGAGGATTGGGACATCGAGAGGCGGGTCACCTTCATCGGCTCCACTGATTTTGGAGCCGATGAGGGTTGCCGGCTCAGACTCTTCCCCTTTGGCGCCGAAGCCCTCCTCGGCACCGAGGGAAATTGTTTTGAGGTCTCCCTCGGAACCGATTGTAGTCGAGTCCATTCGGAGCCGGTCCCCTAGTCCTTTGGAGCCGATGGAGAAGTCGGTTTGGACCCGATCGGTGTCATCTAGATCCTCCAAGATGTCTGATTCGGACATCGACAGGGTGCTCCTAAGACTTTTCCAGTCTCCTGTGTTCCAAAAGTTAGTTTCGGCTCCAGCCCATTCGGCTTCGGAGCCGATGGTCCACCCTGTTGTTATGGTTCCTCCTCCAACAGCCTTGGCACCGTTGGAGCCGGTGCTGGTGGAGCCGATGGAGGTTTTCGGGTCGGGCCCGACCCTTACTCCAACCCCGGCTCTCGAGTCGGAGTTCGGAACGCGGACCTCCTCTGTCGGCCCCGGGTGGGATGCTTCGGGTCTGATTTTTTCGGTCCCAAACCTTCCTCTCGGTGCGTCGGCTGCGGGGGTACCGTCTACCGTTGTGGCCACGGAGGTGGGACCTTCCCAGGATTCTGGTGGTCCCGCCTTCAGGGCCATGAGGAGTGCGTTAGCCAAATCTTCTTTGGCTACCTCCACGGTCTCCCCAGCACCTTCCCTGCATACGGAGACTGGGTCTTTGGCAGTCCCCCTGTCCTTAGACAGCAGAGCCCCGGGGCCTGAGGTTACCCCCACTGGGGGTTCCCCCCCTCCTGGAGGTCCCTCTGAAGCTTTTTCAGAGGAACCCCCCAGGAAAAGATTGTGCAAGAGGAAGCACGTTGACTCCCCCGATGAGTCTCTCACATCAGACACTGATCTTCATGATGCAGAGGGGTCCCCTAAGTCGTCCTCAGATGATGTCTCCTTTGCAGACATCCTGGAAGCCCTTAAACAACAAGGCGGCTGGCAATCCAAACCCCCTTCTGCTGATGAGTCGGTGTTCCTTAAGGCCTTCGGGGCTCAGCCCTCTGCCTCCTGGGTGTCTCCGCCCTTTGACGAGCTCCTAGATTTGATCTGTCGAAGGGCGTGGGAACACCCAGACTCTGTGGAACCGGTGCCTGCTCGTCCGAATAAGTTCCTGTCAGCACCCCCAGAAAAGGAGTTTTTGACGAAAGGTGTGGCTGTAGATGCCTTGGTGGTGGCATCTGCTACCCAGCAAGATGTAGCAGAGGCTTCGACGTCCGTCCATCCTCCTAATAAGGTGTCTAGGAGCATGGATCGGTACGGTAAGCGCACCCTAAGTTCAGCGGCCTTTACTTTAAGGTCCCTGAACTATCTAACGCACTTTACCAGATTTCAGAGGGATCTGATTAAGGAACTTTCGGATACCCTCTTGGGTAACCTGCCTGAGCAGCTGGCCCAGTCAGTTGACTACACTCTCATCCATATCAAACTCGTCCATGAGGCTCATTTCTTATGCGGCCGAAGGGGCGAGTAGAGCGGCGGGTACAGGCATTGCTTTACGGAGACAAGCCTGGCTCCGCCTGTGTCATTTTGTGGAGGCCTTTAAGTCTTACTTTGCTGATGCCCCCTTTGATGGGTCCTCTTTGTTTGGACCCAAGGTAAAGGACACATTGACTCGCTGCGAGCAAGAAGGTAAGACTTTGACTGCCGTAGGGGCACGATTTTCCACTCCCTTTCGGCCTTATCCCAAGGCTAAAAGAGGAGGGAAAATGTGGTTCCGTAGATCTCAGAAGTCTTATCCCTCACAGCAGGATGATCCCCCTTCTAGAGGCATAGGAGGGGGAAATTCTTCTGGAAGACGCCGTCCCAGAGGCGGCAGAGGCCCCCGCAACACTGGAGACCGCAAGTCCTTTCGTGGCTCTTCAGCCTTTCACAGTCCCTGAGGGATTGCCCGACTGTGCAGCTCCGGAGCCAGTCAGGGGTCGTTTTTCGAGGCACCTAAAAGCCTGGGAAGGTATCTCTCAGGACCGGTGGGTGCTTCGAATTATCGCCGGAGGTTACATCATCCCCTTTTCTCACTCCCCATCTCAGTCCAAAAAAATCCCAGACCCGCCACCCAGTCAACGGGAAATTGCAGCCTCAGAAGTTTCAAAGCTGCTTCGAAAAGGAGTCATCCATCCCCACAGACCAGATCGGATTAGGGACTTACTCAAGATTCTTTTTGGTGCCAAAAAAGACCGGGGACTTGAGGCCCATTTTGGATCTCAGCATTCTAAACCGTTCAGTCAAAAAGTCCAAGTTCCGAATGGTCACCCTACAGTCCATTCTCCCACTGCTGGAGAAAGGAGTTTGGATGTGCTCCATAGATCTCAAGGGTGCTTATTACCATATCATGGTACATCAAGCGTCCAGGAGACATCTGCGCTTCAGCCTAGGAGACAGTCATTTTCAGTTCCGCGCGCTGCCCTTTGGTCTCACCACAGCCCCCAGGGTGTTCACCATATGTTTGGCGGTCGTGACTGCTCACCTGAGAAGTCTAGGATTCCAGGTGTTTCCGTATCTAGACGACTGGCTCCTAACTGCCACCTCCAAGCATCTACTATTGTGGAGCCTACAAGCCACGATATCACTGGGCACTTCCCTTGGAATCACCTTCAATTGGCCAAAGTCTGTGTTGCTGCCATCTCAACGCATAAGATTCATCGGAGTAGAGATAGACTCAAACCGAATGCGAGTCTATCTACCTACAGAAAGGATACAAACCATACAGGCTCAAGTTCGAGCCTTACTTCCCAGATCCAAAGCCCCAGCCAGAATGGTCCTGCAGCTACTGGGATCTATGTCCGCCATGGTTCTTCTAGTTCCCCTTGCAAGGTTGCACATGAGAATTCTCCAGTGGCTTCTTTCAACTCAGTGGTCCTTTCAGGATCTCCCTCTCAGTCACCTCATATGGATCACGGAAACCTGCAAACGGGACCTTCGCTGGTGGCTGGTGCCCTCCAATCTGGATCAGGGACGACCCTTTGTTCCACCTCCTCCTGTGGCCACTTTGACTACGGACGCCTTCCAGATGGGGTGGGGGGGCATTCCCTGGGCAGGTCAGTCCAAGGCAAATGGCATTCGGAAGAGACCCTACTTCATATCAACATCTTAGAGATGAGGGCGGTGCTTCTGTCCCTACAAGCCCTTCACGATTATCTCCCTCAGGGCGTAATTGCCGTTCACTCTGACAACATGTCAGTTGTCTGGTACCTGAACAAGCAGGGAGGGACCAGATCCTACCCTCTTTGCAGAGAGGCCATGAGTGTTTGGGAATGGGCAGTGTCGACCAAACGTTTTCTAGTGGCGACTCATATCCCTGGCAAGTCCAATGTGATAGCTGACAGACTGAGCAGAATTATCCTCTCTCCACACGAGTGGTCTCTGAACATTACGGTTGCAAATCAGATTTTCAGCAAATGGGGAATTCCTTGTTGCGACCTCTTCGCAACCCCGCTGAATGCGAAGTGCAAAAAGTTCTTCTCCCTCGCCCAGGCTCTGGGGGAGAGCCCTATGGACGCACTAGCCCATCCGTGGCCCACCGTCTTGCTATATGCTTTTCCCCCAGTTCCCCTCCTTCCCAGAGTGATCCAAAAGGCGTCTCACTTGGGGAGCAAAATGATCTTAGTTGCTCCTTACTGGCCTCGTCAGGTATGGTTCCCCTATCTTCGGAAATATGCACTGGAAGGTCCATGGTTCCTGGATCAGATCCCAGACCTATTGGTTCATCAGTCGGGACTACTCCACCAGTCCCTACACACCTTGAAATTGACGGCTTGGCTCCTCCTCTTCCGACTATAGTCAGGAATCATACCTTAGACCCGGAAGTTGTACACATCTTATCTTCGGCCCACAAGTCTGCTACTAAGAAATTATATTCTAGCAAATGGAAGAGATTTGCTATTTGGGCTCAACTCCGGGGTCTGGATCCCATCACTGTTCCCGTATCAGAAGTCCTGAAATTTCTAACTTCCCTTTTCAACCAAGGCTCTTCAGTCTCTACCATCAAGGTTCAATTGGCAGCTATTTCCAATTTTCACGAGTCTATAAACCCACCTTTAATGAGCAACAGATTGTGTAAGACCTTCATGAAAGGTGCTGCGTTTTTACGACCTCCAATTTCTCATCCTGCTCCTCCATGGGATCTCAACGTGGTGTTACGTGCCTTAACTTCCTCCCCCTTCGAACCGGCAGCAACATGTGATTTAAAATTTCTATCGTGGAAAACTGCCTTTCTGGTTGCGATTACTTCTGCCAGAAGGGTTTCAGAGCTTCAAGCTTTGTCTGTAAAACCTCCGTACTTGGTTTTTCACAAAGATAGAGTATCTCTCAGGCCAAATCCATCCTTTGTCCCTAAGGTTTGTTCCAGTTTTTGCCTACAACAGTCATTAGAACTTCCAGTCTTCTTTCCAAAGTACTCAAACAAAGCGGAATACATATTCCACACATTAGATGTCCACAGGCAATTGCATTTTTATTTAGATAGGACCAAACAAACAAGGAAAACAGATCAATTGTTTGTATCCTTTTCGGATTATAAATTGGGCAAAGCCGTCACAAAGGTCACTATTGCCAAATGGATCAGGGACTGTATCACTCAAGCTTATTCCTCTTCTAATAGAGAGCTTACGACCTCTGTCAAAGCTCATTCTACAAGAGCTATGGCTACTTCAGTAGCATTCCATTCTAAGCTTGCCATTAGTGACATTTGTGCTGCGGCTACGTGGTCCTCCCCGCATACTTTCATTTCTCACTACAAATTGGACGTGGCATCTAGGGGACGAGCTTCATTTGGTTCCACAGTGCTCAGGAGTGTTTTCCAGTGAGCCACCCAGGATTTAGGTGCTAGGGACGCTGTCCCATCAGTACAGAATGTAGGCGAGATAGGATCACATAACATCTTTTAGTTATGTACTTACCATAACTTTAGATGTTTGGGATCCATCTCGCCTACATTCCCAATAACCCACCCTCCTTCCCCCTTCCTTGGAGATCAGAGGATATCAGAAGGTCCGAATCCTGTTGTTTCATCTTGAAACTTCTAACAATGTTATATAAACAAGTGTGTATGTATGCATGAATGCGGACAAACAAGATCTGGGGGATTAGTGGTGGTGCATCCTGGGATAAGAAATAGCTCAGCCAATAAGAGGCTTCGCTCTATAGCATAGCGTGCCGAGTCGGAGCCGAGGGATCGGCTCCGAGCCCATCAGTACAGAATGTAGGCGAGATGGATCCCAAACATCTAAAGTTATGGTAAGTACATAACTAAAAGTTATGATCTGATGAGACCAAGGTTGAACTTTTTGGCCACAATTCCAAAAGGTACATTTGGTGCATAAACAGCTCTTCACATCACCAAAGGAACACCATCCCCAAGGTGAAGCATGGTGGTGGCAGTATCATGCTTTTGGGCTGCTTTTCTTCATCTGGAACTGAGTCTTTAGTCAAGGTGGAGGGAATTATGAACAATTCCAAATACCAGTCACTTCTGGCTGAAACCCTTCAGGCATCTGCTAGAAAGATGAAGAGGAATTTTACCTTTCAACACGACAATAACCCCAAGCATACATTCAAATCAACAAAAGAATGGCTTCACCAGAAGAAAATTAAAGTTTTGGAATGGTCCAGCCAAAGCCTAGACCTAAATTCAACAGAAAATCTTTGCGGTGACCTGAAGAGGGCTGTGCACAAGAGATGCCCTTACATTCTGACAGATTTGGAGCACTTTTGCAAGGAACAGTGGACAAATATTGCCAAGTCAAGATGTGCCATGCTTATAGACTCCTACCCAAGAAGACTGAATGCTGTAATTAAATCAAGAAGAAGCTTCAACAAAATATTAGTTTAGGGGTGTGCACACTTATGCAACCAGCTTATTATACATTTTTTATATTTTATATTTTCCCCTAACATATTTGTTTGTTTTTCAATTGAATTGTACAGGTTATAGGTCACATTAAAGGTGAGAAACATTTTGAAATGATTTATTGTGGTCTCATTTTTTTTATATCAGAAAAAAATGGCATTTTAACAGGGGTATGTACACTTTTTATATCCACTGTAGATACACACACACACACATCCATCCCCAACCCCTTTTTCCCACTTTTGCACTTAGGGTTGGGGTGTCACTTCAACAGTCACAGTCATCTAGAGCCAAAGTTTACACCATGAGGATAGCTAGCTCTGTCATGGTAGTTCATCCACACCACACACTCATACTCAAACTCACACTTATGGCCAATTTAGAGTGTCCAGTCTACCTAATGCATGTCTTTGGAATGTGGGAGAAAACCTGAGAACCCTAAGGAAACCCACATGAACACAGGGAGGACACGCAGACTCCGCACAGAAGACACCCCATCTGAGAATCAATCTGGGAAACCTCTTGCTGTGAGGTATGTATTTGAAAGTAACAAACCAAACTTATCAACAATTTTTGGTGTACTGGTGGCCCACAGAAATTAAAGTGAGCCTTAACTTGAACCAGCAGATGTTCACCAAACACACTGCCTTACTGGAATATAGATAGTAGTGCCTGCTACCCTCTCACTGACAGTCTGTCAGAGCTCAGAACTCCTCCCACTGCCTGCCTATGAAAGTGAAGGGCCAGTCACCTGGCAGGACACTCACAGACAGTACCCTTTCAGATGTTCATCGTGCTATGCTGCTGCAGTCATCACACTTGGGTTATCCTGCCGTCAGGCGGTCCCGCAGTCAACCTGAATTCCAAAGCCTTGGTCCGGCATCGGTTGTCGTCACTTCTTCCCTAACGTCAGTGCGGCAGGGGTATAAAAAAGGCAGCCGACGCCATTTTCTCCAGTCTTTCTTGCCGCGCGGTGCCCGAAGCAGAAGCAGTTCGCATGTGCTGGTCAGCCAGCTGCTGAGATTTTCTAACAGAATTTCAGCTGAAGTCTTCTATAAAGCTAAGTACTCCGTTGGGGAAACTTTTCTTGCCTCAGACTGATGACAGACAAAGTTAATAATTGTATTTCTTGTGGGAAGCAAATACCTCATAAGGATTTTCATTCTTATTGTATTCCTTGCCTAGGCCCAGACCATGACGTTTCTGGTTGTCGGTTTTGCGCTAGGTTCAGTAAACACACTATTAAGCGTTGGGCTGATACCGCCCGACATTATTTTGGCAGAAAATTCAACTACATTATGTCGTCAGAACCTCCGACTACTGCTATGTTTAAAAAACGCAAGGACAAAGACCGGCAGCCTAGACCTAGACCAGATACCGAGGTCTCGGTTAGGCCTGCCGCCGGATCTTCGGTTTTCAGTGAGGCGCCTACGCAGCCTCTGACTACTGCAGATTTAGAAAATACGACTACCTCTCAGTCAGAATCTACTGGCCCACTGGAGCCGGTTCCTCCTCAACTCGTGGACGCCAGCCCTGGCGGCGATCCGGAGACTATGGACAGGCCTTCGGTTTCAGAAGGCGTCTTTAAACCGACGACTCTTTCCGTTAAGTCATACGCTAAGCTTCCAAAGGTTAAGAAACCAGGTCCACAGACTCCCATACAGGCCCCTTTGCCTAAAAAACAGATGCTCAAAATGGCGGAGGACCTGATTACCCTTATCAGAGGTTCCCAGCCCCCTCCTGACAAAAGGCTTAGACTGGAGGAAGATTTACCTCCTTCTGACCAGGAATCCATTTCCTCAGTAGACTCTGAGGAACAAGATTACCCCTGCTCTCTCTATGAAGACTCAAATGCTGAGGAGTCTATTCCCTCTGTTTCCCCCCCCCCGAAGACTTCTCTTTTGGGGAAACCCTGCACACCATGAGAGAGCATTTCCACTGGGAAGGACAAGATTACTCTGACTCCAAGAAAAGACTCTGTGAGTTTCTTCTTTTGCCTCAGCATAGACCCCTAGCTATTCCTCCTGTTTTGGACATTCCGGATGATGTCTACACTGAATCCAGTCTAAATCCAGATTCCTTACCTCCAGCACCACCTAAACCAGACAGATACTATCGAGTCCCTGACTCTCACAAGTTTTTATATAAAAGCCCTGCTGCAGACCCAGAAACCATTTCCCAGGGTCCCAAAGGGGTTAAGGCCTCTACTGCTAAGAATCTATTACCTGCGGAAAGAGATTCCAGGGCATTAGAAAGATGGGGGAAAAAAAGTGTATACCTCTGCCACTTTGGCCATGAGGGCATTAAACTGCCAATTCCACATGATTAAATACCAGCAGTACTTGCTTACTCAGTTAAAACAGAAAATGATCCCTCAAACAGATCAACTAGATTTCAAAGGGATACAAGATTTGTTGCATGCAGCAGAACAAGTGGGAAAACATACCTTGCAGTGTGGCTTTGATTCTTTGGCGGCCTCATGTAGAGCAGCAGTCACAGGGTCTGTAATACGTAGACATGCTTGGCTAAAAGAGCAGACCTTACCAGAACATGTCAAAGCAAAGTTACTGGATGCTCCACTGCAAAAGGATGCGTTATTTGGTGTCATAGCAGAGGAAGTTTGATTTAAACTGTGTTGAAGGAATATTTAACTCGTGGGAGTTATTCTGCTCTTTAGTAACTTGAACTGAAGCTAGTGTGTTATTTGCTAGTAATTACAGGTGTGGAGGTAGCCACATTATTTGATTTCCTGTCCTTGCCTTTTTAAGTGGTGCATTGTGAAATTTTTATTGCTTAAAAAACTCAGCTTTGGCCAGCTAAGAACTTGGTTATATTCAACTGGACGTATAAGAGAATTTAAGTACCTTTATCTGCACTTTTTTTAAAAAAAAATACAGTATTTAATTTGATTTAAACTGTGTTGAAGGAATATTTAACTCAAGTGGGAGTTATTCTGCTGTTTAGTAACTTGAACTGAAGCTAGTGTGTTATTTGCTAGTAATTACAGGTGTGGGGGTAGCCACATTCTTTGATTTCCTGTCCTTGCCTTTTTAAGTGGTGCATTGTGAAATTTTTATTGCTTAAAAACCTCAGCTTTGGCCAGCTAAGAACTTGGTTATATTCAACTGGACGTATAAGAGAATTTAAGTACCTTTATCTGAACTTTTTTTAAAAAAAATACAGTATTTAATTTGATTTAAACTGTGTTGAAGGAATATTTAACTCAAGTGGGAGTTATTCTGCTCTTTAGTAACTTAAACTGAAGCTAGTGTGTTATTTGCTAGTAATTACAGGTGTGGGGGTAGCCACATTCTTTGATTTCCTGTCCTTGCCTTTTTAAGTGGTGTATTGTGAAATTTTTATTGCTTAAAAACCTCAGCTTTGGCCAGCTAAGAACTTGGTTATATTCAACTGGACGTATAAGAGAATTTAAGTACCTTTATCTGCACTTTTTTTAAAAAAAAATGCAGTATTTAATTTGATTTAAACTGTGTTGAAGGAATATTTAACTCAAGTGGGAGTTATTCTGCTCTTTAGTAACTTGAACTGAAGCTAGTGTGTTATTTGCTAGTAATTACAGGTGTTGGTAGCCACATTCTTTGATTTCCTGTCCTTGCCTTTTTAAGTGGTGCATTGTGAAATTTTTATTGCTTAAAAACCTCAGCTTTGGCCAGCTAAGAACTTGGTTATATTCAACTGGACGTATAAGAGAATTTAAGTACCTTTATCTGCACTTTTTTTTAAAAAAATACAGTATTTAATTTGATTTAAACTGTGTTGAAGGAATATTTAACTCAAGTGGGAGTTATTCTGCTCTTCAGTTATTCCCACCCACACTCCCTGTTTTTGTTTTGGTGTTAATCTTAGTGGCCTTGAAACTGCCCGCCCCTCAGCCTGCCTCTGGGCCCATCACATTTGCTTACTCAACTGAGTGCAGTGAGATCATATTCTGATTTCAGGCACTCCTACTGTGTACAAAGAGAGCATCTGGGAAACAGACAAAAAAAAATAAGCTTATTTCCTGCCTTTCCTGTTAAGTGGTATAGACTATTTGTAGGCTTCTGAGCCCCCAAGCCCTTCTGTGTTTGAGGGAAGCCTTCTAGCTTGTTTTTTTTTTCTTATAACTAGCCAGTTTTCTAGTTTCAGCACTCAGATCTGTTTCTTTGATCTCAGCACTTGTTCAGATAAAAAAAAAAAAAAAAAAATATCTGCTTTTACTGTACTTGTGTTTCTACCTACTTCATTTTACTTTTGCATCATCTTAAAAATACTCAATTGTATTTATTACTGCTTGGTGTAACTCATTCTAAGCCTTTTGGTTTAAACACTTGGGCTTCGGACCAGTTGTTTTGCACTGAGAGGGTTTGTGGTCTGCACTGTTGTGGCAGAACAGGTAGCTTACATCCTTCTAGGTTGGGAACTGCTGATTGAGGGCTCAGTGTCTGTTATTCTAAAAGTGTATTAATTCTGGTTTAAGCACTTGGGCTTTCAGGCCAGTTATTTTACATTAAGAGGGTTTGTGGTCTGCACTCTTGTGGGAGGAGAGGCTGGACTCTGCCCTTCTGAGCTGGGAATTTCTGGTTAAAGGCTTATAGTGCATGCACATCTGAACTGCTTCTTACCGAAGTTGGTGCGCCTTGTTTGCTGTGGCATAGACTGGATTCGGGCCTGCTGGATCTAGCTTTGTTTGTGTAACTTGAGCACTAATCCAGACATTCTCTAAAGTATTCAATTGTATTTATTACTGCTTGGTTGTAACTTGATTAAAGTGTAGCTATCATTCTAAGTCTTGTGGATTAAGCACTTGGGCTTCAGACCAGTTGTTTTACATTAAGAAGGTTTGTGTCAAGCACTGTGGTGGCAGGACAGATAGCTTTCATCCTTCTAAGTTGGGAACTGCTGATTGAGAGCCCAGTGTCCAAGGGTATTAGTTCTGGTTTAGGCACTTGGGCTTCAGGCCAGTTATTTTACATTAAGAAGGTTCGTGGTCTGCACTCTTGTGGGAGAAGAGGCTGGACTCTGCCCTTCTGAGCTGGGAATTTCTGGTTAAAGGTTTATAGTGCCTGAATATTTGAACTGTATCTTACTGAAATTGGTACACCTTGTTTGCTCTAGCATAGACTAGATCCAGGCCTGCTGAATCTAGCTTTGTTTATATGCTTGTTGTTTGTTTGCTTGTTATTTCCCTGGAAGCTAATTCCACCTAATACGCGGCTTCTCAGCGCTTCTGTGGATCACTAGTGATATCTGCATTGCTTACTGTACTAGTTCCTTGTTTCACTTGAAAGAAAGTTAGTGTTTGTCGTTTTTGCATTTAGTTACTTGTAACACATCACACTCAAGTTACCTGGCACTTGCTCACTAAAGCAATTATATAAGTCAGCACTAAAAATTAAACGCACTACACCCTCACTCCCCACTGGCCCTTGTTTTCAATTATTAAGGAATTCCCAATATTATTCTAGCATGTCCAAAGGTCAGTTGTCAATCTCCTCTCCGGTCCAGCTGGTGAATCTGGGAATCTTGAGGCAATGTTATAACTGCCTCATGTACACAGACAACCCTCTCCTCCTCCCACATAACACAAATACTTGCGAGTGATGCAGCTATTTAGCCAAACTGGAGGCTGAGCTCTCTCAACTCAGGACTGGCAAGACCAGACAGGAGGAGAAGGCAACTACACACACCACAAAACCAGCCTCACATAATGCTACCACACCACTGAATCAAACACATAAACACACAAAGACATACTCAGAGGCTCTGAGTAAAAATTTACTTAAACAGCAGAGGCCTCCAAAGCAGACACCCAAACAACTGCTACCTCAAGACACCCCACAAGCAACACATAAACCACAAAAGCAGTGTGCAAAGCAGTCACAGCCCTTAAGGCCGAATACAACACCAAACATACTTGTCATAGGTGACTCCATAGTCAGACACACTGACGTCCCACTCACCAGGCTGAACAAGGAGAGGGTCACAGTAAGCTGCCTATCGGGCGCTAGAATCCGCCACATAACACAAGCACTCTGGTCACTCCACGGCAAGTACAAATATGACACAGTCATTGTCCATGCTGGTGTGAACGACCTGAGACGCACCTCCTGGACTACATGAAAAGAGACATAGAGGAGCTCTCTGATTATGTAGCCCAGGCAGGTATGACCCTAACCCTGAGCAGTATCCTTCCTTCACCAAGAATGATGCCACAATATAGAGACAAGATGATCAGCTTTAACAATTGGCTTAATGTCTGGTGTCATTCAAAGGGGATCCAGTGTCTGTCTGCCTGGGATGACATGCTTGACAAGCCACGCTGCTTCGCAAGGGACGGCTTGCACCTGTCACCTCTGGGATTCCGGATATTGGCTAAGGCTCTTGCCACCCCATAGTGCCTTTTTAGGCAAGGCTCAAATTCTAAACCTACCACCCTAGAAAACAAAAATGGGAAGAAACTGAGGGTAATGCTGCTCAATGCCAGAAGTCTAAATCTCAAAATGCACGCCTCGAGGCCCTTCTCAGTATGGAGAACATCGATGTCTGTGCTGTAACTGAAACCTGGTTCAAGGCTCCTGAGAGCACCCTGGCACTATTAGGTTTTACCTCATATCATGCGTTCCGGCCCCAAAACCCGGACCACACCACAAAAGGAGGGGGTGTATCCATATTCATAAAGGATACCCACACCTCCAGGTTGGTGGCAACGCATCTAAGCTTCGAAACCATCCAGGTGCAACTAACCATAGGCAAAACTGCTCTACAAATTGTAGCATGCTACAGGCCACCCTCTCAAACTCAGGAACCCCACACAGCCTTCCTGAAGACACTGGAGGGTATAAATGTATCAACAAACTCCATCATATTGGGTGACTTCAACTACCCGAATATAGACTGGGAACATTACTCAAGCCCTAACTTTCTAGCCCAACGGTTCCTGGAGTTCATAAATTCAAATGCCATGGAACAGCTAGTCACTGTTCCCACGAGAGGAGAAAATATACTAGATCTCATTATCACAAACATGGGGACAAAATGCTCCACACCGGAAGTATATCCCTCATTGGTGAGATCTGATCATAAACTAATCTCACTGGAAATCCACATCCCGCCCCCACCCCAAACAAAAAAGACCACAGTGAAGAACTTCTCTAAAGCAAACTTCACACTACTCAAGACTGGTGTGGTATCCTTCAAGGCCCCTGAGCCAGTGGAAACCACAACCAAAGCTGCGGAAGCCCTTACAAATGCCTTCTATGAACACCTCCAGGACTGCATGGATCAGGCAATCCCAAATAAAACCAAGACTCTTTCCACAAAGGGCAAACGTCCAGTCTGGTGGACCCCAGCCATTAACAAACTTTACAATAAGAGGAGAAAGCTATTACATCATAGAACAAAATCCATAAAAGGGAAGTCACCCCTGATCATTATTAGTAAAAAAATACGAGCACTCATAAAATCGACTAAGGCCAATTTTGAGAGAAAAATTGCCATGGATTCAAAGGACAATCATAAGGCCTTTTTCAGCTATGTTAGGAACCTGGGTGGAAACTCCCATATATGCTCAGAATTAGTCCAAAATGACACAAAAATCACTGAACCCACAGACATTGCCAACATACTGGCAGACAGGTTCAGTGCAAACTTCACCCCTCTCCCCTAAAGGAGAGATAACTATCCCAGCAGAGTGTAGCCTCCCAGACATCTCAAATGCGCAGGTGAAAGCTGCTCTCTCTAAAGCTAAAAACACAGCATCAATGGGACCGGATGGTGTCCCCGGCTGTGTGCTACACAAGCTAAATGAGGAATTAAACCCGCACATAAGGCAGCTGTTTAATCTCAGCCTTACCACAGGATACGTGCCCAAGGAGTGGCGTACGGCAACTGTGGTCCCACTCCACAAAGGCGGTGCCTCTACGGACCCTGGTAATTACCGCCCCATAAGCTTAACAAGTCTTGTCTGCAAAGCTATGGAGAGGATCATAATGGAGCTCATAAACAAAGATGTAGGGGACTTGCAGACATTGGACCCGACCCAGTTTGGCTTCATCAAGGGCAGATCATGCCTTTTGAACTTGGTCGACTTCTTAAAAACAGTCACCAAGGCCATTGATGAGGGAAAGGCAGTCCATACCGCCTACCTTGACCTTGCAAAGGCCTTCGACACAATACCCCACTCGGGTATTGTAGAAAAACTTACCAGCTTAAATGTAAACTCATATGTCACAAGATGGGTTGCAAACTGGCTTAAGGACAGAACCCACAGGGTTAGAGTTGCTGGCGCTATGTCAAACTCCAAGCTGGTCACAAGTGGTGTCCCACAGGGCTCGGTCCTTGGCCCCCTATTGATCGGCATCTACTTCTCAGAAGTACAGGCCAACATGGGAGGACTTTGGCTGACAAAGTTTGCAGACGACTGCAAACTGGGCGCCATAGTGGAAAGTGCATCGGACACGGATATCCTTCAGAAGGGACTCACGGAAACAGATAGCTGGTGCCAGAGCCATGGCCTGAAGTTAAACGCCAAAAAATGTATAGTCATACCCTTCAGGAAAAACAAGGTAACCCCAAGCTACCATATAGGTGGCAATCCACTAAGCACAGAAGAGGTTATCAGGGACCTGGGGACCCGGGTTGACAGTGGCCTTTCTTTTGACACTCACATTGCTAAAGTGGTTAGAAAGACCTTCTACATTGCCCACCTGATCATGAAGGGATTCACATCCAGATCTAGTGAGGTCATTGTTCCCCTGTACTCTTCACTTATCAGACCAATGATCGAGTACAATGCCCCATTCGGGATGTATCTCACTTTCGACATCTGCAGCAATTGGAGAGACCCCAAAAGTTCCTCACCAAAAGGATAAAGGGACTCCAAAATCTGTCATATGCTGCCAGATTGAAGAAACTCCAGCTCTATTCAGTTGCATACCGTCTGCTCAGAGGTGACATGTGTCTGACATACAAGGCCATGTCCAACCCGGAATTAATGGACATGCTCCACCTCAAAAAATCCAAATCCACCAAAACCACTAGAGCAAGCGACTTAAACCTTAGCACGGATATAAATAGGACATGCTGGAGGGATAGATTTATCACTCAGAGACTCCCTATGCTGTGGAATAAAATCCCGATCCATGTGAGGCAGAGCACCTCGCTGGCTCTGTTCAAGAGAAATCTTGACCTGTGGATGGGAGATTGTAGGTTTATTCCGGGAATCATTTCTGTGTCACTGCTGGACAGAGGCATAACAAACTAATGGGCACAGTATTTTTTCATATAAGGGGTGGCTAGGCTTATAAATGCCTTAGGGCAGATAGCCTAGTATAAACCTATGAACCTATGAACCTATAAGTTTTAAAGAAGATGGAAGAAAAGGCAAAATCAATGCAAACAGTTAAAGATTTTTTACAGGTACAACCTCCTCGCTTCAGCAGAAACTGGCCATCAAAAAACTGGTCCTTTCCTACTTCAGACAGACCCCAAAGGGGCAGGTACAGATGCCCTAGGGGCAGAGGCCAGGCGCAGGGTACCTTCAGGCCTAGACAATGGCAAACAACAACTCAAAGATGGGGAGACAACCGATCTCAACCCTTCAGAAAACAAACTCAATGACTTTCCTCTTCGCCTGCCAAGCAAAATTGCCCAGGCAGCACCTCTAGGAGGAAAACTGTCTCTTTTCCCACAAAATTGGCACATCATAACAAAGGACAAATGGGTTCTGGATATTATTACCCGAGGCTACAGATTTCATTTTCACACTTTACCACGGATGAGAGGCATGCCAAATCTGCCAACAAACCAATGGGCAGAGGCACAAAAGCAAATTTCAGCTCTCATGAACATTAAAGCAATTCAAAAGGTACCTGCAAAAGAGCAAGGTCAAGGATTTTACTCAAGTCTGTTTCTAGTACCAAGAAAGGACAAAGCCTGGAGACCCATCTTAGACCTTTCAATTCTAAACACGTACCTGGACATTCCCAGATTCAAAATGCTCACACTACAGCAGCTTCTTCCCATGCTGGGCAAGGAGTCTTGGCTGATAACATTGGACCTCCAAGAGGCATACCTGCATGTCCCTGTCAGACAAGATTGCAGAAGATACCTCAGATTTTTGGCAGGCACAACGCATTATCAATTCTCTGCATTGCCCTTTGGCTTATCTACTGCACCCAGAGTATTCACGAAATGCCTGGCATCAGTAATTGCATACTGCAGACAGCGAGGAATACAAATTTATCCATATCTGGTCGACTGCCTGATCCAAGCGGACAGCAAAGACATCCTACTACAGCATCTGGCATTTGTAACAAAGTTGCTAAGTTGCCTAGGATACACAGTAAACAAAAAGAAGTCAAAACTAATACCCTCACAAGAAATAATTTTCCTGGGTGCCAGCTTGAATACAACGGCCCAGATGGCTTACCTCAGACAGACAAGCAAAAACAACTTGCTCAGTACTTCAAAAAGATGGCAACTTCTACCCAGCTCACTGCAAGGAAATTCCTGCAGGCATTGGGGTACATGGCATCCTGCATTCAACTAATTGCATATGCAAGGCTGCATATGAGAAAACTACAATGGTACCTAAAAAGTGTATGGTCCCAACACAGACACAGCCTCGAAGCAACTATAACTCTCATTCCCTGCCTTCAAAAAGAGTTTCTATGGTGGGCTCAAGCATGCCAAGCAAACAAGGGCCTTCCTTTTGTCTCACCTTCACCAAACCAAACCTTGACAACAGATTCATCAGACTACGCCTGGGGTGCACACATGGCAGGACAGTGCATACAGGGCAAATGGTCTGCAAACCAAAGGCAACTACACATCAATCGAAAGGAGATGCTAGCTGTAAAAAATGCACTAACAGCCTTCAAGGACCTTTTGCATCCAGGACAACTTCTAATAAGGACGGACAACACCACAGTTATGTGGTACATAAACAAACAAGGAGGGACGCACTCCTACCCACTATGCAGACAGGCAATGGACTTGTGGAACACAGCATTAACTTACCAGATACAACTGCAAACACAATTCCTGCCAGGAAAAGAAAACATTTTGGCAGACAAATTAAGCAGAAATTTGACAGACCCTCATGGGTAGAGACTACACCTACAAGTGTTCTCAATGATAACTCAAAGGTGAGGACCACCAGACATAGATCTGTTTGTCTCAACCAACAACTGCCAGCTACAAAAATTTTGCACAAGGACTTACCATCCCCTGGCCTGGAAAGTGGATGCCGTATCATTCAGTTGGACAGCATTGTCAGTCTACGCCTACCCAGGTATTACTGAAAACCAGATCATAGAGACCACAGATGATCCTCATTGCCCCGGACTGGCCTTGTCAGCACTGGTACCCACTACTACGAAACTTGACTCACAGCCCTCCATGGATCTTACCTCAATTCCCTCTGCTGTTAACCCAACAAAACTCTCAGATCCTTCACAGTCAGCTAAGGACCTTAAATCTAGCTGCATGGAAAATACCTTAAATTATCAAAAACACTTCTCTCAAAGGACGTCCAGAATGTCATTTTGGAGGCCAGGAGGCCCAACACCAGAAAAACTTACTCAGACAAATGGAAAAGATTTTGTGTGTGAAACCAGGCCAGAAGCCTAAATCCTGGCATCCCAAATATTCCGCACATACTCCAATATCTAACTGAGATGCTACACAAAGACCTTTCTTTCTCATCCATAAAGATCCATGCTTCAGCCATTTCAGCTCAATATGATATGGTTCCTCCCATTTTCTCTCATCCTTTGCTAAGACAGTTTCTCAGAGGGACAAAAAATATAAGACCCCCCCCCCCCCCACCCAGAAAACCACCTACTCCAACTTGGGATCTAAATTTTGTTCTGGAAAAGTTAATACTTCCTCCTTTCAAACCAGCCTTTTCAGCAGAGCTTCAATACTTGTCATGGAAGACAGCCCTGCTGCTGGCTATCACCTCAGCATGCAGAGTCTCAGAACTGCAGGCACTTATGGCAGTGGAACCTTTCATCATTTTTCATCGGGACAGAGTATCTTTACGCACCAACCCTTCCTTCATGCCAAAGGTAGTATCCAGTGTGGCTCTCAATCAGACCATACACTTGCCCACCTTTTATCCAAACCCACAGAATAAAGGAGAAAGACTCCTTCACTCTTTGGACATTCACAGACAGTTATGTTACTATTTGGACAGGACAAAGGCCTTCAGAAAATCTGACCAACTCCTTGTATCCTGTGCACCAGGCTCAGAAGGAAAGGCTATTTCAAAACAGGAAAAACGGAACCGGAACAACCCACCAGGCTAGATCCAAAGGCAACACAAAGATGAATGAAAATTGTGAAAGCAGCGACTCAGCAAATCAGTTCTGTGCGATGCAGGTATCTAACCTGTTCCCAAGGTAGCACAAGTTTGAAAAAATCTTGAATAACAAGGCAGTCAATCTGCAAAACAGTTGTAGAAGGTATAGGCACAAATACCATGAATGACATAAAGATATAGTCCCAATTTGAAATGCAGGCTCTTTCCTCAATAAACGAGAGTAGATAGATAGAATTCACCACAAAAAGCTTTAATCCACAGCAATAAAACACCAAGCGCTTTCGCCTGGACACTTCAGGCTTTTTCAAGGTTAAAACACTATCATAGTCAGTCAGTATTTATACATTAAATGATCGACCAATTAAACTATTAAATTGTTAATTAATTCGAATAAAACAGTCATTTCTTAAAGTGCAATGGTGCAAGTATTGTTGCTAATATTTTACTCATTTAAGCAAAATATGCTAATAAAATTATACATGGAAATATAAAGTATATAACAATGTGAAATTTCAGTCATTATAACATAAATATATAACCATATGTAAATATCTTTCTTTAGTTCATTGTAAATCAACATACATAATTAACTAACTGTTCTACATGAAATAATTTTGTTCTAAAAATTCACATACTGATTTATACAGAATAAAAATAAAATAAAATAATATAATAATTAAATATGATAATTATAATAATGGCTACTTCCAAATCTAATTTGTGTAACTGTAAAAAATCTGTTTTTAAACAAATAAAAAATAATAATAATATTATATTCATAAATAAAAATAAATATATCTAGAAACACTTAATTGTGAAAGAATTTATATATCTATGATGCATTAAAAAATGAATTCATAATTTGTTTCTTCTCATTTTTAATATGCTGTTTATACTGATAGTCTCATTCATACCTGGCTTTCTTGAGGCATCTAGTTTGATTTGCCAGGTTAACTCTCTAGTCTCTAAATAAGTTTCCCAGTCACCTCCCCTGGGATCACTGGTAACTTGTTCCAAGACGAAGAATTTTAAATTCATGTTATTACAAATGAGAGAATGTTTAAAAAAAGCATTTGTGTTCTTCTTTTTTTCAATTTCATATGTATGCTCATATATTCGCTTTCTGAGTGACCTTATGGTTTTTCCAATATAAAAACCATGACAGAAAGTGCATGTGCCTAAGTAAATTATACCCATCGTGTTGCAGTTGTAGTGCCCTTGTGCTCTCATGGTACAATTCCTGGCCGGAATAAAGATTTTTTCATCATTTAATAAGTACTTGCATTGTTTGCAAGCACCACATTTAAAGGTCCCTTTCTTCCTATAAGGGGCCACAGTTCCAAGAACATTCCTAGTACTAAAGTGTTGTTCAAGCATGCCTTTAATATTAATATCACGTTTTCTGATAAAGGTTAATGTACTAGGTATATAATCTTTAATGTCCTCTTGTATAGTAAGTGTAGGCCAGAATGCCTGTAAAGTTTTTTCAATAAATGCAGCATCCTGGGTATAGGTATAACTAAAACTTCTATGTGCATCAAACCTGGTAGTACTGTTCTTGTTGAAGGGTAACAAACCCTGACTAAGTAAAGGTGGAAACTTAGAGTCTCTTTTTTCTGTGACTTCTTCTCTGATGGTATTGATTAGCTGTATAGGATAGCCTCTCTCTATGAACATAGTAGTCAAAGTAGTTATCTCCTTTAAAAAGGTTTCCACAGTGCTGCAAATCCTCGATGCACGAATAAACTGACTTCTTATAATTCCCCTTTTAGTGTGAATGGGGTGAGAGCTCTCAAAATGTAAAAATGTATTCGAATATAAAGGTTTCCTATAAACAGTGGACTCAAAATGTTCTCCTTTACTATCTTTGGTAAGCAAAATATCTAGGTAGTGAAGTGAAACTGTACTCAGTTCATATGTAAATGAAAGGAAGTCAGTAGTAGTGTTAATGTATGTGAAGAATTCCTTGAATTGTTCCTCAGTTCCATCCCATAATAAGCAAATGTCGTCAAGGTAACGTTTATAAAAAAGAATATGTTGTTTCCATTTAGAGGAATGGATGTAAGTTACCTCCCACTTGTGTAAGACAACATTAGCATAGGATGAAGCACAAGGGGAGCCCATTGCGACCCCCCTTTTTTGCCTGAAGTATTCTCCATTATAAAATATGTAATTATTGTTAAGAATAATTTCCATAAATTCTGTCAACAGATTAATCTGGTTGTTGTTTAGTCCACTTAAATTTACTAACACTTCAGAAAACCAATTTATTCCTATGTCATGAGGTATGCTTGGAAAAAGTTCTATAACATCTATAGTGATCAGCAAGATGTCCTTGTTGCAAATATCAGATGGAATACTTGCCAGGAATTCCCAGGAGTCTTTACATACAAAAGGTAGTTTAGACATTAATGGCTTGACCTTGTGTTCCACAAATTTACCTAAGGGTTCAGTAATGCCATTAGCTCCTGCTATTATTGGCCTGAATTTCAGTGGAATAGTTCCTTTATGGACCTTAGGTATCCCAAATAAAATCGGGGTTTTAGGATGTGGAACATTCAAGTAATTAAACAGTTCTTCGTTAAATACCCCTTGTAATAAATGGTCTTTCAAAATGTATTTAATATTTGCTTGGGCAACATTCAGTTCATTGATAGAAGCTTGTTCATAAGTGTTGTAGTCCTGCAAAATATCATGCATAGCCATGTCATAGTCCAAAATTGTCATTAGCACCATCCCACCCCCCTTGTCCGGTTTCATAACCCTGATCTTTTGTTGTTTTAATTGGTTCATAACTTCTAGTAAGTTCTTATTGAAGTTCGGTGGGGTGTCCTGCCTGTTTGATATATTAAATCTCAAAGTGTTTTCTATTAGTTCTTCAAAAATTTTTAAACTCGGATGTAGGGGTGGGTTAAAAAGGCTAGATCTAGTAATGTTGTCATTTGTAGTAGGTTGTCCTTTGAAAAACAATGAAAGGTTAAGGTTTCTAATGAACAATTTAAGTTCTATTAACAATTTCGGGATGTAAGCTGGTCTAGCTGGAACATAATTCAATCCCTTTGTAAATAATTCAAAATATACTGGAGTTATTTCTAAATCAGTATAATTATAAATACTGAAATTATTTGATGTAACCACAGTGCAATTAGTGTTATGAATGGAATTTGGAACAATTATGTTATCCATAATAACCTCTAATTGCGCATCCTCCCCCATGCTTGTTGATATGGGGCATTCATGTTCCTCCCCATAGGTCTCCCTTGGGGATAGTGAAAACCCTGTAAGGTGTTGTTATTTTCTTTTTGTGCTATTCTTTCACTTCTCCTCAACGGTTCTGAGTTTTGCAGGTTTCTAACATTCTGACCTTCATTTCTAGTTTCATGTTCAACATTACTACTTCTTATAACTTGGTTCTGTTTGGATCCCAATGGGTATGCTCTCCCCTCCCTATATTCTAGAAGGTCTCTATCCAACTTTTTTATTTTCCTATCAATGACCTTCTGACAATGTTGGTCTACTTCAAGAAATACTTCATCGTATTTCTTTTTATGTCTAAGAAAGTTTTTATGTTGCACAATGTTATCATTAAGGGTGGTAAGTTCATCTAAGAAAATATTACATTTATGCTGATAGTCCTTGACCATCATGTCCAACATTTCTAAACCAGTCTGATTAAATAACTCAGTTAACTGTGTATATAAAGTCGAACCTACAGTAGCATTGTTAGGGAATTTAAAGCATCTAAGGCCTTTTGGCACTCTTTTGACATCAATACATTCCTTTAAATAACTAATTTCAAGTTGACAATTTTTATATGCATATAATTTGCTGCTAAAAGAATCAAAATCAACATCTAATTGCTGTACATTGTGCTGGTGAGTACCTTTGTTAAACTCCGGTCGGAGTTCAGTCCATTTTTTAAAATTAAACATATTGTCCGATGCTTCACCATTCGGTGCAGTGTTGTTGTAATTTCCTTCTCTTTCATGAACTGTGCCTGTTCTTGAAGGGCCGCTTGTATTAGCGTCGCCCGTTGCTCCCTAAGCTCTGGCGGTCTTTGTTGCTGCAATGATGATTGTTGCTGATTCCCCGGAGGGAATGAAGAATCCGAAACTTCATGGTTTAGCTGCCCTAATAGGGTTTTATTAATGTTAGTTAGAAGGACAAGTACCTGATTGAACTCCGAACGGGTAACCGGAGTATCATCATTAGCCTCCCTTAAAATAAGGGGTGTGTTGAATAAATCCGTAGCTGATGGTTCCTCCGCCATGGTAAACAAAAAAACTAACGAAGCAGATCAGAGCAAGAAAAACGGAACCGGAACAACCCACCAGGCTAGATTCAAAGGCAACACAAAGATGAATGAAAATTGTGAAAGCAGCGACTCAGCAAATCAGTTCTGTGCGATGCAGGTATCTAACCTGTTCCCAAGGTAGCACAAGTTTGAAAAAATCTTGAATAACAAGGCAGTCAATCTGCAAAACAGTTGTAGAAGGTATAGGCACAAATACCATGAATGACATAAAGATATAGTCCCAATTTGAAATGCAGGCTCTTTCCTCAATAAACGAGAGTAGATAGATAGAATTCACCACAAAAAGCTTTAATCCACAGCAATAAAACACCAAGCGCTTTCGCCTGGACACTTCCAGGCTTTTTCAAGGTTAAAACACTATCATAGTCAGTCAGTATTTATACATTAAATGATCGACCAATTAAACTATTAAATTGTTAATTAATTCGAATAAAACAGTCATTTCTTAAAGTGCAATGGTGCAAGTATTGTTGCTAATATTTTACTCATTTAAGCAAAATATGCTAATAAAATTATACATGGAAATATAAAGTATATAACAATGTGAAATTTCAGTCATTATAACATAAATATATAACCATATGTAAATATCTTTCTTTAGTTCATTGTAAATCAACATACATAATTAACTAACTGTTCTACATGAAATAATTTTGTTCTAAAAATTCACATACTGATTTATACAGAATAAAAATAAAATAAAATAATATAATAATTAAATATGATAATTATAATAATGGCTACTTCCAAATCTAATTTGTGTAACTGTAAAAAATCTGTTTTTAAACAAGTAAAAAAATAATAATAATATTATATTCATAAATATAAAAATAAATATATCTAGAAACACTTAATTGTGAAAGAATTTATATATCTATGATGCATTAAAAAATGAATTCATAATTTGTTTCTTCTCATTTTTAATATGCTGTTTATACTGATAGTCTCATTCATACCTGGCTTTCTTGAGGCATCTAGTTTGATTTGCCAGGTTAACTCTCTAGTCTCTAAATAAGTTTCCCAGTCACCTCCCCTGGGATCACTGGTAACTTGTTCCAAGACGAAGAATTTTAAATTCATGTTATTACAAATGAGAGAATGTTTAAAAAAAGCATTTGTGTTCTTCTTTTTTTCAATTTCATATGTATGCTCATATATTCGCTTTCTGAGTGACCTTATGGTTTTTCCAATATAAAAACCATGACAGAAAGTGCATGTGCCTAAGTAAATTATACCCATCGTGTTGCAGTTGTAGTGCCCTTGTGCTCTCATGGTACAATTCCTGGCCGGAATAAAGATTTTTTCATCATTTAATAAGTACTTGCATTGTTTGCAAGCACCACATTTAAAGGTCCCTTTCTTCCTATAAGGGGCCACAGTTCCAAGAACATTCCTAGTACTAAAGTGTTGTTCAAGCATGCCTTTAATATTAATATCACGTTTTCTGATAAAGGTTAATGTACTAGGTATATAATCTTTAATGTCCTCTTGTATAGTAAGTGTAGGCCAGAATGCCTGTAAAGTTTTTTCAATAAATGTTTCAAAACAGACCATCTCCAAATGGATAGCACATTGCATCCGCTTTTGCTACTCACACCACGGGAAAGCAGTGCCTGCTAGTATTAGGTCTCACTCTATCAGGGCTACAGGAACCTCAGCAGCCTTCCTCCGAGGAGTCCCAACAAAGGACATTCTGGAGGCAGCTACCTGGAGTTCAGTGCACACCTTCACCAAGCATTACCATCTTCCTCTGCACTCAAAAACCAGAGCTGGGTTTGTCACTGCAGTTCTGCAGGGCATCTTAGCTGCACCTAACTCAGTTTAGCTCCTACCACCCAACCATAGCTTTGGGACTCTACCCAAGTGTGATGACTGCAGCAGCATAGCACGATGAACATAGTACAGTTTTGTACCTACCATAAATGTAGATGTTTGAGTGGTTATGCTGCTGCAGTCCAGGTTACCCTCCCTCCACCCCCTCTACCTAACAAGGCTTTTCTTATACCTCCATGTACTTCAACCTTTGGGATGCATGTCTATATGGTGTATTTGTTTACAACTAGTACCATTGTTTTGCACTAAGGTATGTTTTGCAAGCTTCTTATTTTGCCTTCTTAGTTTGGGGCACCTGACATCTGGGGCAAGAAAAACTGAAGAAAATGACGTTGGCTGCCTCTTTTATACCCCTGCCGCACTGACGTCAGGGAAGAAGCGACGACAACCGACGCCGGACCAAGGCTTTGGAATTCAGGCCGACTGTGGGACTGCCTGACGGCAGGATAACCCAAGTGTGATGACTGCAGCAGCATAACCACTCGAACATCTACATTTATGGTAGGTACAAAACTGTACTTTTTCTTGTGTCACAGTTAAAGAAAGCTCTCTTGGGATGCTCTTCTACTTTTTATATCACTGCTTGAATAGATTATTTCGCTGTTTTTTGTATTTTTCTTTGTTTAAGAAAGATTAAATACTTTTAATATGATTTATATTACAGTACACGCATAGCCGGCCTTAGGCATAGGTCAACTAGGCGGCTGCCTAGGGCGCCGGTCTAGCAGGGGCACTTTTCTAGCATTTAATTGATGTAGTTAGACCAGGATGGGGGCACCAGGTAGTGTG
Source organism: Protopterus annectens (assembly GCF_019279795.1). Lineage (NCBI taxonomy): Eukaryota > Metazoa > Chordata > Ceratodontiformes > Protopteridae > Protopterus > Protopterus annectens. Next base: position 1,173,322,980 of record NC_056726.1, on the reverse strand, counting down.
GTGGGGGGCGCCGTGGAGCCCTTTTGCCTAGGGCACCATTTGACCTAAGGCCGCTACTAACACGTCTTACACTGCCCTTTTAAAATCCTTCTGAGTTTCAGTGTAGGCTTTAATTCTTCTATAGTGCTCTATGGCTTTTTCTGAATATTGAGGGGAGTTTCTGTACTAAGGCAAGTAACTCTCTTTGCCTCATGCTGCCAGAACTGCTAGTAATCTGTGGCTGTTATTTCTGTCGATTGTAAGCTTATTTTCAAAAAGTCTGACAGGAAAATGTTCTCTTTCTGCTGTTTTTTTCTGTGAGACTATTAAGTATTTAAGGTGACTGAACACATTTACAGCATTTTAAACATTTGTTTTGTTTAAATTGCGATTTAGGTACCTTTTTTTTTTTTTTAAATATTTCTGACAAATTTTTCTTAAGTTTTTGTCTAATTACATGACTAATCATTGGAATTATTATTATTTGATGTGATTGAGTAAATTTACAACTTTTTAAACACATTTCTGCTTTAAATTGTGATTTTGACACTGTTTTGTTTAGGTGAATTTCTGACATGACTTTTATTAAATACAATACATAATTCCTGCTTTAAGGGTATTTGGGGCTTTTTCTTTTCCTGTTATGCTAAAAATAGATTTTATTTTTTATTGGGGTGTATGTAATGTATTCATGGTGCTTGGTGCTGAGTTACTGAAATATTGTCTCTTTTGATAATATAGTATTCAGTAGAGTTGCTCTGTAGAATTAGACTTTAGTTATGCATCTTAGAGGGAGTGTGGTGGAATTTGTACGTTTGGAACTGGACTGAACATGCATCCAGTACTTGGTATTGATCTGGCTAGTTTTTAACTCCCTTGGCTCAATGGACTTAGAAACATGTTCCCCTCCCCCAACATTCTTACCCATGTGTACCTAAAAACATAGGAATAAAACAAAACATGTCTCAGCCTATGGCTTTTGACTCTATAGTAGTCTTAGCTTAAGGCAGGGTGTCAGACCACTCACCTTCTGTTACCTCCAGGTCCCCTGGTGTGGTCGCAGTACTACAACTGTGCATGACATGGAAGTTAGACACATCTTTCAGGGCTGTACCATTGCCTACTGCAGGCATTGCCAAGCAAACCCTTTAGGTGCAGGGGAAGTCAGGGGCAGAGAACATATTGCCAGTATGAATAATTCCTTTCCACTGGGAGTTTTCCCACTAGTGTAAGTTCTGCTAAGATGAGACAGAAGTCCCATCAGGTAGCAGGACAGCTGCCTCTGGCTTTCTTTTAATCAGCGGTGATAGATATGGCTAGATCATTGTGTAAGCAGTTGATTACTGGGTGCATATGTGGTTTACAAGTAACGCCAGTGCTTCCACCACAAGTCAGTCTGCTAAGGGTCCTCATTTTGAAGGGGGTTCTGAGTCTGCGGACTCTGATTTGTCTGAGTCGGATCAGCTGAATTCCTGTGATGATGAGCAGATAACAGGTATCTAAACAGATGGTCTATTTTTCCAAAATGTTGGCCACATTTAGAGATGTATCCAGCTGGGAGTTATCTTTGGCTGTCCCCAATATTAAGAGAGTTTACAACCTCCTGGAGGATAAGGCCCCAGACATTTTGACCCTTCCTCCCTTAATCCCTCCATTAGAGGATGTCTTTAAGAAAGCTTGTAGTTCCCTTTCTCCTCATTGAGACTTTCCCTCAGAAAGTGCTGAAGAAATGTGGGCATACTCAGCCTTGCCTAACCTCGAAGCCCTTTTAGCTGGAGACTCAGTTTCTGTGTCCCCAGCTACTGTTGCTAATAAGAAGACTGTCTTCTTCTTCCCAGTCCTACAAAATAAACTATGGAAGTGGCTAAAATCTACAGGAAAAAAGCTGTTGCAGTCCAGCACAGTAGCCTTTAAAGTGTTTTAACTACCAGTGTTTCATGTGGAAGTTTGTTTTGAGGAGCATATACAGTTTAGATGAATTTTCTGCATTGCTATCTACAGAGCTAAATGTCTATGTTAAAGATATTGTCTCCAGTACTTATCTTTAGCACTTAGACAAAAGATATTAAAACATGCATTAAAAATGCATTGGAGGGAAACAGTACTATCTCTAGAACTGCAGTATTGTCAGTAGTGACTAAGAGGTATGCTTGGTTGCATACTCAGAATTTATTTTTCTTCATGAGTTAACAAATATTTTCAGTGCTCCTCTTGCGTCTGATTGTGTGCTTGTTACAGCACCTAATCAGATCCTTAAACAATGGGATGACAGAGGTAAATTGATGCAGGGAGTTTCAAAAATATTTCATACTCCCAAGTTCTCTTCCTTTAAAAAGGATTATTTTTGGTAACCCAACAAATGGAAGTCCCAACTGAACAAAAACCATGGCACTAAATGGAAATGGCAAGATGACAACTTCACCAAGCCAAACAAGGAGGAGTCCTTTCCTAACAATGATCCCCCTTCCAACTTATGGCTATGCCAAGGCACAGCACCTGTCTTTAATAAGTCCTCCATTGTCTGTTTCATTTCTCAAGTTAACCCTCAGCAAGGTGGCCTGGTCATCAGTGGTTTCTGACAAATGAGTACTAAACATTGCTGGCAGGGGTTACAGATGGTAGTGGAAAGACCGCCACCTCCATTTGGGGGAGGGGTCGGGGTTCCCTCATCCACTTTGTTATTCTCTCCTATTCTCCAGCAGATGTTGGACTCAAGGGTCATAGAACCAGTCCCTCCTTCTGAAAGAATGAGAGGTTTCTTCTCCAGAATTGTCTTGATTCCCAAAAAAATAGTAGTTGTGGAGACTGGTGTTGGGCCTTTCCTTTATGAATATTATTGTCAATGTTCCTAAGTTCAAGATGCCAACCTTTCAGACAGTACTTTCCTTGTTAATGGACAACTGCTACAAGGTGACCCTGGACTTGAAGGATGCCTATCATCATATTCAATAGCCCATTACATCAAGGGATATCTGAGATTTGTTGCATCTGGTTCGCACTCTTAGTTTTCTCTATTGCTCTTTGGGCTTTCCATTGCACCAGGAATGTTCACCAGATGTCTTGCTCCTGTACAGGCCCACTGTTGGAGTTTGGGCATTCACTTCTTTCCATACTTGGATGACTTCATAATCTGTGCAGAATCTGCATCCATATGTTTGGAATCGCCAGGGAAGACCTCCACCTTGCTGTCCCATTTACGGTTCAAGTTGAACATCCTAAAGACATGTCTGGCACCCACGTAAAGCCTTGTCTTTCTGGGGTACCCGATCGATTCAAACAAGAGAATGGCAGATTTTTGCAAAGCCAAGGTTCTTTCATACCATGTGGTCTTCCTGGAATTGTCCAAGGGGAATGTCATCTCAGCAAGAGAGTTCCTGAAAATTATTGGACTGCTGGCGTCCATGATTTTCATGATACCACTGACCCGTCTTCACATGAGAAAAATTCATTGGTATGTCCGAAGTTGCTGGTCCTGGCACCTTCATTCCTTGGAATGTCAGTTGCTTGTGCTGCCCTTCATCAGACAAGAGTTACAGTGCAATTAAGTGTCACTCCTGGGCCTCCTTTCTCCCCATCCTGTGCCAGTGCCATCTCTCCAGATGGATTCATCTGACTTCACTTGGGGAGCTGTCTCAATGGGGATGCAAGTGCAAGCCACTTGGGAGCCGAAGAATGCACAGAAGCACATCAGAATCAAGGAAATGTTGGCAGTGATTCATGCCTTGAAAGTCTTTCATCACCTTTGGACTCGGGTCTTCTAGTGGTTACCGACAACAACACTTTTGGGAGCCTTCTCCTGGAAAGATACAAGAAACATTATCACCTCCTGACCACTTCTAGGTCTGGGATCTTGCACCCTAACTAGGACTGCTGCCTCCTTCCCTACTCTTGGGAACAAAGCCAAACCACTTTTGGGAGCCTTCTCCTGGAAAGATACAAGAAACTTTATCACCTCCTGGCCACTTCTAGGTCTGGGATCTTGCACCCTAACTAGGACTGCTGCCTCCTACCCTACTCTAGGGAACAAAGCCAAACCACTTTTGGGAGCCTTCTCCTGGAAAGATACAAGAAACTTTATCACATCCTGACCACTTCTAGGTCCGGGATCTTTCACCCTAATAGGACTGCTGCCTCCTACCCTACTCTAGGGAACAAAGCCAAACCACTTTTGGGAGTCTTCTCCTGGAAAGATACAAGAAACTTTATCACCTCCTGACCACTTCTAGGTCTGGGATCTTGCACCCTAACTAGGACTGCTGCCTCCTACCCTACTCTAGGGAACAAAGCCAAACCACTTTTGGGAGCCTTCTCCTGGAAAGATACAAGAAACTTTATCACCTCCTGACCACTTCTAGGTCTGGGATCTTGCACCCTAACTAGGACTGCTGCCTCCTACCCTACTCTAGGGAACAAAGCCAAACCACTTTTGGGAGCCTTCTCCTGGAAAGATACAAGAAAGTACGTTCTACAGTTCCTGCAATTTTTAAATAACATTTGTAAGCTTCTCTCCCAGTGTAACTGTAAAACCCAAAGCCAGGTCAGCCAGCAGCCAAACCTTGCTTCTCCCAACCAACGGACCAAAGACTCCCATTAGTATCCCCAGCAACCTGCCTCACGCTGTAAGCTGTAAGCCCTGTAAGTAGCCACGGTTGCAGTACCTGCTGTGGCCACTAGGTGGCTCCCTTCTCCTAGGGATATTTCCCTTTGTAAACAATTTCTACCCAGTAAATTCTCTTTATCTTACCCTGTTAGCCCCTTCGTGCTCCACCGCCTCTATCTACTTTCTCTACTACTTCTAGCATTAACTCACTCCTAACTCTCTATGAACAAAAAGAACGTAGCACAACGACCAAAATAAATTCCGATCCAGGACCAGGAACTCGGGCAGAACGGAGAAATGCGTACCAGTTGAATAAATTCTCCACCAGATAAATTGACTGTTTTATTCCATAAAACACATAAAACATAAATTCCATGACAAAAAACAAGGAGAAGATGATTCAAAGTAGTGCAACTATACTAAGCACTTTGAACAATAAAACGGTTGAGCGCTTTCATCTGACAATAACAGATTTCATCAGAACCATGTTGTTTTCTACGTCACCAGTTTAAATATCCAACATTTTGGCGCCAAACATTAATTAGTAATTGATTGTTCATTATTAGCTGAACGGATGCATTAGCTCAAAATATCTTTTCCACAATATAAATTACATAAGTTAATATAAAAATGTATATAAAATTGTATATAACATAATAAAAACACATTTTACAGTATATGTACATTCCATGTGTGCCAACCTTCCTTTTAAATTGATACTAAATGCTTACTGAAGCCACACTATATGAGACTACAATAAATACATAAATAAATACTATCTAAGTCACCCTACCTATGCCAAATAGAAAACATGCAAGTAAAATTACCTGCTAGAATTGATGCAGGTAGTTGTATATAGCACCATAAAATTAAAATACAAATATAAATATAAATATATTCTAAAACTGTGTATAAGAAAGAGAATAAAAATACATATGTAGAATACAAATGCAATTTTTAGCCATTGTAAATGAAATATGGGGAACATTTATAAACACTAACAACAAACTATGGACAAAACTATAGAAAAAAATAATAGAAAAAAATAGAAAAAATAATATTATTCTTTATTTTTTTTATTTTTTTCTATTATTTTTTTTCTATAGTTTTGTCCATAGTTTGTTGTTAGTGTTTATAAATGTTCCCTATTCATTACAATATAAAAATGCATTTGTATTCTACATGTATTTTATTCTCTTATACACAGAATATATTTATATTTATATTTGTATTTTAATTTTATGGTGCTATATACAACTACCTGCATCAATTCTAGCAGGTAATTTTACTTGCATGTTTTCTATTTGGCATAGGTAGGGTGACTTAGATAGTATTTATTTATGTATTTATTGTAGTCTCATATAGTGTGGCTTCAGTAAGCATTTAGTATCAATTTAAAAGGAAGGTTGGCACATGGAATGTACATATACTGTAAAATGTGTTTTTATTATGTTATATACAATTTTATATACATTTTTATATTAACTTATGTAATTTATATTGTGGAAAAGATATTTTGAGCTAATGCATCCGTTCAGCTAATAATGAACAATCAATTACTAATTAATGTTTGGCGCCAAAATGTTGGATATTTAAACTGGTGACGTAGAAAACAACATGGTTCTGATGAAATCTGTTATTGTCAGATGAAAGCGCTCAACCGTTTTATTGTTCAAAGTACTTAGTATAGTTGCACTACTTTGAATCATCTTCTCCTTGTTTTTTGTCTTGGAATTTATGTTTTACGTGTTTTATGGAATAAAACAGTCAATTTATCTGGTGGAGAATTTATTCAACTGGTACACATTTCTCCGTTCTGCCCGAGTTCCTGGTCCTGGATCAGAATTTTTTCACTCCTAACTCTCGCCATCAAACAAACTAATATCCCCTTGGTTTACTCACCTGTACTATTAGCACTTCACTGATTGTTTCACCTGAATCTCTTCTTCTTTGGCTCTTAATCTGTTCTCATTACCACCCCATCTTAGCCCAACCACCCTATACAATACTTCTTCTTATTCCCCTCACTCCGAACTACTAAACCTATTGCCTCTCTACTCCTTTCCTGTATCGCTTCCTACCCTCACTTAACTCTACTCCCTACACCCTTGGATTACCACGCCCTCTATTCCTCCTTGTACTGTTTTTTTCAGGACTGGTGCTTTTACCTCTCTTCCGTTTTTTTCTGCCTGCCCCCCACTCCTCCCCCTTCTCCCCTCCTATCCCACTTCCTTTCTTAACCTATAAATACACCTGCCCATAGTCGCGCCACCTCTCTCCCTAGATTCCCCAGGCTGCTGTGCGTCCCTGCCTTCGGTGTTCCAAGTTTGTGTAAGTAGCGTGTTTTTTTTTCTACTTTATGTTGTATCACTTCTTAGATATACAGTAACTCGTGTGGCTTTTCTACTGTATTTTGTGCCGTTAAAATAATGTTACTGCTGTTGTACTGTTTACTGTATTACTAATTGTTTGTCACAAGAATCGCTGCTTATCGCCAGTACAGCTTATGTTGATTAGCGATAAGCCTGTAATCTTTCACTGTTTAAAATACATATCCTACTATACTATACTAACAGCCTTAGGAAGAAAGACCGCATTGCTTGACAGGGAATTGGTTAATTTACCTTGGGCCAGTTTTCGCGCCTTACCAGCGCCTTAAAATCAAGCCTATGGATTACATCCTATGGCGACAAGCACCCAATTAAAGTGTCTTTTTCAGCCCAATTAGTCTCTGTAGTGCGTGGAGTTAGTAGCGTGTTTTTCCTTCTCAGCTACCCTACACACGCTTAATTTATTTTTTTTCCATCCTTCTCTAGAATTTAGCATGTTCCTAAGCAGTAGCCACAACAAGCTTAACCTACTAGATGCTGAGTACTCCACTTCTCTTCCGAGCACTATCAAAGTCCGCACGCATACCCTTTTATGCTCGGATTCCTTTGTCCAGAACAGCAAAGAAACTCCTATAAGGATCTTTGTCATGTTTGATGGGCTTTATGCAGCTGTTGTATTCTTCCACCATATGTCTAACTATTGGTCCTAATTGTAAAAACTTATAAGGCATCCTGGACCACCTCGCTCCCAAAGCAACTGATTTCATAAACTAACAGGTATAGAAAACACCACGGTAGAGTAATCCTCAGGTAAATGGGCTGCAATTAACCTGAAAAGGGGAACGTAATAACTGCATTTAATACTCCAATAGGAACGCTCACTATTGTGTTGCGATCATGTGTAGTCACTGTTTTATGAACCGCTTTCTCACTTTTCCTTGAAAAATTGAATGCAGTAACATTGATTAATCCTTAATAGGTACGTAGACTATTGTGTAGCGCTTGGAGTAAAATGCGATAGTTTTAACTGCTACTTGTCCCTCCCTCAATATCCAGCTCCAGCTACTTGGCCAAGCAAATTCAGTCGCTTAATGAATAATACAATCTCTTTATATAGATATATGTTAGCGGTACAATACACCCATGATGTTTTTTTTTTAACCTCCTCTGCTCAGCTGTACTTACATCCAGTGTTTTAGTTTAAGGAGAGCTTTATCACAGGTCGGTCTGCTTTAATTTAAATGCTTAAGTTAGTAGTCCATGATTGCTTAATTTACCTCTACTGCTTAATTGTTTGTATATCTAGTGATTTTATTCTATTGAGGTTACCATTGACTTGCTCTGTATGCTATAAAGTGCTTAGTTTAAACTCGTTAGTTAGCTCATAGATATAGGAATTATCTGAGCTAGCTGTTGCTCCTACACAGTAAAGATATTTTTTGTCTGTTGTTGCCTGCACTACTTCCAATAAGAACTGTGGCTGCATTTGACTGTATTCCTAGAAAAGTGATTACTGTATTTATAGTAGAGCTTTATCAAGGTTTTGTTTGCCCTATATCTAAATCATCTCCTTCTCCCCTCTTTTCCCAGCTTTATCACCTCCTGACCACTTCTAGGTCTGGGATCTTGCACCCTAACTAGGACTGCTGCCTCCTACCCTACTCTAGGGAACAAAGCCAAACCACTTTTGGGAGCCTTCTCCTGGAAAGATACAAGAAAGTACGTTCTACAGTTCCTGCAATTTTTAAATAACATTTGTAAGCTTCTCTCTCAGTGTAACTGTAAAACCGAAAGCCAGGTCAGCCAGCAGCCAAATCTTGCTTCTCCCAAAGTAGCCATGGTTGCAGTACCTGCTGTGGCCACTAGGTGTCTCCCTTCTCCTAGGGATATTTCCCTCTGTAAACAATTTCTACCCAGTAAACTCTCTTTATCTTACCCTCTGTTAGCCCCTTCGTGCTCCACCGCCTCTATGTAGTTTCTGTACTACTTCTAGCATTAACTCACTCCTAACTCTCACCATCAAACAAACTAATATCCCCTTGGTTTACTCACCTGTACTATTAGCACTTCACTGATTGTTTCACCTGAATCTCTTCTTCTTTGGCTCTTCCGCTCCCCTACCCTACCCCCAATTCCCACCCACCCCCAGGGGTCCTACATTTATCTCACATGTAGGCACACCCCTTTCCAATCCACTCCAATCAAATCCCTAACATTTCAAACTAAACAACCCTCTTTGTCAAAACCACACCCACCAATTTAACAAAACTACCTCCTCCCCTATCTTAACACTATACCTACTACATCATAGCCCTACCTTCTCCCCTACCCTTCCCAGTGTACTACTACCCTACACCACACCTTCAAACGTATCTCACTTCTCTGGAAACCTCCATTCAAACCAAGATGCCCATATTAACCATCCATCCACTACTGAAAATACTTATCTCCCTTTTACTATTATCTTCTCTTGTAACTACTTACATCCTAACCTCCTATGAATACTCCCTGAATGTTTCTCTTTCACTTCCCTCAAAATACACCTCTACACCTGCAATATCTTTATCCCCAGCCTTCTTACACTCACCCTCATAACCCATCTACCTACTAGCTAAATACCACAGACTAGTTCACTGCAAGTTACAAAAAATTAAATCCAAGAAAACATTTGACTCTCTCTATAAACTTACCCAACAAAAACATTTCACACTCCTCCACTTAGTACTAGATGGAGATATTCACCCCTATCCAGGCCCACATCATAATAAAACCAAAACACAACAAAACCAAACCAAACCTTTATCTCTCTCATTCTCTAAACCCTCCAACTCACTTTCTATTGCCCATCTCAATATACGTAGTATTTGTAACAAAATTAGTCAACTCCATGCCCTTTTAGAAACCCAGCAATTTGATATTTTATGCCTAACGGAAACTTGGCTGAAGCCTTCAATTAAAGACATTGAAATTACCCCACCTGGTTATAACATTATTAGACTAGATCACACTACCAGAAAGGGAGGAGGGGTAGCTATTCTGTATAAAACAAAACTCCAAATTATTCATCTAGACCTGACTCTTACTCAAGACGATAATGCTGAAGTAATTAGCTCTAAACTTCAAGTCAATACTACTAAATCCATAAACCTCATTTGTGCATATCTCCCTCCGGGAAATAATATCAACACCCTTGAACATATCCTTAACCAAATCTCTACCAAACTCCCTCAAGAAACACTAGTCTTAGGAGACTTTTACATAGATTGGAATTCCTGTAACAGTGCTAACCCCACTTCCCATATCAACCTTTTTGGCTTCAAACAACTCATAAATAGTCCCACCAGAACCAATAAAACAAACAATACGGAAACCACATTAGACTGGATTCTTACTAATACCCTCTTGCATACCTACCAATCAGGCACACTTCCTGATGACCTTAGTGATCACTCTCTAACCTGTATCATTAGATGCAAAACTAACCTAACCTTACCTACCACTTTCAGAACTCTACATTCGAAAAAACAATTTAACCCTGTTCAGTTTCAAGCTGAACTTTCACAATGTAATTGGGCCCCACTAAAACATCTCCCACTGAACGATGCAGTGGAATACTTCAATTCATCATTCCTATCTATCCTAGATCAACATGCTCCAAGTCATACCATTAGAACCAAAACTAAAACAGCGCCCTGGCTAACCATGAATACTAAGCAAAAAATCATCCTCAGAAATAAATCATGGGATAAGTGGCGATCTACTAAAAAACAAACTGACCACCAAAACTTTAGAGAGCTTAGAAACAGTACCAAAAAAGCCATTCTGACAGATAAAAAGAACTATTACTTTCAACTACAGAAAACCACCAAAAAGGAACCTAAAAAATTTTGGTACAGTATTAATAATCTTCTAACCCCAGGCCAAGCAATTACACCCAACCCTCAAGATTCTGACTCTGACAATCCCACACAAATAGCCAATGACTTTAATTCTTTCTTCACCAATTCCATACAAACTCTAGCAAACCACCTATATCCTGACACTTCTAAACTACACTCACCTACTTTAAAAAACACTCTTCCTCCCCTTCACCTACAACCTGTATCTACCTCCTATATCCAATCTCTAATCCAAAAACTTAAACCTACCACCCCATCTACAGACAAGCTTCCTGCAGAATTCCTGCAAATAGCAGCAAAAGCCATTGCTTACCCTGTCTCTATCCTAATAAATAGATCTATCAAAGAAGGTATTTTCCCTGCGATCTGGAAGATATCCCACATCATTCCCCTACACAAAGGAGGCAAGTCTAATGACTTCTCTAACTTTCGTCCCATAGCACTTCTATCTCCCTTATCCAAAATCATGGAAAAATGTATACACAAACAACTACTTAATCATCTCCTCCATAATAACCTACTTGCTAACACGCAACATGGATTTAGACCTTCCCACAGTACTACCACAGCTTTACTCTCCTTTACCAACACAATCAACTATAACCGTAACAATAATAAACTTACATCTTCTCTATTCATAGACCTATCAAAAGCCTTTGATATGGTTAATCATATACTTCTTCTGCACACACTTAAATCTCTTGCACTGGATCCCTCTTCCTTAACCTGGTTTACTTCTTATCTAGAAAACCGTCACCAGGCAGTACTTTGGAAAAATTCACTATCTGCTCTCCTTCCTATCTCTTTAGGAGTACCTCAAGGGTCTATCCTAGGCCCACTTCTATTTTCCATCTTTATTAATGACCTCCAATCAGCTATCCCTAACACTACCTGCATACAATATGCAGATGATTCCACTATAATTTGCACTGCTTCCTCTCAAACAGAACTCCAGTCTCTTACACAAAAAGCCTTTTCAACTGTTGAACAGTGGTTCTCTGACCGCTGTCTACTCCTTAACCCTAAGAAAACCAAATTGTTACTATTTTCACCTACCCGTAAATCTACTTCTATAAACTTCTCTATTAATTCCACTGATAACACTCAAATTTCTCCTGATTCTTCAACAAAACTTCTAGGTGTTACTATTGACAATAATCTAAACTATGATTGTCACATCAACAACACAATAAAAGCAGTTAATAAAAAGATTGGATCCCTGTACAGAATCAAACCCTTTCTTACACCTGAAGCCCGGACCACCTTAGCCCAAACACACCTTATCTCTACCCTTCTATATGCTTCCCCTATTTACACTAATCTCTCTAAAAGTAACCTTAAGAAACTTACTACATCTTACCATAATATTGCTCGATTTGCCACAGGATCTCAGTTTAGAACTCACCACTGTCTAAACTTAAAACAGCTAGACTGGCTTGAACTTCCTAACAAGCTCATTTATCAACAACTCTTAATAGCTCACAAAATTTTATATCAACCATCTAAAACACCAGTTCTCAGTAATCTCTTGACTCCCTATAACAACCTGAAACAACTACGTTTATTCAGACAAACTACTAGTTAATAGTACCAAAACTATTAATTCTGCAGGTAATTGCCTTTTTTCCAACTCAGTTGGCAAAATATGGAATAACCTTCCATCAAAAATCTCCTCTTTGGCCACTCTTCCACTCTTTAAGAAACAACTGCAAACACATCTTAATAAATTCTGGCTTTGCTCTTGTACCAACCCTGACTAACCTACCTTCTTCATTTCCTCTACCACAATTCTTCCTTCTCTGCTATGAAATCCTGACTGACTTCCTCTGACATAACATCTTTGTAGATATTACTGATCTCACATATGTTGTATAAAAAAAAAAAAAAAAAATTTATATTGTCTACCATTTTTTCAAATAATGTATTGATACACTGTATGACTAGATACTATCAAATTTCATATTGAAAGTCGTTAACCATTTACTCGAATATTTTCTTGTTTTGGATATTTTTTTTACTCTTAGGTGTGTATTACCTATACTAAAATCTTCTTATCCTTTATGCTTATTGCTTTTGTTTTATGTGTATTTGTATTCTCTAATCTTGTTTTAACCAATGGAGCTTTTCTCCCTGGGTCTCCACTGAAAATGGACATTGATCCAGCTGGACTAGCCCGGTCAACAAATGTAAAATAAAATAAATAAATAAATCTCAGCTAATAAGGCGGTTATGAGGTCTTATCCTTTGTACCGGTTCACAGTGATAGCTTAGGATCAGCCTTCTCAGTATTCTCTGACTCTTCAGGCATTATACATTCCATCCGAGCAGAACGTTGTGGCAGACAGATTGAGCATATCCTGGACAGACCCACACAAGTGGGAGCTTAAGGCAGTGGTGTTCCAGTGGTGTTCCATGATCTAGTCTAGATGTGGGGAATGCCTCAAATAGATCTGTTTTGCCTCCTTTCAGAACAGCTAGCTGGAGGAATTCTGTTCCAGACACCCCTGCAGCCATACTTAGAGGACAGATGCATTCTCATTCCCTTGGACGGGAACGTTCCTATATGCATTTCCACCCTTTCTATTGATTCACAAGGTACTTCTGAAAGTTTAAAAAGAAAAGCCAGAATTTGTTTTGGTGACGCCCTTTTGGCCTAGGCAGTCTTGGTTCTTCCTCTTAATGAGATTGGCTAAGGGCAATTACTGCAGCTGGATCTACTTACACAGTATTAGGTGTGACTGGCACACAGCAGTTTGGAGAAACTAGTTTACAACCTGGATGATTCAGTCTTGACTCCATTTATGCATGTGTTTTATGAGACTTGCAGCAGGTGTTAAAGGAGGCCAGAAAACCCGTTACTAGAAAATTTTACATTTAAAAATAGATGAGGTTTTCTAAATGGTGCCTAAATGGAAACAAACAGAGGATTCTCTGAGGTTAATATCCCTCTTGTCTTGAAATATTTGTGTGAGCTACTTCAGGATGGCTTATTGGATGCATCCATTAGGGTGCATTTAGTGGCCATTTCTGCTTGTCTGCTAAAGGATCCCCCTCTTTCTTCTCTTTTGATAAAGCAGTTCTTGAAAGGAGTTTTGCATTGAGAAATTGACCTTGTCACCTTTTGAACAGGCAGCTCACATTGGTCTCAAGTTCTTAACAAGGAAAATTGTTTTGCTTATTGCTCTGACATTTGCAAAGCGAGCTTATGAGCTGCAGTTACTCACGTTGGGACAACCTTACCTGATTTTCCACAGGAATAGGGTTGTATTATACACTAAGTCTTCTTTCATGCCAAAAGTGGTCTCAAAGTTCACTCTCAATCAGTCTATTAATCTCCCTCTGTTCTTTCCAGAACCTAAGAACAAGGGAGAGATGATACTTTATAACTTGGATGCGCACATGCAGCTCAGATACTACCTTGACAGAACAAAGCTCTTTAGCAAGGCCAGAAGGTTTTTACTTCCTTTTTTGTGACAAAAAAGGTCAACCTGTCTCTACACAAACCATTTCCTGTTGGTTGTCCTCTGGTATTGTTTTTTTGTTATACTCACCATGGCAAGATGAATCCAAGCAAGTTGAAGGCACATTCCACCAGGGCCTTTTCTTCTTCAGTGGTATGTTGGAAAGGAATGAACTCTAGAATTGTTCTAGTGGCAGCAGTTTGGTCCTCCATCCATACCTTCACTAAGCACTAGAATCTGGATGCTTTTTCTAGATCCAGAGTAGGTTTCATGAGAACCGTTCTCCAGGGGCTCATAGACCCTTATACATCCTCTTACTAGCTTTAGTAAGCTAAAAAACTAAAACCAACGAGTAAAGCCAAGCTAGAGTTTCCACTGTGTGATTCCTTAAATCTCTTGTACTAGAGGCATATGGGATATATGCAAATGACCCCTTAAGGAAATCAGGTGTTTCAGCTGTATGGATGTTCTGAGGCCCATGACTCTTTTTTCTTTTTAAGTATGTAGTGGAGAAATTAAGGCCAATAAAGCCAAACCCTTGGTTTGGTTTTATTGGCCTGAATTTATCCACTACAGACTTAACAATAAGAAAAAGTAACAATTTAGGCCCAAACATTAACATTGGTCATTCAAGTATTGCTAGATTGATTTCTGTCCAGTGTAATGTAGATTCTGCTAGTAATACCTCCGTTATTTATGACAGTTGGAGAATTGTAATCCGCATCGTGACTTCTCAGGTAAAGTGGGGAAACAACCAATTTCTGTGACTTGAATGATTCAGTCAAATCCTTCACATCTACAGGGTGGGATATGCAGATGTTAGAATCTCACCCAGTCTAGGTATATTGCACAAGGAGCTTCTATTACAGCCATCATTTTGTTAAATCATGTTACTCCCCTGGGTAATTTACTTGCAGTTCTACTTGTGTAGACTCTGTAGCTTCAGGGTAAAAAAAACATTATATTGGAAAAACTATGCTGGTGCTCTGCGCCCATATTTAAGAAAATACTTATGCAATTAAAGTAAACAATTTGTTAAATGCCTTGCGTATACACATTACTCAGTGTACCAAATATAAACAGGTTTATTCATGTTATGGATTACCAGACCATTGGCATGCGAGGTGGTAACAGGAATGACAAACTGGAATATAAGGAATACAGGTGACAAGTGAAATTAGACACAACTACACCACCAGAGTTAAATGACATCAGTTTGAAATGTGGATATTACTGAGTCATTGATGGTTATCATTCAGAAATGTGAAGTGTTGTGTGATTGGATGATTTGTAGAAAGTAATTTTAACCATAGTACTTAAGTAATTAGTCATGTGAACTTTTCAGCAGTTTGATGAAGTCTTGCATGTAACTATGTCCAAGAGATGAAAATGCTTACTGATTTAGATAAGTATTTTTTTCTAATAAATATATTTTCCTGCACAACCTGGTGTTTCATTCTGTTTTAGGGATTTTAATTTTAGTTGCAGTGCAAAGTGGCATGCCTTCTACCTGTATACATCATTATGATATGCACCTAGCTAGGAGGGCATGCCCAGTACCTGTGCTTCCCAGATGTTCGTGTTTCACTGTTGCAGTCATCACTTTTGGGTTATCTGCTTGCAGTAGCCCTCAGTTGGCCTGATTAACAAAGTCTTGGGTCCTGCATCGGTTGCTATCCCTTCTTCCATGACATCAGGTCGTCAGGGGTATAAAACATGAGCTGATGCCATTGCATCAGTCTTTCTTGCCGTGCGGTGCCCAAAGCAGAAGCAGTTGGCAAGTGCTGGTCGGCCGACTCCTGAAATTTTTGTTTTCGAGTTTCAGAACTGAAGTCTTCAACTAAAGCTAAGTACCCCGTTGGGGAAACTTTTTCTTGCTCCTTACCAATGTCAGTAAAAGTTAATAATTGCATTACTTGTAGAAAGCAAATACCTCATAAAGATTTTCATTCGTACTGTATTCTTTGCCTAGGCCCTGATCACGAAGTACAGTGCTGTCGGTTTTGTGCTTTATTTAATCAGCGCACTATCTGTCGTCGGTATATTTTCACCTCTAAATATTTCGGTTCTTGGTTTAATTATCCAAAAACGTCATCAGTTAGTCATCTAACTACCGGGAATCCGAAAAAACACAAGGATAAAGACAGAGACAGGCCGCCGAGGTCCAAAACTGCCAACGACGCTTCTCCTCAGCCAGTCGTCAGTTCGCCGGTACTCAGTGAGGTGCTTTTGCAGCCCCTAATACCCGCTACTTCTGATTCGCAGGCCTCTACTGAGACCCATTCGGAGTCCAGTATGCCGCGAGATGCTTCAGCTATGGAACCTGCAGATGTCTCTACCATGGATGGGTCCGGAGCCGCTATGCAGGCACCGACTTCTGAGGGTGTATTCAGGCCTATGGACTTGCATATTAAACCGATGCTTCCTTCTTCTTTTAAGCCTAAATCTCGAACCATGCCTAAAAAAACGATACCCAGGCCGCATGCTCAGGCCTCTATGCCTAAAAAACAAATGATAAGAATGGCTGAAGATCTTATAACTTTAATCAGGGGAAGCCAGCCTCACACTTCTAAGAGACCTAGGACTGAAGTTGTTTATGAATCTTTTGACCTGGATTTTGATTTTTCTGATTCTTCTGATGATCTAGATTTGCCCTTATCTACTTATGAGAATTCTGATGTAGAGGACTGTATTCCCTCTGCTTCCCCTCTAGAGGATTTTTCATTTGGTGAAACCTTACATACTCTAAGGGAGCATTTCCATTAGGAAAGCCGGGATTTTTCTGATTCAAAAAAGAGGCTTAGGGATTTCTTACTCCTGCCTCAGCATAGGCCTTTAGCTATTCCTCCTGTACTAGACATTGTTGATGATGCTTTTTCGGAATCTAGTTTGGCCCCTGATTCTTTGCCTCCTGCTCCCAGAAAACCTGACAGATATTACAGGTTTCCTGATTCACACAAGTTCCTTTTTAAAAATCCTATTGCTGATCCAGAGACTGTTTCACAGGGACCCAAGGGCATTAAGGTTTCTACTGCTAAAAATCCTACCCCTTCTGATAGATACTCCAGGGCGCTGGATAGATGGGGTAAGAAGGTTTACACTCCTGCAGCCTTGGCCATTAGGGCTTTAAACTGCCAGTTTCATATGTTAAAGTATCAATGACATGTTATTGGATTGCTTAAACAGAAAATGATGTTGATTCCTGACTGTGCGGAAAATAAAGAATTACAGGATTTAATGCATTCTGATGAACAGGTTGGAAAACATACTTTGCAATGTGGATTTCATTCTTTAGAGGCCTCTTGCAGCGCTGCTGTTATTGGTTCTGTGCTCAGAAGGCATGCTTGGCTTAAGGAGCAATCTTTACCTGATCATGTTAAAGCTAAATTGCTGGATGCTCCCTTAAATCGGGACCGACTGTTCTTAAAAAAATGGAAGATAAAGCTAAATGTATACAAACTGTTAAAGATTTCTTACAAGTTCAGCCTCCTAGATTTAGTAGGCAGTGGCCCTCTAAGAATTGGTCCTTTCCATCCTCTTCAAGGTCTTCTCAAGCCAAACCCAGACATAGCAGAAACCCCAGGTTTCAGTCCCAGGGTACACACAAGACTAAGCAGTGGGGGGTTCCGCACCCAAATCAGGGAGTAGTAAGACTCCCCCCTATGGAAAACAGTCTCAATTACTTGCTTCTAAAACTTCCAAGCACTTCCCAACTGAATGCACCTTTAGGCGGAAAGATTGGTCTGCAGGCCAAAACCTGGGAACTCATTACCCAGGACAAATGGGTTTTAAATATAGTGTCCCAAGGATACAGATTTCACTTCCACACCTTACCAACACCAAGCGGGTGGCCAGATCTACTCCCAAATCAATGGGCATAGGCCCAAAATCAAGTACTGTCTCTCTCTCTTAAGCATGGGGGCTATTCAGTTGGTACCAGAAGAGAAAAAGAGACAAGGGTTCTATTCAAGACTTTTCCTGGTACCCAGAAAAGGCAATACATGGCATCCTATCCTGGACCTTTCTACTCTAAATACCTTTCTGGTGATTCCAAAATTCAAGATGCTGACTCTTCACTAGCTGCTTCCTATGCTAAGCAAAGATGCATGGCTGGCAACACTAGATTTAAAAGAAGCATACCTGCACATCCCTATCAGGAAGTCTTGCAGAAGATACCTACTCTTCAAAGCAGGCTACATGCACTATCAGTTCTCTACACTGCCCTTTGGCTTATCTACTGCACCCAGGATATTCACAAAGTGCCTATCTCTAGTCATTGCATTCTGCAGGCAAAGAAATATTCAAATATACCCATATCTGGACGATTGTCTAATTCAGGCAGAAAGCCAGGACATACTTTTGAGTCATCTGGCCTTTGTTCAAAGGGTACTGACTTGTCTGGGGTACACCATAAATGAAAAGAAATCACACCTGGTACCCTGTCAACAAATTATGTTCTGGGAGCAATCTTGAATACAACTTCCCATATGGCTTTCCTCACAGCAGAGAAACAGATTAATTTGACAACCTACTTCAAACAAGTGGCCACAAAAACCCAGTTATCTGCAAAGCAAATACTGCAAGCCTTGGGGTTCATGGCCTCCTGCATTCTTCTAATTCCATATGCAAGCTGCATATGAGGAAACTGCAGTGGTATCTCAAAAGCCTATGGTGTCAACATTCA